>NC_142035.1:77500064-77815591 GCF_982192425.1 Myodes glareolus
TTACTAGTCTCTTAAGGGTATTTTGTTAAAAAGGAATGTAAGATTTCATCAAAAGCTCCCCCTACCTCTCCTGAGATGATTGTGTGATTTCTGTCCTTGAGTCTGCTTCATCAGCTTCATTCCTCAAATCGCTTTTATTTTGAGTGATTCTGTTCATCAGAATCACCTCTCTTTTCATCTTCAGGTTGGATGTTATTCTTAGGACTGGACTGTGACTCATAGTTGGCTTCAGTTCTGTCATAAGACACTCTGTTTTTTTCTTTCTTTCCCTTCACTCTTTTCCTTTCCTGTTTTCCATCTAAGCTGTTTCCTATGGAAAAATTGAAGAGTGGATTTGAGTTGCTTTGTGGACTAAGCCATGTGCTCTAGAGATGGGGCCTTTGGGAAGTAATTAAGGAGGTAAAGGTGAAACCCTCATGTGCTGTGGCTTGCATCCCTTTGAGAAGCAAGATGGAGAGATGCCAGAGATGAATAATAATGCAGCAATAAGACAAAATAGCAATACCTGAGAGCCAAGAAAAGGCAAAGCTACCAACTCCTTCCTCTGGAATTTTGGCCTTTTGTAGTATCAGGAAGAAATGTTTTTTATTTAATCCACAATCTATGGCTTAGTTGTGGAATCCTTGGGTGACCAAAAGCATATGGTGTCCACCCGTCATTTTGCTAACATAGGGCAGCCACTTCTGGAGTTTCTGGCAAATGACTAGCTTTTATCCCCAACTTTTAGTAAAATAAAAGTCTCTTTACCTTTGGATGTTTTCACAGATGCTATGATGGGCTATTGGGAAAGAGGATTCATGTGATCATCTATTAATCTTTCTGAAAGTTTGCATTTCTTTCTTAAAATTTTATTTATTTTTAATTAATTAAGTTTCCCTAATCCAATCACAGTTTCCACTTCTTCCATCTTCTCCTCCCAGTCCTTCCCCCTACCTCCCATCTCCCCCGCCCCCCATCCACTCCCTCTCCTTTCTCTTCTGAAAAGGCAAGGCCTCCCATGTACATCAGCCACCCGTGACATATCAAGTTGCAGTGAGATCAGGCACCTCCTCTCCTATTAAGGCTGGACGAGGCAACTCAGTAGGAGAAAAGAGTTCCAAAAGCAGGTAACAGAGTCGGAGACAGCCCCTGTTCCCACTGTTAGGAGTCACACAAGAAGACCAAACTACACAACTGTAACATGTGCTGAGGGCCTAGGTCAGCCCCATGAATACTTGCATTTCTTAAGGCTCCTCTCATGTCCTTTAACATTCACTTCTTCATCGATAGCAGCAGTTTTCTTGTCATTTGTTTAGCTAGCCTGTAGCTTGCAAGTAGCACATTATTGTGTTTCGTGATCTCTGCCTAACACAGTGCTGATGGTTTAAAATTCTAGGCGGTTGACTAGTTCAAATCCTCAAGTTGAATCCTAGGCAGAGGCCTTGATTCTTTTAGTTGCCTAGGTTTAGAAGTTCACAATTCATGAGGAGTGAGAGAAGAGGCTGGGGGGGGGGGTCTTTCCCCAACAAACACAAAGACTTAGGACTCCTCAGGGCTGGTTCCCAGTGACATGGTATACTGGTCTCCTGTTCTCCTCGGAGACACAGAGGCAGATGTAGAGAAACAGCAGGTGAGGAGGCAGAGCCGCCCAGCACACTGCAGAGTGAGAAACAGCTGCAGAGCGGTAAACAACTGGGCTATTAATATATCATGAAAAGTCTTGCATCTGCCATGGGTGCTTCAGTCCTGCTACCCGCTGGTCATTGTCCTGAATGGGCAACTGGACAGCTGAAGACACAAAGTGATTGCTAATATGAGTCAGACTGGAAGGATTCTCAGACATCATATTCTTTTGCATTTCACAGCATCCTATTGTAGAACACACAATGGCTTTCCATTGCTTGCAAGTTGGCAGCAGGTGAGCACCAATTCCTATTAGGCAAATGCTAACAACGACATGCATTGCCAATGTTCATTCAGTCCTTTTGTTTAGGATGGGAGAAGGTATGTGTGGTGCTGGCAGGGCTTTGGACACTTTTGTCTGTATTGACTACCTTCCCTGTCTAACAGAGAGCCCATTCCATTCCATTCCAGTCTATTCTATTCTACTCTGTGTTTCTGCTACTATCATTTGATATTATTAAAATAATTCTAATAAATAAGCAAGTGAATCCAACTTAAAAATACAAGTCCCTTTAAGTAGAGACATTAAATAATCCTGCAGGTGGTATTTGAGGGGAGAAAAACCCGAGGAGGTGAATAGATCGATATGGATCTATAGATCCATAGGTGGATCTATATATCCATAGGTGGGTCACACCTTCCTATTGTTTCTGTGTTGTAAAGGGACTGTTCAGAGAACTGGGGTAGTTGATTAATGACATCTGCTATGACCAGGATGTCCAGGATGAAGGAAGAGGCTGCCCCAGGAAATGCTGGTTTCTCTTTATCCGGAGATCTCCATAGAGCTTGATGATGGCTGGTGCATTGAGAACATCTTTGATGTATCCACTCTTTGATGGTCTCCAGGAGCTCATGGGGAGGAGAATGTGAAGGGAATTGGGAGTATGATCTCTGTGACTTTGAAAGGTATGAGATGCCAAGGATTTTTTGGTCACATCAAAGGGACTTGTGAACCGTCAAGGCTGTGTGAAGAAAATGATGCTTGATGCCACCATTATTGAACTTGGAGTCTTGTTTGTCACATTTTAATCTTTTCTTTAATGAGTTATTGTTACATGTATTTATACCTCCTATGTAGAAAAATACCATGATTGTTTATATCTGTGTAGATTAATTTTATGGTCCCCATCAGTAACAAAGTTGGGACACTCAAATCTTTTACATAAAATAATGTAGTACCTGCACACAACCTATGTACATCCTCTTTATATGCTAAATCATCTCTATTTATGTGTAATATGTAGTAGAATTTATTGTGTGAATAGTTGTTATATAGTAGTGTTTAGGGACTAATGATAAGATACAATGTCCATATGTGTTTTTCAGACATAATTTTTTGTTCCATGTTTATTTGAATACTCAGATGGAGAGTCTGTGGGACTGAAGGCTGACCGTGTATGAAATTTCCAAGCAGCTAGAGTTCATTTTTTTGCAGAAAAATGTGTTGCATCACTTTGATAAACCAGTAGACTATGTTTTAGAAATTCTCTATGAGTCTGGCCAGATGACTCAGTGTGTAAAGAGAGGTACCTGCAGCACGAGCCAGGTGACTTTAGTTCAATACCCTAAACCTTCACGAAGGTGAAGGAGATCATTAACTCCATGAAGTTTTCCTCTGAACTTCACATGTGCACAATGGCATGCACCTACTCACTCAACACACATCACACACACACACACACACACACACACACACACACACACACACACAAATGCATACATTTTCTTTGAACATAAAGGCAAAAAATTACTCCAATCAATGCTTAGTTTTATTATCATTTCCACCATCGATTCTTCACCTCGTCCCCAATCCTAGGTAGCTCCAGAACTTCTATATCTTGCCTAGGGGTGGTAGGTAGGTAGATCTGGCTGATATCCTCCCAGAGTCTTGGATATTGTACCAGTTATACCTGAAACTCTGTGGACATCACTCTTCCTCACTGGTTATTAGTATGTATCTCTGTTTCTTACTTTTTGTGAGTGTGAGATCCTTTCTTACCTATGCCTGTGCCACTTTTACATTCCAGTTCCAAAAAGCCCCTGGTGGGGATGTCTCGGCCTTATTCACCAAGAGTGTGACATTAGTGACTCCCCTAATACCAGGTCTTATGCAGGTTTGTGACAGAGGACTGGAAAGATTTTTCTTCCCAGGGGCTCTGGAGGAAGTCAGATCCTTTCTGCTCTTGGATCCCAAAACTTAATAGGCAGTGGTTCAGTGGTGACTTCCTGAGTTGGACTTTTATAGATTTCTTGGTCCAATTTATGCCGCAATTGCAGAATACCATAGATTGCATAATTTATAAATAAAACTGTTCATGGCAATTGTGGAGTTGTAAAAAGGAACGGCGGGCTGCATTCCCACTAGGATTCTGGTTAGCTTTACCCGAAATAATTACATAGAAACTGTATTCTTTTAAACACTGTCTGGCCCATTATCTGTAGCATCTTATTGGCTAATTCTCTCATATTGGTTTAACCCATTTCTAATAATCTGTGTTTCATCATGAGCTCATGGCTTACTGGGAAAGATTTAGCATGTCTGACCTGGCAGCTTCATGGTGGTGACTCTCTGCCTTCTTCCTCCCAGCATTCTATTCTGTCTACTCCGCCTATCTAAGCTGCTATCCTATCAAAGGCCGAGGCAGTTTCTTTATTAACCAATAAAAGTAACACATAGACAGATGACTCTCCTCCATCATGGAGTCTGAGAAATCCAAGGTTCAGGTGCTGTATCTGGCATTTTCTTGCTGTAACATAAAACATTGTGGAAGGTATGCAGGGAGGGAATATAAGAGAGGGCTGAACTTGCTTCATAACAAACTCACTCTTGTGACAATGAAGCCACTTCTAAGATAGCATAAAATGATTTATTTACAAGGCAGAGTCCTCATGTGTACACCAATCCTTAAAGGTCCCACCTCCCAACAATATTGTGTTGGACATTTAGTTCCCACCACACTAACTTGGAGATGCATGTAGAAACTCAGGGCTTGGGCAAACAATCCCTTCTTCCCAGTATCCCTGTCTTGCTTGGCCTTCCCATTTCCTCCAACCTTTCCTTCAAGATCCTTCTCCATATACTGGAATACTCAACTTCCACACTTGGGGATGGATGGCCTGATTCCATCCACATTAATTGTTTGTGGGATATATAAAATTCTGAAATCCCGGTCTAAGGTGAAACCAAAGCATTTCTTTTGGATTTATTTTCTGGGTAACAAATATCAGCAGATGACTTAGAAAGCTGCTGTAAATATTAGAAGACAAGCTTTTGCAGTAACATAATTCTATATTTCTAGGACCAATGCCCAGGTGGCCAATTCTTGGGTCACATGGTAGCTGCCTATTTAGTGTTATCTAATTTAATAGACTTGAAAAATAAGAGTTCAGGTTTACAGAGAAATAGAGAAGAGTGTTTAAGGAATTCTCATATATCCTCCTATTATATTAATAATAGCCTGTATTTGTGCAAGACATTCATGGCAGTTCATAAATAGTAGACGTCCTTTAGCTATTCTCTTAGGATAGCTATGCAGGCTGAGTAATAACTCCCAGAGCTATCCAGTCATAATCTCTGGGACCTGACTGTGTTACCAACATGGAAGAGGTTTTTGCAGATGGTGAATAAGCTAAGGATTTTGTGATGGGGGAAATTATCCTGGATCAAACAGGAAGATAATGAGTTATAGTCATGGATTGCCACATAAAGGAAGGCGAAGACATAACATGACTGGGAAAAGGCAGTGTGGTCACTGAGGTCAAGATTGAAATTTGTGCTCTCTCTGATGGAACACAAAGAATGCAGCACTGGGTGGTAGAAGAGGGGGGGATCTAATTTTGATCGAAAGCTCTCCAAATTTAAAAGATACAAGCCACAGCCTGGAGCCTGTCTCCTTCAACTTCTCCTTCCAGGAGGCAGCTAGTGTGAGTACGTTCCCATCCATCTTTCCTGGGATGTTGTCTGCATGTACAAGCAAATACACACTATTTTCCTCTCTTTTCACCTAAGTGATTTATACTTTTTAAATAAAGTTTATTAATTTTTTCCTTGACAACTTCATACATGTATATAATGCATTTATTGCTTTCAAACCCACCTTCTCTGCCCTCCCTGTCATCCCTGTCAATTTCCCTCCTCCCTATTAGTCCTTTTGTTTCTACTCATGCCTGATGTAGGATTCCCTTCTGTATGCTGTAAATATGTTTTGTTAGCATTGGTTAGTAAAGAAGCTTCTTTGGGCATGGGGCATGGCAGAGTAGAACTTGTCAGGACAACTAAACTGAATGCTGGGAGAAAAGAAGGTGGGGTAAGGAAGATGCCATGTAGCTGCCAAAGGAGACAGATGCCCAGAAATCTTACAGGTAAGCCATGAGCCTCATGATAAAACACAAAATAATAGGAATGGGTTAATTTAAGATGTAAGAGTTGATTAGTAAGAAGCCTGAGCTAATAAACTGAGCAGTGTTTTTTTTCCTGCGACTCTTTTTTTTCAAAGTTTATTAAATTATGAAAGTTTCCATTTCCGCCCCTCCTCCCAATACCCTCCCACTCCCCCCTTCCCCTCCTCCTCCCTCTCCATCCCTAAGAGCAGTCAGGGCTTCCAGCCCTGTAGGAAGTTCAAGTTCCTCCCCCCTCCCTCCAGGTCCAGGAAGGTGAGTATCCAAACAGACTGGATCCCAAAAATCCAGTATATGCAGAGGAAACAAGTCCCAGTGTCATTGTCAATGGCTTTTCAGAAAGGCTCCGGGCCAGCCACATTCAGAGAATCCGGCCACATTCAGAAAATCTGGTTGGATCACATGCTGAGCAGTGTTTTAATTGGTACAGTTTCTGTGTGATTATTTTGTGTCTAGGTGGTCAGCAAATGAACAAACAGCCTTTGTCCACAAATTGGCATGCCAACATGGGCCAACTGCATCCACATAAAATCCAAGAAAGCTGGAAAATGAATTCTAGACACAAAAAGCAGAGTTTAGTGCAGCTTCTTGGTAGCCACATTTTTTTTTTTTTTTTTTTTTTTTTTGCATGGACTGTTTGCTGGCAGGGAGCAGGGTCATTGTAGCTCCTTTAAGAGAGGTCTTCCTGAGTCAGCATTGGCAGAGAAGGCTGCTAGGCTTCTTTATGGGAGGACTTCCTGGTTCATGCAAGTTACATGAATAACTCTGTCTCTTTCAGGAGACTGGCCACTTAAATGGGGTGTGTGAACAGAGTGTTACAAATTGCTTAATTGTGACATAGACCCACTGCAACCCTGGAACTAGGGCAGTGTGCATGGCTCTCAGAGGCAGTGAACAGGCCTCTGCCATGTTGGGTTGGATTGAGCCAACAGGCAGGGCCTCAGAGTTGGTCCTAGCCACACCTGCTTAGTTTTAAAGAAAAAGCACTCCTGGTCAAAAAATAATTACAGATATGCACACAATAAATATAAATTAAGATGAAAAAGACCTCTAAATGGGTCACAGTGTTGGGTAAATGTACATAGCCTTGAGAAAGAGAGGAAAAAGCGTATAGACAGTTATAAGTGTACAGACAGTCATAGATTAAAGGAGTAAAGGTAATAAAATAAATCTTAAACTTGTAGAAAAAGTAATAGAGTAAAAAAAGCCATGTAAATATGGAATATGCACAGAGAATCTGAATTATGTATTTTATTGTGTTTTCTTTGAATTTTTTTGACTGCGAATGAGCTAAGTACAGATGGACATTTCATTGTATGGGCTGCTAAGGTAAACCAACATATATATTTCGAAGGTATCTTGACTTCAAAGTTTGAGTCTAAGGATATGTTTGGAAAAGAGGTTCTGTTTTTGTTTCCACAGAAGATGAGAACCTGTGGATTTCTTCCAGTCTAATTAATGGAAGAACACCCCCTGAAAGGTCTTTTCACACTTCCAAAATACTTCACCCACCAAAAGGCAGGAAGCAGTTTGGAAAGAACTATGCCCAAATTCCCAAATATTGTTTAAAATGATAACCAGAATGCAGCAACATCACTCACTCAAGATAAGCAGACACAGTTCCAGATCCCATGAAGCCCACTGGGCAGTATATAAGCAGAGACTAAGAACAATGCTCTGCTCTGCATATCTGGAGAGATGCCATCTTGATCTATCCTGCTGCTGAAGCATCTCCCGTAGGATCCTGACCCTCTGTTAGAGACTGAACCTGACCTTCAGCTAAGATATATCATATCAGTGAACAGTCTTTGAGAGATAGGCTTAAGACTGTAGTTAGGAGTTTAAAGTGTAAACCTGTGTGATGACCCTCAGAATAACAAAATATAACTTTGTTTTACTAAAAAAAATTTGTTTACATTTAAATGAGGATATCTCTAAAGATCAATACTTTGCTTTGGTATGAATCTTGGCTTATTGATACAAATTTAAGGTCAGTTTTGTTATTTGTATATTTCTGCTCTTGATTAAGGTATTGTGTTTGTGAGGCTCATTTAAAAATGCAATGTATAAATAAGATATGCAGGTTAATAGATAGTCACCTATAATAGTCAAACATGTAATTAAGTTAGTTAGGTTTTCTAGATGTACAGAGATATATTTCAGATGGATAGATCTTCTTCAAACCTTTCAAAGACTAACAGAATACAGCATTTAAAATGTTTTAAGAACTTAAGGATTTCTCATGACAATGAGACTCATCTGCTCCTGGTAGCACTAATTTACTTCAAGAAAATGATGAATATCAAAGAGGCTCCTTATGGAGTCTCTAGCCATTTGGGCAAGAGACTGCTCTTGCCTGGACTACTTGACCTTATGCTGTATGAACTGAACATGCAGGACCCACAGAAAAATAAACTTGCCAAAAGAAGGTGGTCATTTGGGGCTCCTGCTTCATGAGAGAACTACCAGACATTTTGCAGGATATGGAAGAAAGCAACTGATGAACTTTGCCAGTAGAAGGCATAAGAGATCTTCAAATTTCCAACTTCATGGAAAAGTCTGCCAGAAACTATGGACCTGTAGGATAAAGATGAATTCTGAAACATTACAGAAGAACTTTGGGTGCCTGTCCAGGCAGCGAGATACCACTGTCAATTTTGTGATTTGGAAGTTGCTTACAATGCACTTCCTGTTAACTTAGGTAATATTATATTCTTCTGTTGCCTTTGATGGAGTTGAAGAATAGATAGTTATAGTTTTTCTTAGTTATATAAAGAATAAAGTAGATATAAATAGTGTAGCTGTAATTCTTGCTGGATACCTGTTTTGTTATATGTAATTTTACTATGTTAAAGTTAAAAATCTTACTTTTTATTTGGACAGAAAAGGGGAAATGGTACGGGAAGTCATTTAGTGTATGTGTTACTTTTTTGGTTAACAAATAAAGAAATTACTTGGGCCTATGACAGGGCAGAATGGAACAAGGTAGAAATTCTAAGCAGAGATAGAGGAGAAAAGAAGGTGGAGTCAGGGAGATGCTATGTAGTAATCAAAGGAGACAGAAGTTGGATGGAACCTTACCAGTAAACCGTGAGCCTTGTGATAAAATACAACATAATAGGAATGGGTTAATTTAAGATATAACAGTTAGTTAATAAGAAATCTGAGCTAATAGACTAAGTATTGTTTTAATTAATACAGTTTCTGTGTGATTATTTCTGGTCTGGGCGGCCTCTGTTTACACATGCCTTTTTGCTTTGTTTTGTTTTGACTCCTGGTTTTAAATAAGTCTGCAACATGATAATGGGTTTCAAGCAACCTATTAGACTCTGGTGGACTCATCAGCAAAAACAGTGACCACTAGACTCCTAAAATGTACTAGTAGCCAATAGTGCAGCAAGGAGGGGTAGGAGACCCTCCCTGATTCATGATTGACTTTAGAGAGGCCCAATCTTGTGCATGCCCAGTGCAGGCAACATTAGATGCTGTAGAGTCATGATTGCAATGGCTGTATCATGGCAAGAAGATAGTATTCCATAGCCCCTCTATGAAAGGAAATGTATCAGATCAGGACCCCCAAGACCAAGACCAAGATCTCAACTCAAAGGATATTTATTTGCCCTAGGGTGACAAAGAGACAAAGAGAAGAGATAGAGGATGATGAGGAAGGGAAAGAGAACAAGGGAGAGATGGTAGGGGTATTTGTCCTGGGGGTAGGGGCTGACACACAAAGGACTACCTCTGGTTAGAGAGGAGACAGATGTGGCCCACAGGCAAATGGTAGTTTATAAAGGTACAAGGGCAAATCTCTTGTTAGGATGAGGTGTTTAATTTTAATTGGGTATGTTAAGTAGGTGAGCTGAAGGGGGCTTTTGATTGCTCAATTTCAATACTTTGATAGCTGGACTTTGGTAGTCAGCCTTAGGAGGAGAAAGTGGCCAAATAAGGGAATAAACCTTGGGGGCTAGCTTTAGGAATGCAATTTAGCAGTTTTTAGCAAGGCAAAGGGAATGGAAGAGAAGGACAAAACCTGCCAGAGTCATGCTTGCCTCACTCGAGCTGGCCAGGGTCCCTTCACTTTTCCTACCTTCCTGTTCAAGCAGTTTTTCTGCCCCTTCTTCCTTGTTCTCGAAGGCTTTGAGGGAGCAATAGAAATGCCCGGGATGTCTTATTTCTGTAGAACTGGACAACCAGGCCTTGTTTCCTTTCAGTGCCATGCACAGTTACGAACTTCTGCATTAACTACTCTCTGCAAAGAGAAGCTTCTGTGATTAAGGTTAAGGGTAGCATTTGTATGTGGATTTCAACACAGATATGTAAGAGGCAGTTTGACCCCATGTCAATTTAACTAAGCAACTGTAGTTAAGTTCCTCACTATGGCCTAAGACCTTCTCAACTGTGGGCTTCTGATTGAGTCTATAGTCCCAGGTATGAATTTCTTCCTGTGGAACAGGCCTCAAATTCCATCAGAGAGTGGTTGATTACTTTTGTCCCACTGGTAACACTCTTCACCAGTGGGCGCATCCTGCCCAAGCAGGTTGGTATTGTAGTTCATAGGGTTCCGTGCTGGACAGGACTACCGACACATCTTCTTTCCTTGAACTCTGCACAGCTCCTTCTGACACCTGAAAGTTAGCCAGTAGGAAGGGAGTTTCTAGCCCAGTTCTAGCTTGATTTCTGTCTTGTAGTTAAAGTGTATGCTATCTTCAGCAACAAAGTCTTATTATCAAGTTCTGGTGGGTAAATAATAAGAATGGTAAAAGCCTGTGTATTTTAGGAGGGTATGGAAATCTCCATGACCAATATTTTATAAGGAGGTATTCCATACTGGTACTGGAGTTTTTTTTTTTTTAATAATTCACCATTTTGCAAGCCAATTAAAACTAAAAATTCAAACAGGAGTTGGCAATTCTTGCATGGCTGGATAGTGATGCTGCTGAAAGTCATAGATTTGCACATAACTTCTGCACCAACAATTAACCCCTGGGGATTGTTCTATACTGAGAGTCTCCTTCTGTTGTTTTGTGTTCGTAGTATAGACAATTTAAAATTTTGAGTAGAATTGATTTAACAAATAACAACCTAGGTTGTTATTGCCACTGTGATTAAGTGAATTATCTTGTACATATATAATTTTGTTTGCATTTTGGTGATTATGCTTTCTTGAAACAGGATCTTGCTTTGCACCCTAGACTGACATTGAGCTACCTATGGTGCCCAGCTTGTCTTAAACTCAGTGTCTTCTTGTCTCAGCCCAGGGGCCAGGATTCAAGGTGTATGTTCCTGCACTTGGCTTCATCCGAATAGACTTGCTTTAAATGAACAGGTAAGGGACTTCTAGGTCTTTTCAGAAGTCCCACGTTAAAGATAATCTTTAGTGTGTCTGTACTTAAAGAGACACAGTCTCTCTCTCTCTCTCTCTCTCTCTCTCTCTCTCTCTCTCTCTCTTTTTCGAGACAGGGTATCTCTGTGTAACAGTTTTAGCTGTCCTGGAACTAGCTCTTGTAGATCACACTGGCCTTGAACTCACAGAGATCTGCCTGTCTCTGCCTCCCAAGTGCTGGGATTAAAGATGTGTGCCAACACTGCCTAAAGATAGAGTCTTTACAACTACTAAGGTTTCTTTCATATATAGAATGTACATATTAAAAAATATATAGATCAGACATGAAAGTAAAGAGGAGGGCTGCGAGAGAAGAGGAAGGAGTTGAAGGAAGGGGAGGAGTCACTAGAGAAGGCAGTAAGGAGGAACAAAATATCATAAGCTTTCTCTCATATGCAGAATCCAGATTTAACTGCCTGCATATATACAAATATGGACATACGACATGGAAGCAGAATGGAGACTGTTTGTAGGGAAGAGCAGGCAGGTGGCCAGCAGGTCCGGAGTAGGACAGTGCACAGGCTGATGCAACACATGCGATGGTGCATAGACATGGAAGTGTTACAATGAATCTAGTATTAGAAAACAGTTTGAAGGTGGTCTGCTTTTATCTTTTTGCTATCACCTGCTTATCCCTGTGATTCTCTCTCTCTCTCTCTCTCTCTCTCTCTTTCCCTCCCTCCGTCCCTCCCTCTGCTTTTTCTTGCTCTGTTCCTATGGAACAGTTTATGCAGTAGGCTAACAATCATTTTCCACTCTGTGCCCATGGACATTGTTAGATCACATGTGGAGCAGGGGGAGGGCTTGAGTGGCCTTCATGTTATCAACAGGTTCTCAAGGTTTGTACACGAGTAGAGCATTAACGAAGATGGCGCAATTGAGGAACTTATGAAAACAAAGCAGGCCGTACGACCATCGCAATAATCAATCATCACTGTATTAGTCACTTTCCTCATTGTAGTGGCAAAGGTCTGGATGGAAAAAAAAACTTCAGGAAAGAGCAGTTTATTTTGGCTTATAGTTTTAAAGGATACGGTTTATTATGGCAGGAGTTGCCATGGCAGCCGAAGTGGGAGGCAGCTGGTCACAATGAGTTCACAGTCAGGGAGGTGGAGAGATGAATCCTGGTTCAAAGATAACAAACTCCACAATGGATTTTTATTCAGACAGAAAGAAAGACAAAATCGTGTCATTTGTTGTAAAATAGATGTTACTGGTGGTTATCACATTAAGTGAAATAAGTCAGACACAGAAACAAAACTGTTGCATATTTTCTATCATCTGTGAATCCTAGATTGTACAAAGTTACACAAAACCAAATATGTTTGTGCACATACACACACACATGTGCACCCCCACCATGGAAAAGCAGATGGGAAAAGAGAGAGGGAGAATAGTTGGAAGGGTAAACAGGGAGATGGGAGGAAGGGCAAGGTATTGAGATAGTGAATATGGTCAAAGTATACATGATATACTTGAACAAATTATCTTTAGGAAGCACATCACTATGCAAAATGAATTCATAGCCATTTACAAAAGAGGGGGGGATGAGAAGCCCAAATTTGATTTTCTTTAAGGAAAAAACTACCAAAGCAGAAACTTCCTTAGTAGCAAGGAAAATGTTGAAATCCCTTGGGTTGAAGGCAAGTTTCCTTGTGATGTTGTTGTGATTTTCCAGGAACTCAAAACTACTAAGGAAACTCACAGGGACAGAAGAAAAGATCTTTGTTTCTTCGGACTCAGGGTGGTTTTGAGGGTCAGAGACCTAAATCCAGCCCAATATAAATGGTACACACATGCCCGTAGTTCCAGCATTAGGGAGACGGAGACGGGAGGATTGTGAAGTGTAAGACAGCTCAGGCTATTTAGGAGGACCTTGCCAACAAAACAAAACGAGACAAAACCCCTTAAATTAACCCCACTTATAGTAGTGCATGGAATTTCATGACTTCCATTACTTGGAAGCCTATGAAAACGGAGTTTATTTCATCCAAAAGTTTAAATAGTCTCATGCCAGTCCTCCCTCCCCACCCCAATAGCTTCCCTTTTCTCTTGTCTGACTGGACTTCCTCTCACATAGTTCATCATGAGGTCACATGGTGACCTTTCACAGTTCCAGTCTTGTGAGACAGGGGGATCCTTTGGGAACACACACTCTAGAGAGCCGTTGGCAGTCTTTCTCTTCCTTGTGTGTGTGTGTGTGTGTGTGTGTGTGTGTGTATCCGTTCACCCCTTCCAGAGTTCCCTGACCAGCACAGAGTGTCTAAGTGGTATTTCAGCGAGTGAGCTGCCATATCACAGAAAGTCTGAGACAGCTGTGGTGCCGTGGGAAGAGTAGATGTGTGAGGAGGTGATCTGCTCTTGGCTCTTGTGAGACTTTTGGTGTTGGATTTAACCAAGACGAAGAAGCAGCACAGGGGCTTTGGACCAGAGAAGTGAAATATCCCCTCCATGATTTTGAGAAGATTAAAAGTTACTGACTGGATGTGAGGGTCCAGAGAAAAATGGTCAATTCGATCTGGTCCTGATCAAGAGCGTTCCTTGAGGCTTATATTGCCACTAAGCAAACTGAAGGAGAAGGAGAGTGTTTTGAGGAAGCCTGGGAGATTTGGGGGAACAGTGTGCTAAGCACCTCACCCATATTAACTAGTTTAATTATTATAAGGACACTACCAGGCACACGTTGTTATTCTAATTTTATGAGTTTTTTAAAAAATTATTGTTTTATTATTTTCACGTGTATGCATGTGTTTGTGTGCATTTTTGTGTACCACATGCCTCTGGTGCCCACAGAAGCTGGAAGAGGACTCTGGATCTCTTGGAACTGGAGTTACTCATGATTGTGAGCCGCTGTGTGGATGCTGAGGATTGATCCCAGGTCCTCTGTGAGATCAGAACATGCTTTTAACTGCTGAGTCGTTTCTCCAGCTTCATTATTCCAATTTTAAAATTTTTAAAATAAAAAAGTGGTATTAGGAAGACTAAAGAATATGCCAAAGTTCACACAAGTTAAAAGAGGTAGGGCTTAGAATATAGTGGAGGGACATTGCACTATTTCAAAGTCAAGGTTCTTTTTTAAATTGTGTTTTTAAAATTATTTTTAAATTCTTTTGAGATTATAGTGTATTTACAGCATTTCTCCTTTCCCTTTTTACCCTCTAAATCCTCCTTTATCTCCCTCCTTTCTCTTTCTCAAATTCATGGCCTCTACTTTTCATTAAATATTTGTTGTCACGTGCATACACATATATGTATACACGTATATATTCCTAAACACATAAATACAGCCTGCTCAGTCTGTATGATGTTACTTGCATTTATGTTTTCAGGGCTGACCATTTGGCACTGGATAACCAATTGGTGTACTTGTCCCTGTGGAAGACTTTATCTTCTCTCAGTCTTCCATAGTTGCCTATAATTCTTTGAGGCACGGTTGGGCCTCATGGGCTTCGTCACCCCAGCCACTTTAGCATGTCTATTGCTGTTGTCCTTGTTTAGCTTATGTTTATGTGGCCCTGTTGGGGAGACTTCATGGATGTAGCTTCTGACATTACTAAGGGACACAATCTCACAGCAAACTCCCTGATCCCCTGGCTCTTACAATCTTTCTGCCCCATTTCCACAACGTTCCCTTTCCTTTTCCTTGTTTTTCCTAAACATTTATTTTCTTCACGTGTGCATATCATGTATATCCAGGTATCAGAAGGCAACAGAAGAGTATCAGATTCCATATAGCTGGAGTTACAGGCAGTCCTGAGTTAACACTAGGAGAATTCTGGGAACTGAACTCCAGTTGCTGAAGGAACAGCAGGTGCTCTGAACTGCTGAGTCATGTCTCCAGCCTTATGTTTCCTTTACATATGACAACAGTGAGACTGGTATGTTAGGAACCACTCAATGGCTTCATTTTAGCTGAATCACCTCTCTAGAAAGTCCTGATAGGTAATTTTATGTATTAACATAACTGGGCTAGGGATGCCCAGGCAGCTGGTAAAACATGGGCTTATTTGTAAGAATTTAGAATTTAAATGACGCGAGTGAAGAAGACACCCTCATCAGTGCCAACGGGTATCCCAAATATGTGTAGATCTACAATGGAAGACAAAGGTAGATGGAGGGAAAACTTGCTTTCCTTGAGCTAAGACTTCCGTGTTCTCTCTTGAACACTGGAGCTCCCAGTTCTTGACCCTTCAGGCTCAGACTGATTCACACCATGGGCCTTCATGGGTCACAATCTTGTTAGATAATAGTCACGTGTGGCAAACCCTCTTTCTTCCTCCTCCTTTGCCCCATCCCCCTCTCTCTGGAGAATGCTGACTTATATAAGTACCTGTTTTCAGACGCAGTCACAATCTGTGGCATTGGGCCTCAAGGCATCAACATGGAGGCCCTTAGACCCACAAGCATAGCCATACTTTATGTGTCTGTGTGCATGTCTGTGTTAATGTGTATGTCACATGTGTGTGGATACTCATGAAAGCCAGAAGAGGGCAGATGTGAGATTTCCCTCTGTATGCTGGGATTATGTTTTATTACCACTGGTTATTAAAGAAACTGTTTTGGCCAATGGCTTAGTAGAGTAAAGCCAGGTGGGAAATCCGAACAGAGATACAGAAAGAGAGTAGGTGGAGTCAGGGAGATGCCATGTAGCTGCTGAAGGAGAAAGACACCAGCTGCCAGCCAGAACCTTACTTGTAGGCCACAGCCTCGTGGCAATACACAGATTTATAGAAATGGGCTAATTAAGATGTAAGAGCTAGCTAGAAATATGCCTGAACAGTTGGTCAAATAGTATTGTAATTAATACAGTTTCTGTGTGACTTTTCGGGTCTGGCGGCTGGGAGCGAATCATCGGTTCTGGGAACTGTTCTCCACTCTTGTGGGGAGTAGTAACTGCTCTTAAACACTGAGCCATCTTTCCAGCACCCCATTCCTTTTACAATTATTCTATTACATTTTATTTACTTATCATCTCTTTCTCCTCTCTCTCTGTCTCTGTATGGGTACTCACATTCATGTGTGGTGTCAGGTGTGGAGGTCAGAAGGCAGCTACAACATGTGTCTCCTTTTATCAGATCGGTACCAGGGATTGAACTCAGGTAGTTAGGTTTGGAGCAGGAGCCTTTACCTACTGACGTATTTCATAAGCTCATGGAATGTCTTTATTAGTGAGAAGTGAGTATTAATCCAAGTAACCAGAAACCACCTAATCTTGAGTTCACTCTCTACATCTTACATGTTGTCTCTATAAAACAAAGATAGCCAATGAATAATTATGAGGCCATGAAGATGTTTAGGAGGCCTCGAAGCTACTTATATATTGTTTTGTTAAATTGTTACGAATATCTTTTTCTGGTATGATACGTGTAATTCTTCTGTAGTAGTGTTTTATAACTATAATAAAATATCTGAGGCAAGCTATTCAATAATGAAAACATGTTGATTTTGTCTCACAGCTCTGGAGGCACAAAAGTTCCTGATGAAGTTTGAAAGGTGCAGAGCTTCATAACACAGGGGACCAGGAGCTTCGTCAGCGGGTGTTTCTAACAGGTCTCTCTCCTTCCCTCATGCATTCAATCGTTATCTCTGCTCTAGGGAACTTATCTGACTCACCAAAGTCGTCGCCTTTTAATGTCCCACAGTGAGGAGTACATTTACACACTGGAAACCACCGGGGATATTCAAACACTGTCCCAAACCATTGCCACGTGTGAATGAGATCCATTGTTGGTTCTGATTTGTGATTGGTTGTGGAGTGAGGAAGCCCTGGAACACTGGGAAAGACTCAGAGAAGCCTGAAGAAATCAAAAGTCAGCCATTGATAGCAGAATAGAGGACTGTGAATGACAACTACAGCTAAGCTCACCTTGCATCCTGCTCCATTCGTGACAGTAACTTTTAATCTAAAAGTGGCGTAAATAATAATCACTAGAGATCAGATGGTCCTTTAAACTATTTTGTTATAATAAAATACAATATTCAGGCTGTTTGTAACTTCATCTGGCACATTCCCAGATTTTGGAAATACCAATATATGCATCATGAGATGCCTTGGGAGCCATTTCAGCCACACCCTCTGCCTGAAGATGGCTTTGAGCATGACTTACAATTTTGTGCATGAAACAAAAGGATTTTCCACTGTGGTATCTTGTCACGCTGTTTCTGCTTTCTGATTTTTAGGATAGGTATGCTGGGTTCTCAAACATGAATACTAGCTCTGAGAATGTTAGGCCAATTCCATTCTAGTCTGACCTTTGAATTCACTGTTAAATGCTTGGCAGCCAAACGGGATGGAGACAAAAAGATGCCCTTCTGTTATTGGGTTTGGACAGGGACACCTGTCACCAGGTTAGAAACTTGGTCTAGTAGAGACTTGTGCTCAGTCCATCCCTTTTCATTCTGCAGTATCTCCAATGAAGATGCAGTTCTCACATCTTTACCTGTTTGAGGAATTAGGAGAAGGCGTTCTTGGTGGGTGGGAGCAGTCAGCAGTAGTGGAACATTGATGCTGAATTTCTATGTTGAACCCTTGACTTTGGTGGAACACTGCTGCTAGCTAGGTGTGAGCTTTTGGGCAAATTATTTTGATCCTGTAAGCTTTTAGTGTTATTTCCTGATTCGTAGAAACTGGGGGGTGGGGTGAAAGGATTCCTAGAGTGACAAACCGTGGTAGAAAGGGTAGGCAAGAAGGGAAGAATTAGAAGTGGAGACAAAGAGGGAGTAGATAATACGACACACAATTTCTTCTTCACTAGTCCAGAAATTCAATAATTGCTTTGTTTTCTTGGTTTGTTCCGATTCCTGAAGAAGCTACCCATTTTTGTCCACATGGTGGCACTCGTTGTTTAGAAAAGAGGCCGGCAGCTCCTAGGCAACCTGCTGCGGCGTTCCTGAGTGTGCTGAAAATGAGCTGCAGTTGACGTTTAGAGTAATTAATAACGCATTAGAAAATTTACTAACAGGGATAATCCACATTGAGTTAATTAGAAAGCAATTTTAAGGATGGGGAAGTAGGGGAGAAATGAATGAGTGGAGATATTGTCTCTCCACGGCCCTAGCAGCGTGCAAATTTGCACAATCACCCAAGGCTCTAATTTAGCAATGACCTGCTAAGGTTCTGATCTATCACCAACTCAAGGTCTTGGCGGGCACAAACTGGTGAAAGTGGTGTCAGGGTGTCAGAAGGCCTGAGGTCTCTTCTTCCTGTAGCGAGAAGAATCTTGTCCCGGGACCCTGGAGACCACATCTGAAGTGTTTTCTCTGCAGTTCCTTCCTCTCCTGCGACTTTGCATTGAGGCACTTTGTCCTTCAAGATGCATCCTCAGGACCTGATAACCTCTAAATTTCCCTTTAGTTCTGGCTTTCGATGATGTTGGAAGACAAGACTTTTGCTAGTTGGAGATGTATAGATACATACTTATGTATGTAATCACAATGTTGGCAAACAGCATCTGCTGGATTATGATAAGGCTGGGAAACAGTGTTCACCTACACAGACCCTGGCCGCAGGGGAGATTCTGATTGGTATCAGCAACTAGAGCTCTTTGCTGTCTGGGAAGAAATTGAATTTGAAAAGGTGTTTTAAAAGGGCCTTTGGGAAGTCACAGGGAATAAGTGCAGGCAACAGGAGGGTTTGGGACTTGGATGGACAGGCAGGCTGAATGGAAGGACAGCAGGAAGGCATGTTTGGAGAAGTCCCGTGAGCAAAGGACATGTGGGCACTTCTGGCTTCTATAGATAATCAGTCAGCTAGAGGGCTATGCTGCAGGCTGGAAGCAGGCATCACGTTGTCGAGATGCTAGTTCACCCTTTTCAGTTTTTGCCTTCTGCAAAATTTGGCCAACACCTGTCAGCAGGTTCCATTTTTAATTTGCTTGGAATAACACAGACTCTTATGTAGCTCTGACTTTGCACTTTAATGATGAAAGTCAAGGCTTGCTCCAGGTGGGGCTTATTTCATTGAAAATACTTGAAAGGATAGCGAATAGAAGTTGAGTCGCTAGGGAAAGGACCCGGGCCCTTTGCTTAGCTTGTTTTTCCATGTGTCTCAAAAGTGGTCTCAGCTCTCAGTAGGAAACAAAGAACACTATGACTGCGATGTGGGTGGTAAGGAAGAGACTGTTGGGCAAAATGGGGGGAGTATTAGTGCCCTTGACTTTGAAGAATTTGATAAAAAGACATCTAAACTGTTGTAGGACTAAACCATTTTAAGGTCATTTTTGTATGTACCTAATATTTTTCTATTTTATTAATTCATTAGGGTTAATTTTGTAATACTTCTTAATTTTTCTGTTTATAAAGTGTTACAGGGCCAATAAAAGTAAACATAAATATATTATCATTTTACACACACATATGAGAGAGAGAGAGAGAGAGAGAGAGAGAGAGAGAGAGAGAGAGAGAACACTTAATTATTGGGTCTGACCCTCATGCCCTTATCCTAAACAATTTGCTACATAATTTTTTGCTAACTCCAATTTTCTAAGGAAAGCTGAAAAGAACTGGACTTAAAAATATTTAAGTCCAGCGCATTATTCCAGCTCTGGGTTGGAGCCAGACAGTGAGACTGGTTTTGTTTGCCTTATACTTTTGATACAAAGCCCAGGGGAATCCAGGGCCAGCAAGGATGGCTCAGCCACCTTAGTATCATTTGATGTCCAATGTTCATAGAGAACTGAAGTCCGACTTTGGGATAGTTGGTATTGCTGGTTTGCTCCAGATCTGTGAGGTAATACTGTTTTTCTCTTTTCTTCAAGATGAAGCATGAATGCCCAAATTATTCTTTTCCTCTCTGTGATCCTAGTCGGGTTGCAGCGTTTTGCAGAGTGTGGTATGAATGGAAGGTACCTGCTTCCACGTGTGTCATCCAGCGGTTCTTCTTTCTTGTCCCCAGTGCATGAATAGAGGACCTGAGTTTGATTTTCAGAGTGCATCCATAAAAACTAGGGACAGTGATGCATTGCCAATAATCCCAGTACTGGGGAAATGGAGACAGGAGGATTCCTGGAATTTGCTCGACAGCCTGTGTACTGGGATTGTTGAGCCTCAGGTTCAACAAGAAACTTTGCTTCAAAACACAAGGCAGTGAGCAATGAAGCAATACACCACAATGATGTTGGCCTCTGGCCTCTATGTGCACACTGCATCCAGGTGCACACGCACCTGCACATGTGGTTATACATAAACATGTAGAAACCACACACATAGACAGAGACAGACAGAGACAGAGGCACGTGGAAAAGGCTTCACAACTCCAACCCACCTTCAACATCTAGTGGCTGAGTGACCATGGGCCAGTTTTTCTATTGTTTGAAACCTTTCTCTCGAGCTAATACTATCAGATGCACAGGATTGTTGTGAGAATTAAGTAAGCAGAAAGCACTCAGAGACCTAGCCCACTGATCTAATAACACCAACCTTGTGTTGTGGGTGACCAGATTGAAACCTACAGCATGTAAGTAAGGAATCTAAGGCCTGAGTCATTTACATCTAGGCCTCTTGTTCTCAAGACTATAGTCATGTTTAAACTTGGTTTTCTTTCAAGGTGTATCAAGTGTCCTAACAAAGACTTGACCAGGTGGAAGTGTCTTGGGGCTGTTTATAATAAATAAAATTTCACAGCTTTGTTAATGTTTGATAGACATTTACTAAGAATCATGTACCATCCCAACAATTTTCCTATAGAAACTCTCACTGCTACCTCCTATTGACTTTGGGAGGCAGGAACTGAAGCACGGAGCTTTAGAACCCAGGTAGAAACCAGAGCTCAGAGTTGCAAGACCATGTCTACCCCAGGCATTCTCAGGCAGTAAACTGACAGCCAGCTCTCCAGAACACACCCTGAATGTTTCTACATTTGGGTCCTCCAGCTAAGCTTCCTGAAGAGCCAGGTGTCAGCTGGAGCTGGTGGGGGGGGTGGCCTGTGATTGGCTCCCATCATCTGTGGTTAGCCCTCTGTGTTGGGGGAGGGTGGGGAGGACAGTGGGGACTGATAAATAATGCAGCCTTGTGTACGAAGGGACAAGAGAGCAAGGAGGGAGTAGACAGAGCATATTGCTATCTCTGCGGTATCGAATAATAACATCGAAACTACAGACATCCCAACGTTCTGGCCAGGAGGCCTGTGGAGGAGTAAGGTAACTCTTGTATTTCTCATGCCTTGAGTCAAATTATTTATTATATTCTTTGTGTTTCTAATCAGAACCATGAGAGAGGTTTCCCTTGCAGGCAGTGAAGGGAGGGAATGAGGAAAGCTGGCATTGATTCTGTTTTTGTTTGAAATGAAGGAAAATCAGAAAAGGAATAAGAGGCCAAGTTGAGAGACACGGCAGGCTTACGGAGCAGATGGAATACATCTGAGTTGATACAAACGGACGCTATTGGCAGAGGAGGGCTTAAGGAGAGCTGCTTGAATGGCTGCAAAGGAGAGATGAACGAATGCACTGCTAGCTCAGGCAAGAAACAATAATCAGGAGCAACGAATTCCAGGCTGGAAGGAAATATGCAATTTCTCAGGTTTTGCCAGTGTGGCCCGACATTTCTTGACTTGAGAAGTCCAGTGTTTTTGAAAATGGGACCTGTGTGCCGCTCCATCAGGACCACTGCAATGTCTAAAAATGCAGTCTCTGGTCTCCACCTAGACAAATAGGCAGGCTCTCTGCAAGCTAATGGTCTGCAGGCTTTGGGAAACAGTCGCTGTGGTGATTCCGACTCATATTACTTTTGAGAATTGTCAATGGAAGAGACCTTACTCTGAGGCGAATCTCTTGGGATGTGCAACAAAGAATTGTAGCTGTGTGTTTCTTTCTAAAGTAGTTCAATGAGAGGGTCCCCTGGAAGAAGGGCAAGAATTTTCTGTAGATGCTAGAAATATTTTGGTGCACGTTGTGTGACAGAGTAGTATCTGAGCGGAGAACAAAGTAAAAAAGGTGTGGCAAAGAAGACCCACACTTGGGCACACAGAAATTGTGTGACTGGGGCTGGGGAGATAGCTCAGTTGATAATGCGCATGAGGATCCAAGTCAGATCCCTTAGTCTTTGTAAAACAGCTGGGTGTGATGTCCTATTCTTGTAATCTCAGTACCAGGGAGAAGGAGACAGGTAGGTCTCTGGGGTTCACTTGCCAGTCAGTGGTGATGCTGTAGCGGTTGCCAGGAGATGGTGAGCCAAGCAGGGAGATGCATGTGTTACTGTCAGGGCTGAGATAGAAATGAGCTGCTGCTGGGCTTTCCAGACACCCAGTGTTACTAATGGTTACTCACTACAAGCCACAGCTTTGCCTCACTACGCCACTACAGGTTGGGCTCATAGAGTCAATGACCTGTGGAGGGCGGGACTGTCACAGCTATGGTGGCAGATGCTGGCAATCCTCAGGTGACAGTGTCTACTACAATAGAGCTGAGCCAGCATTAGGCCCTCAGCCTCTGAGACTCCGAGGTGTGTACTCTCAGACATTTTGCTGTAAGAGAAGACAAGGAGCATTTGAAGGATTTCAAATCACGAGTGCAAAATCAGCCTTCACCGTCCTAGCTTCAGGTTCCTACAGGTTGAATTTTAGCCCCCTTGAGATATGTTTAACAGAAAACAAACAAACAAGAATAAAGATGCTGGCCAGATTTAAGACAGAGTCAGGTCTTTTTGGAGAAAAATTAAAAAGAAAGAATATAAAAGTATCATGACTACATACAAGTCTAGTCTGGAAAAAGGTTTATTTGAACTGAACTGGTGATAAAACTAAAAAATACATGTGTTATGTGGAGACTTCAAATAAAAAAATAATGAAATCAAGAGACCCTTTTCTTAGCTCTAATTTTCCTTTCTAGTGCTTCTGCACTGTTAAGATTTTAGTACATAAGGTTCTAAAGTTCCTGTATTTTTAATGTGTATAAAATATGAACGTGTGTTCATACACAGGATCCTCTTATACTTTCTATTATTGTTTCTTCTCTTTTTGCAAGGAACATCTTTTGTTTACTTCTGTATATAGAAATTATTCATTGTGTAATGTATACACAAGGTAGCTTCTATTCTATGTTTAGGCCACAATTTATTTAATAATGCCCCTTTGGTGATTATCTGTATTACTTTCTGTTTTTCAAAGTATCTAGCTACTTTTTAAATAAATCTTCCCCAGCTTTATATAAATGTCATCATATACTTCTGGAAGTATTTCTATAGGTTAACTATAGAATGTCTTCTTCAAAGGAAATTTATTGCATGAAAGACAACACGCCTTAACTTTTGAAAGACATTATGCAAGTGTCACTAGACTTTTTATGATAATTTACATGTATGCTTCTCTCAAGGGTATATGAAGGTATTTTAATTTCTCCATGCTTTCATTAAAACTAAATGATACCAATAGTTTTAGTCTTTGATAACTGGAGCGATTACAAGGACTTACTAAATCAGATTTTTAGAAGTTCTATAGTCTCTCAACCTCATAAAATGTGTAACCGCCAAAGAAACTCCCCCTGAGCATCTTCCTGAATATCACCTTAAAGCATTAGCACATACTTCCCACCTCTGCTTTGAAGTTTAGATAAGCTTTTATGATTTGTGCTGCAAAGCAACCTAATAAATACCCCGATTTGACTGGCAGTAGCTAGTCACTACATTACTCCATGGAAATATTTCAGCATATGTGTTGGTGGGTTTGGTCAGTATTTCAGGCCAGTGGGAGTTAGGGGAAGTTGACTTACTGAATGTGAAAGGTCAGTATTTAATGTGGTGAAAATGGCATTTGGTTCAAGCCAAAGGCAAGGAACACAGAGACTGGCCTAGCATTTGTTACAAGAAAGAATGAAGAAACATAATTGATCAGAAAGTAACGTTGAGGACTTTGTTTGGCAGAACTTCAAATACCTTTGGGGTTCTTGAGACCTTTGAAATGTTTTTAGAATTGTTTAGCTTCCATAGTCCCGCATGAGGAACAGCCAAACTGTGTTTCACTTTCAATCAAGTCTTAAAAATTTGCCTTTAATTTTAAAGAGAAAAAAATACCAACTTCTCTGATGTGTAATGCACTTAGACGTGGAACAAAGTGTGTTAGCTTAAAGGGAAGAATTCACAAGCAATGTTGCTAGCAGCATCCCTGGCTAGTCTCTACCGCTATTACGTCCCTTGCCCAAGTTTCACTACTGGTCAAAATGTAGTATTTGAGGAATTGTCTTCAAATGTGGCTATAAAATTCATTGAGATGGTTAATCTTTTTTGGGGGGAAATGGGTTTTGAGACATAGGTTGTTGGTCAAAGAGTTAAGCCAGGTACATCTGGGGAACATGTATGGGAAGGTATATTATGAACTAAGGACTTAATCGTAGGCAGTTTGGTCTAATTTAGGTTGAGAGAGTACTCAGGTGGCATCATTTGTTTTTCTTCTATCTTGTGACTGATATATATATGACAATTGGCATATTAATTTTGTTTATTATTGCTTTTACTATTATTACTGCTTGAGACAGTGTCTCATTTTGTATCCCAGGGTGGACTGGAACTCTTTAGGGTTGGCCAGGCTGATCTCAAGCTTGCCTTGATTCTTCAGCTCCCATTCTTCTAGTGTTGGTATCACAGACATGCGCCATAACGCTTGCTTCCATTTTTAATTAATTAATTAGTTAATTAATAATTTCCAGTTCAATCCGTTTCCTCTCCCTCCATCCTCTCCTCCCAGCACCTCCCTACAACCTCCCCTCTTTCTCACCCTCATCTACTCCTCCTCCTTTCTCTTCAGAAAAGGGCAGGCCTCCTGTGTATATCAGCCATCCATGGTATAACAAGTTACAACAAGACTAGGCACTTCTTCTCCTCTTAAGCTGGATGAATCAAGCTAGAGGAAAGAGTCCCCCAAAGCAGGCAACGGAGTCCGAGGCAGCCTCTGCTCCCACTGTTAGGAGTCCCACAAGAAGACCAGTTATACAACTGTAACATATGCAGAAGGCTTGGGTCAGTCCCATGCAAGCACTCTAGCTATGAGCCCAGGTTAGCTGATTCTGTGTTTTTCTTGTGGTGTCCTTGGCCCCTATATTTCCTACAATCTTTCTTCCCCCTTCTCCCCAGGATTCCCTGAGCTCTGTTTAGCTGTGGGTCTCTGCATCTGTTTCCTTCAGTTTCTGGATGAAGCCTCTCTGATGACAATTTGGCTAGGCAACAGTCTTTGCGTACAACAGAATATCATTAGGAAACATGTCATTTCATCTTTAATTTTTTAAGAAAATTATTTCTGTTACTTTTTGAGATTATAACGCAACCACATCATTTTCCCCCTCTGTTTGTTCCTTGTATCTCTACTTATTGCATACTGTTGTGCTAATGACCTTTGGTCTGCAGTGACTTTCAGGAAGAGCTGTGTGAGATTACTGAAGCTACTTGAAGTTTTCATCTTAGACTCACACTATGGTTTGCTGCAGGTTTAAAGAGCTCTGTGGTTTTGTTTCTAATGTAGACTCAGCCTTCTAATTTACAATAGCATTCACTAATTAAAATTGTAAGCATAATTGCTATCCATGATACTTATTATTAGTTTGCACCCGTAAAGCTCAAAATTCACTTCATCCTTTCAAGTAGTGAGTAATTAGTTTCTCTGGGTTTGTAGCTTTACCATCTCCTTATGACTGTTTGGAAGAAATCAACAACCAATCTCCCAGAAGAATGTTTTAAAAACCTGGAAATATATTGTCCAGTTAGTGTAATGAGGCTAATACAAAGTAGAAAATATTAGTTTTCTCTGGTTTGGTATCCAATTGATTATTGCATTTACTCATGACAATATTGAGCACCTAATGATAACCAGGGATATTGGGAAATAAAATCAATCACCCAATAATATTGTCATCAAAGATAAGGTTTTTTTGTGATAAGGGAATTAAATTTTACATATACACAGCATTTAAAATCATTTGTACATATAGTATTAGGGGCCCCAAATACTGTTAGAAAAGTAATTGACTGTTCTTGGCTATATTATCAGCAGGAGATTTAGTAAATATCTTTTGGAAAGAATTAACGAATAAAAATTTGAATGTGTCAATCTCAATTATTTCCAAGATACAGAGATCAGATATTGATATTTTCTTAACTTGACTATTTCTCTTCACCATTCTTAGGAAGCTTAGCCGACATGGCTGTCTCCTTGCCACCCACTCTGAGGCTCAGTCCTGCTCCTGATGAAATTCAGCACCCACACATGAAATTTTCTGAGTGGAAATTTAAGCTATTCAGGGTGAGATCCTTCGAAAAGGCACCCGAAGAAGCCCAAAAGGAGAAGGGTCCCTCAGAGGGGAACCCTTGCCTAGAGCAGTCTCCAGTAGTTCCAGACAAGTCTGGTGGTCAGAATTCAGCTCCAACTCAACGAGCACTGAAACTACACCCCAAATTTTCAAAGAAATTCCATGCTGATGGGAAGTCAAGAGACAAAAGAGTTCACCAAGCCAGGCTTAGACACTTCTGCCGCATCTGCGGGAATCCTTTCAAGGGCGATGGACACAACAGGAGATACCCAGTCCATGGGCCTGTGGATGCCAAAACCCAAAGCCTTTTCCGAAAGAAGGAAAAGAGAGTCACTTCCTGGCCAGTTCTCATTGCCAGAGTTTTCCGGATTGATGTGAAGGCGGATGTTGACTCGATTCACCCCACTGAGTTCTGCCACAACTGTTGGAGCATTATGTACAGGAAGTTCAGTAGTGCCCCCTGTGAGGTCTACTTCCCAAGGAACCCGACTATGGAGTGGCATCCCCACACAGCATCCTGTGACATCTGCCTCCCTAGCCACCAGGGACTCAAGAGGAAGATGCATCAGCCCAATGTGCAGCTCAGCAAGAAACTAAAAACTGTGCTCAACCAAGCGAGACGGGACCGTCAGCGCAAGAGAGCTCAGGCTAGGGTCAGCAGTAAGGAAGTCATGAAGAAGATCTCCAACTGCAGTAAGATTCATCTGAGTACCAAACTTCTTGCAGTGGACTTCCCAGCAGCCTTTGTGAAAGCCATCTCCTGCCAGATATGTGAACACATTCTGGCTGATCCCGTGGAGACGACCTGTAAGCACGTATTTTGCAGGATCTGCATTCTCCGATGTCTCAAAGTCATGGGCAGCTATTGCCCCTCTTGCCGATACCCGTGCTTCCCTACTGACCTGGAGAGTCCCGTGAAGTCCTTTCTGAACATCCTGAACTCTCTGATGGTGAAGTGTCCTGCGCAAGAGTGTGATGAGGAGGTGAGTCTGGAAAAGTATAACCACCATGTCTCAAGCCACAAAGAGTCCAAAGAGACTTTGGTGCACATTAATAAAGGGGGCCGGCCTCGGCAACACCTCTTGTCACTGACACGCAGGGCTCAGAAGCATAGGCTGAGGGAACTCAAGATTCAAGTCAAAGAATTTGCTGACAAAGAAGAAGGTGGAGATGTGAAGTCTGTGTGCTTGACATTGTTCCTGCTGGCACTGAGGGCCAGGAATGAGCACAGACAAGCGGATGAGCTAGAGGCCATCATGCAGGGGCGGGGCTCTGGTCTGCAGCCAGCTGTTTGCTTGGCCATACGCGTCAACACCTTCCTCAGCTGCAGCCAGTACCATAAGATGTACAGGACGGTGAAAGCCATCACCGGGAGGCAGATTTTTCAGCCTCTGCACGCTCTTCGAAATGCCGAGAAAATCCTTCTGCCAGGCTACCACCCCTTTGAGTGGCAGCCCCCTCTGAAGAATGTGTCCTCCAGAACGGATGTTGGCATTATTGATGGGCTGTCTGGACTTGCCTCCTCTGTGGATGAATATCCGGTGGACACCATCGCAAAGAGGTTCCGCTACGATTCTGCTTTGGTGTCTGCTTTGATGGACATGGAAGAAGACATCTTGGAAGGAATGAGATCCCAAGATCTTGATGACTACCTAAATGGTCCCTTCATTGTTGTGGTGAAGGAGTCTTGTGATGGAATGGGAGACGTGAGTGAGAAGCATGGCAGTGGGCCTGCAGTCCCCGAAAAGGCAGTTCGCTTTTCATTCACAATAATGAGAATTACGATAGAGCACGGCTCGCAGAATGTGAAGGTGTTTGAGGAACCCAAGCCCAATTCTGAACTGTGTTGCAAGCCGTTGTGTCTTATGCTGGCAGATGAGTCTGACCATGAAACCCTGACCGCCATCCTAAGCCCCCTCATTGCTGAAAGGGAGGCCATGAAGAGCAGTGAGCTAATGCTGGAGATGGGGGGCATCCTCAGGACTTTCAAGTTCATCTTCAGGGGCACTGGATATGATGAAAAACTTGTCCGGGAAGTAGAAGGCCTGGAAGCCTCTGGCTCAGTCTACATCTGTACACTTTGTGATGCCACTCGTCTGGAAGCCTCTCAAAATCTTGTCTTCCACTCCATAACCAGAAGCCACGCTGAGAACCTGGAGCGCTATGAGGTCTGGCGGTCCAATCCCTACCATGAGTCCGTGGAAGAACTCCGGGACAGGGTGAAAGGGGTCTCTGCCAAACCTTTCATCGAGACAGTCCCTTCCATAGATGCACTCCACTGTGACATTGGCAATGCGGCTGAATTCTATAAGATTTTCCAGCTGGAGATAGGGGAAGTGTATAAAAATCCCAATGCCTCTAAGGAGGAAAGGAAAAGATGGCAGGCCACACTGGATAAACATCTCCGGAAAAGGATGAACCTAAAACCAATCATGAGGATGAACGGTAACTTTGCCCGGAAGCTGATGACCCAAGAGACTGTAGATGCAGTTTGTGAGCTAATTCCTTCTGAGGAGAGGCACGAAGCTCTCCGGGAGCTGATGGACCTTTACCTGAAGATGAAGCCCGTGTGGCGCTCGTCGTGTCCTGCTAAAGAGTGTCCGGAGTCCCTCTGCCAGTACAGCTTCAACTCACAGCGTTTTGCTGAGCTCCTCTCTACCAAGTTCAAATATAGATACGAGGGCAAAATCACTAATTACTTTCACAAAACCTTGGCACACGTCCCTGAAATTATTGAGAGGGATGGTTCTATTGGGGCATGGGCGAGCGAAGGGAATGAATCCGGTAATAAACTGTTTAGGCGCTTCCGGAAAATGAATGCCAGGCAGTCCAAGTGCTATGAGATGGAGGATGTCCTGAAACACCACTGGCTGTATACTTCTAAATACCTCCAGAAGTTTATGAACGCTCACAATGCATTAAAAAGCTCTGGCTTTACCATGAACGCAAAGGAGACCTTAGGGGACCCTTTGGGCATTGAGGACTCTCTGGAAACCCAAGATTCAATGGAGTTTTAAATAGGACCACCACAAAGAAGGTGGCGTTTGCAAATTTGTTTTCCTTTGGGTTGCATCGAGGTCTTCTCCTAGCACCTGTCATACCACTGTGTGTGTGAGTCTTTCCGCCCAAGGGGTGGCAGGTTGGAGTGACAGGCCAGAGGTGCTGTCACCAGGTCAGGGATGGATAGTCGATGAGATGATTGCCTGAGCCATTTAGTGAGTCCAGCAGGGCAGCAGGAGAAATCCGTTCTTTGAAAGCTCAATAACTGAGAACAGTGGTAACTGCAGGGGACAAGGATGTACAGCGTGGGCATGGCACTGTGTGTCATGAAAATCAAAGCCAGAGCTGTCAAAGAACAGTCGAGCATGCTAGGAAAGGAATTTGTCTTGGGCATGCCTTTTTTTTTTTAACCTCAATTTATTATGTTTTGTATTGAGATATAATGCGATTTTTTTTCCATTTCAGATTTTGTAGGACTATTTTGTAAATTTCATATTTGTTGTTTTATTTTACAAGGTTCAAAGGAGCCTTTTAGGGTTCTCTAACAACACTCCACATTTGTAGGACATGGTGACCTTTACCAGGGGCTCAGTGCATTCTCTTGTATGGCACATTTATGCAGAAATAAATTACATCAAGACAGGTTTCAGAAAAATGAGTTTTTTTTCTAGGTATAAATGGCATCACTATTGTCACCTTCAGTGTCTAGGAGGTCATCTGGTATCCTAAATTTTTAATAATGAAGTTAGAGAATGCACCTGCTAGCTACAGCTATCCATTGAATTTTATAAACTCATATTTGCTTAGCTATTTATAGCCAACTCTGGTTGTTTATTTTTGCTTTTTAATTAAAAGTAATTTATAGTCTCAATGTTTTTCCATACACTCTCAAGGTCACAGAATTTTTTATATCCATATTTCCTTACTGCCTAAAAACAGATTTAATGCCTTGTTGAAAATGTCAATCCGATTTTCTCTATATGAAACACGAGTTACTCAATTTAGGTAAGTGCAGGCTTCATAAAGGCCCCTCTTCTGCACTGTGTTATTCTTTTGATCATGAGCCTGTCCATAATCAGTGTGTCCAGGTTTTAGTAGCGGGGCAGTGTTGTACTTTCTGCATTTGTTCAGTTTGGGTGGAGTCTGCTCGTACTAGAGTAGAGGTCTGAACATATGTACATTATTTACTTTTACCACGTTCGGATTTCTTCTTACACTCGTTTTCCTCACCACAGCTCTGTGAAGAGGTGAACACTGAATAGAGGTTAAATGCTTTTCCTGAAGTTACAGGAATAATGAATGCCTGATTTTGAATTTGAACTAAAGCCTTTTGTCTCTTAATTCTGTGTTCTTCACACTACATACATACATATTGCTTACACAGTAGCATCAGAATTTAATTAGGATTCACACCTAACGACAGGTTATAATCCTAAGAGTTTTGTCTCTCAGGATGGAATTTAAAGTCATCTGTTTGTCTTGGGCCTTTGGATAGACTAAATTGGGCCAATCTCTAAGGAAGCCAGAAGCCCTCTAGAGGATGCCGTTATTTGGAAACTATTCATGTCTTTAGGAGTTCCGCATTTGCCAGACACTAGCAATTTAAGAGCAGGCATGGGATTTTATATGCTAGTGAGTCATAATGATATGTTAGTGTTAATTAGTTTTTTTTCCTTTGATTTTATTGGTCATAATTGTCAGTCTTCATACACAGTATATCAAAGAGCTTTGTAATCTAGTTGTCAAGTGTGCATCGGTGACATTATCCTAAATGACACACATTTGGTGCATAGGAGGGGATTCAATTTAGTGTTTTTCACTGAAAGATGGAGCAGTTTTCTTTGCTTTGTGTATGGAGCATACCAAAGACATTCATAATTTAGTTGTCAAAAACATACACACGCTTAAGTGTTATTTTAAAAACCCCTCTCTTTGTTTTGTAGTTTGGTAATGAATAGGCTTCCAAACCACCAGTCCTTTCATCTTATTTAATCCATACAGATGTCTGTGCACTAACAAACAGCTAAATTCCCACCATCATCCTGCTCCCCGGAGCATGCTGGCCCTGGTTGGTAGCTGTTTTCCCCCGTTCACTCTGCTAGTCAATTGACAACACTGTAAATACTTTCCAATATTAAATTCCCCTTGCTAGCATGTAGGACAATCTCAGAAGCATTTGACTGAGGACATGATTTATAGCCCTACCTTCTCCCGACTCTCCTAATCAGATCACATTCTTATAAACCTCAGGAACACCTGGTCACAGGATTTCAATATGTAGAGTGCCGCCGATGGCTATTTCTTTCCCCCCTCATTGTGGGAATTGCAATATCCGAGATTCTGGTTTAATATTCTACTTTTATTTTTTAACAATGCCTATTGCAAATGCAAGCACATACTCTAGAGAAATTCACTGCAATGAGTGGAGGTTTTTTTTTTGTGTGTGTGTGTGTTTTTTTTTTTTTTTCACAGAGGAGGGTTGGAAAAGTGCAGAACATTTTTCTCCTCTGAAGCTTGGTTTCACAGGTCCACCTGCCAGCCTTCTGTGGTGCACTGTGGGCACCGGTGATGGTAGCTGATGAAAATTGATGAATGGTCAGTGTGAGGTTAAGAGGTGTCTTGGGATTAATAAACATGTGCACAGATGCCAGAGCAGCCGGAAAAGATGTCTTTCTCTCTCAGGTGGACTGGAATTTAGTTTTGTTTCAATTTGTTTTCACAAAGTATGCATGAAAACAGATTTTTTTTTGTGGGAGGGGTGATTTGAAAGGATGGGTTTCATATGATTTCACGTAGACGTCAAAGTCCACACAGTTAGGAGGCAGGACTTTAACAGTAAGCCAGGGACTTGCACAGGCTAAGCAAACGTATCACCTTTGAGGTTTATCCCTAGCTTTCTTTAACCAGTTTTTGAGACAAGGTCTCACTATTTTCCCAGGTTGACCTTGAACTTGTAATCCTCCTACTACAGCTTCTGCCTAACTGGGATGACAGGTCTATGCCAGCTGGACTTGTTTTGTATGTGGTGTTGGTTACATATGTATGTAACCAATATCTATGGTTTAGATATTGTATGACAGTTCTGGTTTTTCTATGATAAGATATTCTAAGCCAAATTTGATACATTTTGCCCATTTCTCTTTATTTTTTCTTTAAGTATCTATGTAAGCGTACCTCAAAGTCATTAGTTTTCAGAGGCATTTTGTGATATTGGTTTTCACTTTATTTTCTTACATATAGTGATATATTTTGTTTAGTGACTCCCAAGAGTCTACTCTTCTCCCTTAGGGGAAGTTTAGACACCAGGATGCAATGTGTTATTTGATTTGAGAACCTTTATTTTCATGTTAAATGCTTTCAAATGGAAGAAAACAAGTTCCAGTACTTATTTTTATATTTTAATATTTTTACCCATTAGCATTATGATTATTATTCACAATTTTGTGTTTAAGTATTTGGAATAAAATTTTAAGATTTGAAAATAACAGGTGTCATTTGTATTGTTGCTATATTGTTTCATATTTTATTTTATTTGGGGATTCATACATGAATACTCTGTACTTGCATAATTTTCAATCTCACTTCCTCCTTTAATGTTTCCTACATATTTCAATTGTCTCCTTCAAATATATAATTTTTCGTGTCTTTATTTTTGTTTTTATAAGTATACATAGTTTTTTATGTATAAAAGCTTTGTTTTATATATCTAAAACAAAATAAAGATACATAAATTTATATAAATATCTATATCCACACACATATGTATACATGTACACATACATACAACCTACTGAATATAATTAGTGTTTCCCTTATTTTCATGTGTTTAAGGCTGAGAATATAGGACCAAGGTCTTATCCCTGAAGCAACAACAACAAAAAACCCACCACCACTGCCACCACCACCACCACCACCTTAAAACAAAACCACATAGAACTGTTTCTTCCTCCTTCAGCAGCCACTGACTGCCTGTTGCTCATGTGTGGGGAACAGAACTTTGAGATTTTCTCTCATCTTTGTTAATGTGTTGATTGGTGTGATCTTTGCAGGACTCGTGTGGGCCGTCATGTTACTGAGAGGCCTGGGAGAATCATCTCTGTCCTGTCCAGAAGAAGCCCTCATGTAGCAGTTGTTCTGGTTCACAGGCACCTAGAATCTTTCCATTTCCTTTTCTGAGATTTCCCCTGAGATTTAGGTTTCAGGGTTGTGTTGTAGATGTCCCATTCATGGGCTAGGCAGCCCAAGGTCACTCATTCTCTGCATTTGGTCAGTTAAAGATATCTCTAATAGTTTCTGTCTGCTACAGAAAGAAGCTTTTTGATGTGGAGTGAAAGTTGAAGTGATCTATGGGTCTAAGGGTGGACCTTTAGAGGGCAATTGGAAACTATATTACTTTTGTAATATTGTGACAGTAGATCCTCTTCTAGGCTTAATGACAACTCTAAACATGGGCTTCTGGCTGGGTTTACAGTATCAGGCCCGAGTGTCCACCAACTGAGAGGGCATTAGATCCAATTAGACAACTGTCAGTTTCCCCTAAGTTCTACCATTGCATAGTTGGGGTATCTTGCTGGTTACCATCATTGTTGAGGCTTTACAGCTATATAAGACTGTTGGTAACTTTTCTCCTTTGGTAGTGTATCAGCCTCTATTTTAAGTATTTATGGGTTGCTTCTTCTAAGCAGGGAATGTATGTTTGATACTGAGATATAGTGGCAAGTAGTTTAGTTTTGGTTTATAAGAAGCAAGATATTAAATCACCAATAAGACTAATGAGTGCTTGATAGTATACTCTAGTTGGTGTGGAGGAGGAAAATCAGTAGATGCGATTACAATAGATAGGTATAAAGTACATGTGGCAGTAGAATTTACATTGGGGTGTCCGAAAAAAGCACCTGGGAAGAAAAAGTTTTTAAGTGGAGACAGATTGAATGAAGTTCTAGGGTTATATGCAGATTGAATGAGGGATGAAGTCAGGCCAGTTACCTAGAACAGACAACCGATGGGGGAAACTCGGGGAGGGAAGCACTCAGAGTGTTTAGGAATTTAAGAAAGACAAGTGGACCGTAGCAGACTGAGGAGGGGGCGTGGACTGCTGGTAAATCAGGCAGAGGCTTTATTGTGCAGGACCCAGTGGGCATACCCTGTGTGTGAAAGGAAACCGCCGAAGAGTCTGAGGTGATCACATGATGTAGTCAATCTAAACCATGCTGAAACCAGGCACACGGGGATGCTCCTGCAAAGTATTAAGCTCAAAGGACTCTGTCCAGGTACGAGAGAGGTTATGTGTGTACATTTAAAGGAACTGGAGACAAGTTTACCTGTCCCCTTTTGCTCCAGTGGTACATTGTCTACAAATTACTGTCTCACTCTCTCGGACAACTGTGCCCAGTCTGCACGGGAAGAGATAAAGCAGAGTTAGTAGTACTCAAAAGTCTCTTATTTTCATGAAGTTGTTTCTTCCCCTGTTTTCTCCTCTTCTGTCCCATGGACATTTTCTTTCTACTTTCATTGCTTTTTATCCTCTCCTGATGATGACAATGTATTTCTGACTAAAAACAAAACACAAAACAAAACAAAACAAAAACCAATTTATTTCAGCCTGGGGTGATAACTTGATTGTTAGCTCTTTGCATGTAAGGGGTTCTGAGTTTGACTCCCAGAACACACATGAAAAGACAAGCGGTGAAATCTTCTCTTAATAACTGTGCTGGTGAGGTGGACAAAGCAATTTCAGATGGCCGGCTAGTCTAACTTATTCGAACAGATCCAGGCCAGACAGAGACTCAGCCACAAAAATCTGGTTGTCCTGTGGCCTCCACATGAACAAGTTCACACTCTCACACACTCATACACAGGAGTACACCCTCACACATGTGGATGCACACACAGAGAAATGTGTGTACAGAGACAGACAGATAGACACACACACACACTAACACAGGCACATATATGTATGCACACATATATCCTAATTTACTTGAAGGCCAAGATCTGTGTATTTCTATAATGAGATCAGATCAAAGTCTAATGAATTGATCAGTTTCTATAACTGTCTTTCCACTTTTGTCTTTAAGAAGTTCATATTTTTTTTGTTGTTGCAAATGATTTGGTCATTCTTTGCAACAAAGATCCCTCTTTCTTTTTTGAGGGGTCACTATATATTTTGTATATCACTTCAAATGGTATCACCAACATTTTGGAAACATCTTTGCCACAGCAATTCTTCGGCAAAGGTTGATATCTATCTTATATTTGAGAAATTTTCATCCCATTTTGTAATTTTATCAGCATGCATCAGGTTAGAAAAGAGTTAATACTGCATGGACAGCCTTTCCTGTGCAAGCAGCTCAAGTATATACAGATGTGGCTTTTATACCTTGCCTTCCCTGCCCTTGGCCTCTTTCTACAGTGAGACAGCAAATTCTCTAGAGACGAGTTTTATTGTTTTTTGCAGATCCCATGTGTAATGTGGATCTTGAAATTAAAAACGTTGTGTGTGTCCATATATGTGCATGGTTATGAGTGTGTAGAATCATATGCACATGTGTATGTGGAGACCGGATTGAAATTCAAATATTGTTTCTTCTCAGGTGCCAACCACTGTTTTTTTTTTCTCCTTTTGAGAAAGGATGATGGACAACGATGGGGCTCAAGCACATAGAAGATTCAGGGAAGAGGGGGATGGAACCAAAGAATCATTTCCAGCCTCAATGAGGGATTTGGTGATTTTTCATACAAGAAATTAAGAATTTTCATTCATGCAATATGAACATTTTCTTTTTAACCATCACATATTTCTTGATATCATTCTTATACTATTTTGAAAGCTGTCCAGGACCTACCACTAGATACCTTCTAAGAATGAGAACCAATATCATTGCATAAGCTCATGTTCATGTTTCTTTTAAAATGATGATACAATTTTCAGGGCTGTACACTATTGGGCCTTGAGTGAAATTTAACTGTTTCCAGAGATGATAACAGTCTAATGGAGAAGAGGGACAAGAGTTGAGCAATTGCAAAGGGATGAACCATTGATTTGGACAGGATTGAAAGTGCACCCCCAAAGTGATTCATGCAAAAGCATATTGTTGGAATATGTTTTGACCCTTCTCAAGTGCATGTAGATAATTCACGAAAATGTACCACAGTATTGAATTCAGGACATTGGTCATAGGTGACTTAGAGTTTCTATTGCTGGGAAGAGACACTATGACCATGGCAACTCTTATAAAGAAAAACACTGAACTGAGGTTAGCTTATGACTCAGAAGGTTAGTCTGTTGTCATCATGGTAGGAAGCATGGCAGCATGCTGTCAGACATGGTGCTAGAGAAGGAACCAAGAGTTGTACATCTGGATTGGCAGGCAACAGGAGAAGAGAATGACATTGGACCTAGCTTGAGCATCTGAAACCTCAAAGCCCACCCCCAGTGGTACACTTCCTCCAACAAGGCCGTACCTATTCCATTAAGGCCACACTTCCTAACAGTGCCACTCCCTATGAGTTTATGGGGACCATTTTCATTGAAAACACCGCAATAGGTGACAATGCTACCCGTGTTCTGTCTTCTATCAAGGATGGTCTTTGGGTTTTTCAGATACAGATTCTGGCTTAGGCCAGAATCAAACTCAGATTTACTTGCCTCTACTTCCCAAGTACCAGGATTACAGGCATGTGGCATCATTACTGGCTTGATATAGATGTGTGTGTGTGTGTGTGTGTGTGTGTGTGTGTGTATCCCAGTAACACAATATACACACACATTAACACACGCATACACACACACACACATATGATGTGGGATTCCCCTCTGTATGCTGTGAATACCAGTGGTGAATAAAGAAACTGCCTTGGCCTATTGATAGGGCAGAACATAGGTAGGCAGGGAAAACTAAACTGAATGCTGGGAGAAAGGAGGAAGAGTCAGGGAGAGGTCATGTATCCTCACCAGAGACAGATGCCAGAACTTTGGCTGGCAAGCCACAGCCATGTGGCAATACACAGATTAATGGAAATGGGTTAAACTAGTATGTAACATGAGTTAGCCAATAAGAAGCTAGGGCTAATGGGCCAGGTAGTAATTTAATTAACACAGTTTTATGTGATTGTTTTGGGGCTAAGCAGCAGGGAACTAACTAGCAACCTCCATTACAACATATATATTATTCTGTTCATGGGTATAATCCAAGGGGCTGACTGAAAGTTTATAAAGAGAAGAAATGTGGGATGTAGTTGATCTTGGTTTTAACTTTTTAAATCAACTATAGGCTACTTATACAAGACAATTTAATTCCTTTGTCCATTAGTTTATTTATTGGTATTTCGTTACTATTCAACATGTAGATTGTGACAAAATGACAAAAGAGTTCTGTGTACACTTTATCACTGCTATTCTGAGTAAAATTAGATAACATTTCTCATTTAAGAAATTTTTGAATAAAATGTTAAAAAGTACACATTAAAAAGCTATATTTAACATTACATTAAAACCAGCACTTAACTCATATGAACAAAGCACATCAAGAGATTTTCAGTAAACAAAAATCAAAATACAATTTATATCACTATTACGATTTAAAAAGTAGGTCTAAGAATCAGGCACCTGAACCTGAGGGGCTTTTGCTAAACTAATCAAACAACCTTCTAAGGAAGGATTTCTTGGCAGGAGTCAAGACTTTCCCAGAACCCTTTTTGTGGAGCGATTTCATTGGAGGTTTTTGTAAGGGCAGGCTTCTTTTGGGAGTGTGTAATGCTCTTGCTATCTGCACATGCTCATTGCAGTAATATTTGTTGCTTCCTTCTGACAAGTGGATGAGTGTGCGTTCTGCCAGATCCATGCACTGGGCATGTACCCAGTGCCCATCTCCATGAGAACAGTAGATCATGGCAGGTTTATTGAGCTCCGTTGAATAGAATGGAACCCAAGTATTGATGTCCACATCACAAGTAGGGCAGCATGTTATCCAGTAGCCGGTTACAGACTCGTCATCCTCATCATCCTCATTGTAGGTGTCAAATTCGTCATCACCATCAAAACTGGTTGCTTCTGCGCTGAAGCAAAATTCCTCTGAATCTTCAAAGGGAGTGGAGTCCCCGGGATCTTCTGTTGATGTCTGACTATTTGGGCAGGTTTTCTGCTCTTCACTCATGTCATCTTCAGAGCATTTCAGCATATAGAAATAGAATGCTTCTGTCATAGTCTGCTTATTGTCTCCTGGTAAGCCAAGGAAAACAGTCCCATTTCCCATGCTGCTTCCAAACCATATTTTGCTATGCTTAATATCTGGGGTCCAATCTGGGGTCTCCATTTCACTAATTTCTATTGTGTTGTCCCCTAGAGAGACAATGTTGCAGACCATCCTTTTTTGATTTTCCAGCTGATAACCACCAACAATAACAAATTCATCATTATTTGTTTGAGTGAGAATTGCACTGGAGACAGAGATTCCTCCTGGCAAGACTGTGCAATTCACTGCTGGGCTACCCAGGGGAAGATCTACCCTTATTCTATACAGGCTGGCAGGACGAATGTTATTGGCAAGTGAATGTCCTCCCAAAATGTAAATAGTATCATTTCTGGCAACAGAAACATGAAAAGATAGCCCATCCTGAAGTTCTGGAAGAGTGTATGATGTAACACACCCAAATTCAAAATCTACCAAGAAAACATGGGGCAGGCAGTCAGCTACACTATTCCATTTTTCTGTGGTTCTCTGGGCAGAAGGCATGTATGACCGTCCTCCAAAGAGAACACCCATACTTTTCCCTCGACTATATACCACATTAATTGAATGACCATATCTGGCTTCGGGGACATCTCCTACTAAATCTTTCTCTGTGCAACGGAAAGTAACTTTTTTGTTGTTCTTGCAAGCAACAGACATGATATAAATCTTATCGGAAAGCTCATTGTTTGGTGTTTTCCCTCCGTGGATGATATATTGATGTTTTTCAGACTCTAAGCTGCCTTTGTAGGAGCAAATAGCTGGGTAACGAAGCGGTGGGAGGTAGCAGGAATCTTTAGAGAAAACCGCAGGTTTCAGTTTGAGATGATTTTTCTTAATATCAAAATGGAAGACTCCAGTAGGGCAGGATCTCTTGGGCCAGCCCTTTTGGCCAAAGAAGAAAACTTGACCATCAAAATTCATCAGTGAGAAGCCTGGTTGAATTAAGGCTATATTATGACCCACTGTTACCATCTGCAGTGACATTTTGATTGTGAGTAGGTCTTTTATCTGAAAGTATAAAACACAAAACTTAGAATATCTTTTTATATACATCATTATGTTTAGATGTCCTCACATGTAAAAGGTTTGTTTAAAAGAAAAGTCATTTGACATGCTTGTGCTAGAACTGTAAGTCCCCAAATAAGGAAGCGAAGAGCCCCAGACCTTTCCTACTTAATTCAAGTCTAGCAGCTGGGACATATTTTAGTGGCGCACTCTCTTCGCTTTGATTTCTGGGAACTGTAGTCCTTCTTTCCTAGAGCGCCTTTGCATGCGAGCTAACAGAACTACATTTCCCAAGAATCCGTTTTCTATAGCCTGTCTTCTTGTTGCTTCAGGACTGGAGCGGTCTAGGCTGATTGGAAAGGACTCCAAAAGTGCCAAGTGACTAGATGGGCGCCAAGGTGACGGACAGCTAGGGAACCGAGGTGAGAGTGCGCCCCTCTGCCGACAATGGGGCGCTGGACGCAAGAGTACCAGGAGGGGCGCCTGCAAACCGGTACTCAGGAATCGCTGCGGCTTCTGGGACTCTTAGTAGGGTGTCCCGGTTGGAGGCACAAATGCTTCTCGCCCAAGTGTGGTTGCCTGGAAACCACAGTCTGAGGGGAAACCACGGTTGAGTCGTCTTTACTGACTCCACTCTGGATCTATTGAAGCGAGACCCAGAATTGCACTCTGAGGACCTGTCGCTTGCTGGGACAGGGAGTTAGGAAAGTTGACCGTCTTTCAGAACCAAAAGACGAGTCTTAGAATACCTAGCACGCAGGGGAGAAGCAGCTTGAAAATGATTTTATTATTATTATTTTTAAAATTTTCACTCTGCACTTACTAACGTAAGTGTAGTAATTAGGCAGTTACAAGGGACACTTTAGAAGACCCCCGTCCCCTTCCTGCTCAGCAACTTTCTTTCCTTCTTGTTTTGAGGAGTCTTTCAGCGAAACAGAGACAGTTCCTAAACTACACGCCCGCCCTCCCCATGCCCCAACACCTAGGAAAATAGAATTGTCCCGTTTCAGATCATTTCCAGCCTACGAAAAGTGATATGATTCTTGAGTAATTTTATATTGACTACAAAAAGGCTCCTTTCTGTATTGTACTGCTGTTAAGAAATATTTATCAGATAAAGATAAGCTTGGGAAGTTTGTACCATTACCTACCTTAGAGAGAGGTGAAGTAGTACTCTTCCTGCTTGCAGACGTGAAACACTCTGTTTTGGCACTACATGTTGAAACAAAATAAGATTGACTTTTTTTTTTTTTTAGAGTAAGTTGTTTAAAAAGCAGAATAAAACAACGGTCAGGATTAGAACTCAGTGCTGTCAGCCTCGACTCAAATCCTGGCCATCACTTAGTAACTAAAAACCTGACTTTGTGCAAACTGTTTAACTCTCTGTGGCTCGATTTCTTCATCTGTAAAATGAGGTGGTTTTACCCACATAGGTTGATGTCAATTATGATTAGTAATTTAAGATTTGTAAAGGAGTAAGAACAGGGCTCAGACACAGTATTAGTTACCATTGTCCTTGAATTACCAGATAACACAGCAGCTGGTTGGGCACAGTTATCTGCTGATAATGGCAGCACACGTGAATGGTGCTGGAGATGTCTAGAGGGGACTATAGGATGTTGGGATTTGGTCAGTAGATGTAGACAGATGATTTTTTTTCTTAAATTGAATTTAGTCTTTGACAGTTTCATACATGTATATAGTTCATTCTGATTTACTATCATTCTGCCCTCTTTTATGTCACTCCTGCCCCTGCCAACCTCCCCCGTCCTTCCTAAAAATCCTTTCCCCATATTTTCCACATTGATGTCTTTTTGTTTTGTGTCCCATTGAGTTTAACCAGAGACGTCTGAGTGACCATGGGTTTGGAATTGTCTATGGAAGTTTGGAGTATGCCCAACCAGATGCTTATCTGAAGGCAATGTCTCCTTCTCTCCCAAATCCATCAGAAGTCAGTAGCACTGCAGAGTGGAGTCGGCCTTCCTGAGCTCCCCTCCCAACCATGGTGTGCTGGTGATAGGGCCAGTCTTGTGCAGGCCCAGTCTAGGAAGCCGTAGCAACTATAAGTTCAGGTTGCAGTGTCTGTGCCACACCTTAAAGAGGAGTATTTCATGGCTGCTCTGTCTTCTGGCTCCCTCTCTTCCTTCAAGAGATTCTCTGAGCAGTAGAGGGGATATGTAAATGATAAACTTTCAAACTAATAATAGTTGGTTAAATTGTTAAGCCAAAGGTGTTGGTGGTGACTCAGAGAGGAAGGGAATGAGGGAGGGAGGGAGGGAGGGAGAGAGAGAGAAGAACACTAGCCTGAAAGAGTTTTCGCTGTAGTCCACTGTGCCATGTGAAGGTCGTCATAGGGATTTGGAATATTATGGGTTAATAATAAGAAGCAGTTTCTTGAGCACTGCATAGGGGAGATGATCCATTTTGTAGCAAACTTGGAGCCCTAAAAACAGTAAAGGGAGCTCCATTGTCTCCTCTTGGAACATAGACAAGTGCTTGCCCATTTAAGTCTTAGAGGAGCTGTCTTAGTCAGATGATTTGTATATTTAAATAATAGAAATATTGGAGGTGTTTTAAGCATTTTTGACACCATTTAGTTGTTGAAGTTTTGGTTCATGGGCGGGAATATATTTTTACTGGAGTTGATGATTGTATCTTTCCCAGGGCTTTAATATAACTATATTAGTTACATCTAGGGTTTTAAAAATTGTTTAAAAATTATGCTAGGCCTAAAATAACCCACTGAAAGCTTCTGTTTAAATAGACAAAAATATCAGGCAGATTCAAAAAAAAAAAGACTGCTTTTCAACTAAGGGAAATTTCAAAGTCAACACATTAAAGATTCTTTTTAAAAGGAAGACATACAGGGCCAATACCCTTAACACAGTTTTCTCAGCCCTGTGCTAGCATTCCCCAGCAGGGCAATTTTCACTTGTTCGCTTTGAAGCCAGGGCATAGTTGAGTATCAGAAGAGAACTAATGGTGTGAGGTCTGGGTTTGCAGTTTCCTGTGTCTGAACTGACTTTCTCTCCAAAGACAGGCAGTATACTCTGTTGCTCTAAATCTTACAGATCAGCATTGTTCGTGTTTCCTGACTCCAAAATAGCTAGTACCCCATGCACCGCAGCTACTTAGTGTGTAAGTGAACACTGTACGGTTTATCAAGTTAGAGGCATATGCTGTTTGATTTCTGCTGGCAATGAAACCAGGGTTAGGCCTATCTTCCCATGCTGATGTTAGAGGATCATTTATGTCCCAAGATTAATAATATTACCCTGAAGGAATCAAAAGTAATTCTTGCAGTAGCTTGAGACCAGGAGACCCCATCCTTCCAAAATCTACATCTCTTCTTCCCTACCCAGATGCCCTGTTCATCTGTAGTCAGCACACTGGTTTAGTGTGGCTGCAACAGACCCTTAAAGTTTATAGACATAGGTTCCCGTCTTTTAGCTTTGCTAAAAATAAAGGTATTGGACCTACCTGAAGGCCAGAGGGGCTGCTTATCCCTCTCTGAATCCCTGCGGCTATGCCAGGAATTAAGGTCGGACTTGGGGAAGAGTCAGTGACTGTTTAGTTTGACTGTGGCAAGCTGAAGGCTGAAGGGTAGAGTGTTTATGTGCCTACAGATGTTCCAGTGAACGGTGGTGTAACGGGAGTAACTGACTGTGACCCCCACCCCCAACCCTTTGGTGCTTGAAAAAGAGAGATATCCACCAGGGTGTTACCCTCAAGCTTAACCATTTCATTACTGACATACTGAAAATATAAGACCTGAGTCACCAGTCAATTGTAAAGACAAAATCTAACTGAAACTTAATTTATTAAAATTAAGAACATTTTAGAAAAACAGAAAGTAGCTTGGTTTAAACTAACACTCTAGTGAATCAAATGAGACATGATCTGTTCTGAAGCCAGGCTCAGAATGTCTCTTCTGTGACCCAGTTTTCTTTAGTGTGGACTAAGAAACTCTAATTTCTGAGGTGGTTGTGGTGTAATGTCCAGTGTGATGTTTGGGAGAAAGGATTTATTGTTTCACCGAGTGGAGTCATCTTAACCCTCAACACCTGCTTACCTCACGTGATTGTTGAAGAAATTTATGAATGGTCCTCAGTCAGGACGGCACGGCGACTTCATATGGCGTTTGCAAGTTTGGTCGTTGCGTAGGATTTCATTGTGTAGAAGCATTTACGAAAGCACTGCTCTGCTTTGTCCTATAATCCGCCTCCGCGAGGCTGAGATGACCACAGTGACTAGGGTGGACAGATCTGGTAGGGTCTTTGCTTCCATCTCTCACAATAGAGTGACCTTTATGAACTTCAATTTTCTTATCTCTAAAACAAGGATCCGAGTGTTCCTGGACAGCCCATGTGTGGGAAAGAGGGTTTGCACAACAAATCTTGTTTCTGAGGGTGAGTGATGTTATGGGTTCCTTTGTATAAACAGCTACTTAATTTGATTTTATTTGGAAAATGTTAAGATCTGTTTTCAGGGTCGACTTTTTTTTTTCTAATACATGTGGAGCTCAATTCCCTGGTTGATTCTTCTCATCTGAAAATGCTGGTCAGTTCTTTAAATGTCAGTGTCTAGTTATTTCCATGATGATTTTTGTTTGTCTGGAAAAGGGCAGTTGGCTGTTTTCCTATTCATACCACTGTGTGATGGTTGTGATGTCTGAAATCACAGCCGTGCTGGCAGCATTCATAAAGCTGGTGTCCTAGCTGTCCTGCAGTTCTTAATAAACGGAACTCATTTAATCTTAATGTCGCTCTGGTGAGGGTTTTAGCCTTTAGGTTTTAATAACATCATGAACCTGGCGTTTTTTTACTTAGTTTTTGAATAGGTTTTTTATCTCTGGAGGTGGCCGGAGACTAGAGAAATAATCCTCTCTTGGCCATGGTTCCACTTTCCCTGTATGTCTGTCTGTTATGTGGAGGCAGATTGTGGTCTTCTGGGATCTAAAGATATTAAACAGAAAGTCCCAGACATGAGCAAATTATAGATTTTAAGCTGTATAATGCCCTGAATAGCATAGTGATGTTTGGTAACTTTCTTCTGCATCCTGCCTGGCACCTGAGGCATCCCTTTGTCCCGTGTGTTCACACAGTATAAGCTACCCTCCTGTTATTCACTCAGTAGCCTCTTTTGTTAACTGACCACATGGAAGTGTTCAAGTAACCCTTGTTTGTGTTTAACTGCGACCCCAAAGCATAAGGGTCAGGTGAAACTGGAAATTTGGATATGACAAAGAAAAACTGTAAAGTGCTGTCTTTAGTGAGCCTCTCTATCACCAGAAGAGGAAGGTGATCATACATACACAGACTTTAAAATGGCACAGAGCTAGGTCTCTTCTGCTGTGTGTTTTTAAAAGCTCACTTACTTTGCCTAATTCGTAAGTTAAACTTTATTGTAAGTATGGATAGGAAAACATAGTCGGATGCACCTGCAGTTTCAGGCATCCCCTGGAGGGTTTTGAACATAGACTTTCGATTAAGGGGCACTAGTGACTTAAATCCATGTTCAGTCATGTGATGGATTAGGAACAAACAAGCCAATAAAAAAACAAACCAAAGCAAAAAACCCCAAACCCTTCCAAACGTAGACCTTGCACGTAAGCAGCAAGTATTACAGTAGGATGAAGTGGCAGTGTTTTTACATTTGTGTGCGCATGTGATGGCATGCGCGTGTGCATGTGATGGCATGTGTTGGCATGTGTGTGCACATATGATGCATGTGTGCACATGTGATGGCGTGTGTGCGCGTGTGATGGCATATGTGTGTGCATGTGATGGCATGTGTGTGGAGGTCAGGATAATCTGGGGAATTGCTTTTCTCCTGTCACATGGGTTCCAAGGATTGACCTCAGGTTGTCAGGCTTGGCAGCAAGTGCCCTTCCCTGCTAAGCCATCTTGCCAATCTGTGGCAACCATTTTTGATCTTGATTGCCAGTGAACACACCTTTTATTTTTCTCACATTGAACTTTTCTTCACAGTTCTTTGATGTTCATCAGGAAATCACAATCGTAGGTTACTTAGTCCATTTTAAAACCTCGAGGCAGAACCAGATTCCAACTCTTACTGAAATATATTGATTTATCCTTCTTAAATCAAAAAAAGAGTGGAGAACTAAAGAATACCAGCCAACTTAATTACAGAATAAAAATAACTTTATTTCATGGGAGAGATAAAAGCCTTAATAATACGATAGAATGACATTGTAATTGAACAGCCAAGGAAGCATAATTGGAAAAAAAAAGAGATGAAAGACAGCTTCAAGTCCAGTGCCTTTGTTTTCATATCCAAGCTACTTAAGGACAGAAAGTTAACTAACTGTCCAAGGGTAGCGACTGCAGGGTTTGTGTGCTGGTGAGCTGGGGGAAGGCCGAGGAGGAACACCAAACTAGACTCTCAACTTTGCTCCTTTTAGGCTGGTCCACCTCTGCTCTAAGTGGAAGAGCAGCTTCATGGTAACAGGGAGCAAGGCTAGTGGCATTTTCTCATAGCACTGAGATAGGCTTGGATGTTCTATATCGAGTAATGAGGCACCGGTGCTTAGGGAAGCAATAGAAACAGGCAAGTTTGACTTGTCCTGTGAATTGCAAATTAGAGCCGCGTTTGAAACTGACAAAGGAGAAAAGAGGAAGGAAACGGAAGTAGAAAAGGATGCGATCTGCAGTTAGGGTGATGGGCTGTCAAGAGCAGGGCATGTCAAATGATTTGCCACTTTTTATTTAAAGCAGTTAAGTAAGGCCCCCCGAGCAGGGGTCTAGTATTTTCCTCTAGAAGTTCCCTTCTCTGTGATTCAGTGTGAGATCATTGCTTTAAAATAAAGTGGCAAAAATCGACAGAGTTTTGTAATGTGCTAGAAAAAAAATCATAAAACAATTCATTTTTAGAGAAAGAGGCATTTGTGGTATTTTATCTAGCTAGAGACTGTGTTGGCAAAGGCAGTTTGTATGCGTGCACCAGTGCGCTCGGTTGTGTACATGTTGGCAAAGTTGCAAATGGAAGCATTGCGCTCTTTCTTAAAGCCCATTTGTTATTCCAGTCATAGGAGTCCGAATTAAAAATAGCTCAAATGCACGTCTCAAAAATCTTATTTCTTTTAAGAGAATGCCAAGTGAAAAGGTCAATTTTATTTGCAAGATCTGGCATTTTGAAACACTCAGAAATGTATTCCTGCAGGCCGTGTTGACTTAGTTCCCTGGTCTACACCTGCTCCCGACCAGCTGTGTGATTTTACTTAAAGCTGATGTTCTGCTGTTGCAAAAGGCTGTGCATTGTGCAGCTGACTGGCGGACTCAGGAAAGCCTAAAGAGGGGACAGCTTTAACTAAGCAGGGCATCTCTCTTCAGACTTGTCATACAATTACAGAGGCCATACATGTCAACAGGACATTGCATACCAGTGAACTGGTATTATATTTGAGCTGGAACATCTCTTACTATTGAAACATTGTACAGTGCGGGAGCTATAAAGTGCTGGTACTTCCTCTGGATTAGAAGTTTTACCAGGGGCGCTGAGTAAAAGGATCACAGAACCATACTAGAATCTTCTGTTAAGTCAGGAAGGCAGTTGATGGCATTTCTGAGGTTAGGGCGATGGCTCTGAATATGGCTGAGATGTGTGCAGACTTTTCTTGATAAATGCACTGTCTAGAGATCACTAGTTGCTTGCATGAGTGCAGCCAAAGGTAAGGTTAGGGTGTTTTTTTTGTGATTCTACATAGCTGTATATTAAATATGAATTGAGAAAGGTAGGACAGTGAAAAGGTGGCCTTCCTGATTGCAAGAACAGTCCCCTTTGGTGTCTCCTGCAGGTGTACAGTTAATCAACTTTTTAAAAATAAGGACTAAGTGCTCAGCTGTGTGTGCTTTCTTTGTTTCTGTTGACTGGTAACTGTTGTTAAAAATACTTTATATTTAGAAGAGCATATTTTGGGGAGATAAAATTGATTTTATGCAATCTGCTGATGAGCAGAAAGGCTTAATGAATGGTCGCCCCAAGAAGCATTAAGACAGTGGCTTGGGTGGATGAGCAGGAAGAGAAAGCAAACTTTGTAAGCAGAGTGTTTCTGCTTAGGCTTGCTCTTTTGCACACTACTGTTACTCCTACCCCTAAGTGCTCCTGCAGAAGAAAGAAGTCGGCACACCAGTCTCGTCTCCATGTCTTTGGTAGAAGTCTTGCAGTTACTTTTCCATCCTCGAGTCTCTTCAGCTTCAATTGCCTTACCCTTATCTGCTCTTCTAAACCTTTTAATTTAGATTCTATCATAGGATAGATTCATAGGGGGCTGCAAAGAACTGAACAGAGAAGTTCCATGCATCCTTGGTTTAGCCTTCTTCAAAGTTAACATCTTGCATAAGTAATATAAATTTTCAGAAATTGATATTGGCATGAGCCAATATATATATTTGGATTTCATTATTTATTCACCCATTTGTGTATATGTGTCTCTGTTATATTGTGTAATTTTCAAATTCACTGCCACCCAGTGATATTCAGCTGCATACCACAGACTTAATTCATCCTTGTTCCCTCCACACCCCTGACCCTAGTAACCATTACTGTGTTCTCTATTTCTACAATTATACACTTTATGAATGGCGTATAAATGGAACAATAGGATATATACATACCTTTTAACCTTGGCTTCACCCAGCACATTTCCTTTGAAGGCTAAGTTGCATGAATCAACAGTTTGTTTTCATCTTAGTGCTGAAGAGTGTTCCTTAGTGTGGCTACATCGCAGTTTGTATAACCAGCACCACTTGAAGGGTGTTTGGATTGTTTTCAGTGTTTGGTTGTTGTGGATAAAGCTGCAGTGAACATTAGTGTACAAGTTCGTGTATGAAAATACGTTTGTATTTTTCCAATAGCTATTGTATCAGTCATCTTTCATGGTTTTAATGTGCTATTTGTGTTTTTTCTTTGACCGAGTGTCCATGCATGTCTTTTGTCCTTTTAAACTGATGTGATGCTGGATTTCAGGAGGAATCTGCATATTCCAGATGCTGCTCTCTTGTTGGATATGTGATTTGTTAATATTTTCTTCCAGTTTTCCTCTACATCTTAATAGGTCTTTGCAGAAGGACATTTTCTGCTTTTAATAAAATTAGTCAGATTTATCTCTTGTGGATCATGCTTTTGGGTTCAAGTCTAAGAATTACTTCTTCCTTGTCATACGACCTGGAGATTTTCTATCTTTCCTGTTTTCTTTATAACATACTCTAGTTTGCCTTGACCTGTTGTTGTTATCCCTCTTTCTTCCTTTACTTTAGCATCCTTTCATTGAGTTTATTGTAGTTTTAAGGTCATCATCAAATGCTTCTTAATAGTCATTCCTGTTAGGAAAATGGGGTCTTGTATAGAATAAGGAACCTTTAAACGTCTATAAGAAGGAACCGGATGTGTGTTTGTTGAAGCAGCCATTGTGATATCTACATTCATGTAAAGCACTTACTAAGTGCACACTCTTTATACTGTGTGCAATCTTTAGTATAGGCATGCTCTCTTACTCTTTTCTTAAGATGATATGTATGTCAGGGAGAGTGGATAGTGATTAAGATATATCTACTTCTCAGTCCTGGGCCTAGAAGATAGTACATCTGTTTTGAAACTGTGAGGTCAACTGTATTCCCAAAGCCTTTCCTACCTTCCCCCAAACACTTCCTTTAATTTTCACTGCAGAGGTTTATGCCTGGGGGATCTAGGCCCAGATGCTTATAACTCAGCCCCTGGGTGTTAATGAAGCCTTCTCTGGCTTTCATGTGTTGCAGAGGCATGTCACTAAAAGTTTGCAGCTTGAAGTGTGGGGTATCCTTTGATGCTGGAGTTGTCTACTTTTATCTCATCCTGATGAAAGCACAGTAGAGAACTGCAAGTTCTTTTCTAGTCTGTGCTGTGTTTTGTTTCATATTTCTGCTGTCCTCTGATCTCTTATTTCCCTGGGTGTATTTGTAGGTCTCTAGATATAGAGATCTATAGATTTATTGGTCTCTAGAATGTATGTACATGCTCATCTTCTAGGTGTATTGAATTTAAATTGGCTGGATTGTCCTTGGAAGCAGGAGTCTACACATCTAACATTAGTTTTGTTCTTTTTTGTTTTGTTTTTATTCCTTCTGGAAACAATCATTTATCAGAGGCAAGAAGGATTCCAAGTGGAAGCAGGGTTTCAGCTGTACTCTACAGTAGAAGGTGACCACGTTCAGCTGTACTCTACAGTAGAAGGTGACCACGTTCAGCTGTACTCTACAGTAGAAGGTGACCACGTTCAGCTGTACTCTACAGTAGAAGGTGACCACGTTCAGCTGTACTCTACAGTAGAAGGTGACCACGTTCAGCTGTACTCTACAGTAGAAGGTGACCACGTTCAGCTGTACTCTACAGAAGAGGGTTACCATGTTCAGCAGTACTCTACAGTAGAAGGCAACCAATCACTTTTACTCTTGTTTAATTTTCTGAGCTGAACACATTATCACATTTTGTTTTCCCTCTCTTATGGAAGTTGACAACCACACACTCTCTCTTTTATATTACAATTTAATTACATTTCTCTCTTCCCTTTCCACCCTCCAAATCTACTGATATTCTCCTGTTCTCTCATCCTCAAATTTATAGTTTCTTTTTTCACCAATTCTATTCCTTTTTAGTTACATTCCTGCTGGTTTCTTTGTGTTCATGATCATAAGCATCTCTTCGTGGTTCATCATATGAGAACCATACGTGATAACTCATCAGTGGAATCAGTTGACAAAACTCCAGATGAAGTCCCTTTACCCTATTTGTTCACATTCATTCAATTGTACTAGGTAAGCTCCAGGTAGCAGTCAACTCTGAGAATCTAAAATTCTTAAAAAAATCTTTAAAAATTGTATATGTATGACTGTCCTTGTGTGGGTATGTGTTTGTGATTCCAGTGCTCAAGGAGGCTGGAGGAAGGTTTCGGATCCTCTGGGATTGGAGTTACAGGTGTGTGTGAGTTGCCTAATGTATGGGAAATGAACTCAGGTCCTCTGGAGCCTGGGTGGAGCCACCACTCCAGCCCAGAGAAGCTGTTTCTTTTCCTCTTCTTGGTATGGTGTAAAAGACACTGGGAAGTCTTAGTGGGCAAGTGCTGCGTGGTTGTAGTTGACTCCAGGAGGCCATCTCCTCACACTTGCTCTTCTCTACCTTATGAACCAGGAGGCCACACTTCGCACTTGCTCTTCTGCGGCGCGCTTCCTGACCAGCAGGAATGAACGGCCACGAAATCGAGATTCCTTCCCTTATCACGTCTTTATTCGGAGCCACTCGGTTGAGGAAAATTGGGGGAAGGGAAAAGAGAGAAAAGACAGAGAGAGGGAGAGCAAGGGAGAGAGGAAGAGAGAGAGCAGGGAGCCAGAGAGAGAGATGAGAGAGCGCAGGGACGAGAGAGATTAGAGAGAGTGGAAAACCCAAAGGCAGCTGCTTTTCTAGGGTGAAAGGCTCGAATGCTGATTGGTTGATGCCATTCTGCTAGGGCCCAAGGCCACAGGACAGGTCAGGGAACCAAGTCTCTGAAATGCAAAACAAGGCCCCAAGCACACTGGCCTGCACGGCAGCATCAAAGGATTTGTATACCTCCAGGCTGTAGGACCGCTGGCACTATCTCGCCAAGGCGACATCCTGGCGGCTCCTTACACTCTTCTCTACCTTATGAACCAGGAGGCCACCTCCTCACACTTGCTTTTCCTTACCTTACGAACCAGTCACAATAACCTGCTTACAGTACAGTTCAGTCTTTCAGACTTGACTGTTTATACCAGCATGAAAGGACAGCCAACCTGTGACATACCGAGGCTGATTGCTCTGTTTCCTTAGGTAAAGTAAATTACATTGCTGGTTTGTCCTCCTGTCCTCCTTCCTCTCCTTCAGTAAAGTTTTACTTCCCAGTACTGTAATGTGCAGAATGCGGGCCCTGAGAAAGCCAGTACCGCTCCTTAGAAGTTTATTGTTGTTTTCAAGTTGCAGTGGGACACATCACAGTTTTTAAGACATTTTTACAGACATATAATCTTCTGTGTTGTTAGAAAATCAGGCAGTGCACCATGGAAGAAGATTAGTCCACAGGGGTCTGTGTCTTAAGGCTTACCGCTCTTGTCTGGGACAGTTGCATTTTGTTGGGTGAGTTCATCACATGAAGATCAGAAGATAGACAGTGAGGATGTGCTGTTGATGGTGATACATCACATTCCACACTTCATTGTAGTAGACATTTTCGTGCACACAGCGCTTGCTTATATGATTGTTGGCTTTATTACTTGATAATAAACAACATAACCTCTGGGAGGTGATGGGATTTTCCTCTCCTGTCTCTCAGTCAGAGCCAAGGGGAAAAGCCAGCCAGTTCCTAAGCACCTGATTTCCAAGTGACATTAGTAGTCAGGGCAGAGCAGTGAATGTTCTTTATTTCCTTTCCAAGGCTCTGATGGTGGAAGGGTTGCTTATGATTTACCAGTAGCTATTTATATACCTTTACTTACCATTATGTTCTACGCCTTTCATGTGGTGCTCAAAGCATAAAACAAAACCAAGACAAAAACTATGAATCTTGTTATCTAGGCAAGCCTCTCTATCTCTTTTTCCTTTTAGAAAACTGTTTCATGATAAAAACACAGTAGCATGTGGGTGGTAAACGAAAGGCAATGCTTCCATCTAGAAAACCACTGGCATTTGCATAAACCACCAGACTGTCTGCTAAAGGGAGATCTGCTTTGTCAGTCTCTGGGGACCTTTAACATTAGGCTCCTAATGCTTTTCTAGGTAATGAAAGGTCTAATTGGATGATGGGTACTTTTAAATTCTTCAACAGTTGACAGTTTGTGAAAATCTTAAAAAAGTCAAAATGCCTAGATTGTTACAAACACAGAAAGAAAATGAGAAGCCTTGAAAGATTTTTCCCCCCTCAGTGCTGTGCCGTATATAGCCTGTTTGCCATTTGCCTTTGCTAGTACTGAGCTATATTGAGGGTAAATAATCAAAATATACCAATTGGAATTTTGGAAAGGAGACCTAAAGACATGTCTGTGACATGATAAAAAATAAACATAACTTTGAGAAGACATTTGCAGCAGTAGAAACCACAAATGGTCATTTTTGGTGCATTGAAGTAGACCAGCTGAATGCTTTGAGGACTAGATTATTGGTATTATGCTTGCTCCAGTACTGGGAAAATGGGCAGATGTTGAGATTGTTGTTTTCATGTATGTCCTACTGATAGTGAAATGGTAGTCGCTGATGAGGTTCTTTGTTGGTATTTACTATCTCTCAGCTACAAGCATACCTTAATAACCTTTCCATTGCTGAAGCCTGCACATTGCTATAGATGGATTTGTTGTACGTGGTGACTTTTTAGGTATCCAATTTTCAGGTACAAGTAGCTTGAAACAGTGCCTTTAATTTGAAGTTGATACCCGGACTGTTGTTTTCATTTGGTCCTCTAGCATCATGCTTCATGTGGGATTGGAATGTCCGAGGTGATCTCTTGTATTACCATCAGTGCGTGCAAAACCAGAGTGTTCACAGTCAAAGTGATTCTCTACCATCGTCTTCTTCATTATCATGAAGAAGGCTACATTCCCTAAGGTGGACAAACATTTTATTCGTAGAGCAGTCTTGTGAGTTTAATAGAGCTTCATGGCTCTGTAAAACCCGTAGGTTCACATGTGTTTCAGCATACTTTGGGTTAGTAAGGTAGGTGGTACATATAACATGCATTGTACAAATCTCCAGGTGGTCTGGGAAGGCAGTTTTGTTTTGTTTTGAAAATGTGATTAGTCATACTGGGTAGAAAAAATAAGAAGCAGAGATACTCTCATGTTAATTCAGGTCAGGTTTTGTCAGTAAATGAGTTTGAACATCATCTTCAGAAAACACTTTTACTTCCTTAGTATTTAATATCAAAACTGAAGTTTAGGAAACAAGGCTGAGCCATTACAGTGCCCCTTCCAGGAGAAGAGGAAACAGGTCCAGAGATATCAGGTAACTTTCCTAAATTTACATACAAGGACTGTGACTGTGAAGCTGTTTGAAAGAACTGGCTAGATTTCTAATTCCTAATGTGGTGGGATGCCAGGGATCTTATTATGTTAAAAAGCTATTCTTTCATACACACACAAAAATCTATTTGTAGAGAATAGCTTATATTTCCCTGTTTTTGTAAAAATGTCTGTAATCATAAAAATAGAGACAGGTTTAGAAATATATTTGCTATACTTCTGACAGAGTTTGCAGGTGGGATTTGTGGGGTTGGGGCTAATTAACACCTTTAACGCTTTTTACCTTAGACATTCCTGTGTTGTGTTGTAAAGGGTTATGATAGCTGTAGTAGAGGACAAAGATGATCATTTTAAAAGATGGTTTTCTATTATTTTTAATTGTGTGTGTATGTGTATGCATGTGTATTTGTGTATGTGTGCTTGTGTGTATGTGTGTATGCGCGTGTGTGTGCATGTGCATGTGTGTGTGTGCCTGCAGAGGCCCGAAGAGTCATATCCTCCTGGAGCTGGAGTTACAGACAGTTGTGTGCCTCCAGATGTGCTGCTGGGAACTGAACTCTAGTCCTCTGTGAGAGCACCACTATGGAGCTCTCTCCCCACTTCCAGATTTTTATTCTTGTTTCAGAAAAATAAAAAGAAACTTGGTGCTATCATTTCTTACCATATAGTGTAGTGGTCCCTTATCCCCTTTTTATTATTCTGAATGTATTTCTTTGGCAGTGTTTCTTCTTTTTCTTCTCCTTAATGTAGATACTCAATTTTCCCAAGGCTTTATAAAATAATATTTTATACAGAATGAATGGAATTCAACCAGATATGATATCATGAATGAAGACTTAAGTTCAAACTGCAAGAATGAAACAGTTGGCGGCATGAAAAAATGAGTTCTGTGAGAAGGGGCCAGTGGTGTTGTGAGTGTGATGTTCAGTTGAATAGAACAAGCACAGTCTTTAGAATGTGATAATTTGTCCACACCCAGACCATGCTGGAGTCTCAGCTCCAGTGTGTCATATTGTGATTTGCTATCAGTTACACACATACAGGTGATGTGGTATCAAATCTTTCCCAGTCCATTGACTGAGGGCTTGAATAGGGTTCCAAGGGCAGGTAAAGTCATTGGCCAAGTTCAGCTGATCTTGTCAAGTCTAGTGACATTTTGACCATTGTACCTGTTCAAATGAGCATCTTTAGCTCAACATTAGGCTACCAGCTCTACACCACACCCCAAGGTCTTACGTATTTGGGATACAAGAATGAGAGGTTGGAGTCTGTCTTTTTGATTGTGAGCATAAAAGCAGACGAAGTAGTATGTATAACTCTTTTTAGAGAATGTACTAAATACACAGTGCACAGTGGCATGAGAAGTCAAAGTCAGTCCTTCCCATGGTAGAGAAGGGTATGTGTGTGTGGGTGGCTCAGAGAACCTCAACTCGGAACTCAGTTTTGGAAAATAAGTGTGTTCCAACAAATAAAATGAGAAGATTAAGATGGCTCAGTGTGACTTTGTTCAGGGATGTCAGGTACTAGAGGGGTTAAAATTATTCTCCTTCACAAGCTCAAGGAGCACTTTGGGGTAGGTTAGGGAGACAGACTTAGGTTATATTTAGGATTTTTAGTAGGACTGCCAATGGTTTCAGTGGAATGTCAGGATTCTAAGACCTGCATGTGCTAAAATACAGATAGGGCCACTTCTTGCTAGCTATAGTACTTCTGTGCTCACAGTAGGTAGAGTGAAGGGTGATTTGTTGTTTTAAGGGCTTGAGTTCAGGAATTGGGCAGGAATGTTTGGCTTTGTGAATTACCTGTGGTTGTGGAAGCTAACACTGAAGCACCTAGAACATACCAGCTCCAATAGTTGTTGCTACTACATGGGGTGGTAGTGGTGATGGTGATGGTGGTCCATAGATGTCCTTCTGAGACTCTTCTCACATTGAAAGACTTTTAGTTTCTAGTTGAATTATGTGACACTATTCTTGTGACTTAAGCATATACTGAGAAAAATGAAATCCAAACCAAGATAGGTAGTTAGTTCAATAGTTCAGAGTGTGCTGAAGCTTCCAGCTCTTACACTGGAGTTCACTGCTCTGGCAGTGATTCGCCTGCCTGTTGGAGCCCTGAATTCCTCTCCATAGCGTTGCTGAAGCTGCCTTACTCTCTAGCTTCTATTTGTCTTTGTCTTGTAGAGTGGCCCGTGAATAGGAATGCCTGCCCAAATACCGAGATCAGAGATAATGGATGAAGATCAGTTAATGAAAGAAGTCTTGGATAAGTTTATTAATTGTCCTGAACAAACATATGAAGAATTTCTGAGCACTTTTACTCATCTTTCAAAAGGTAAAATATTGAAGTAAACTTTTTTCATAATGTTTTTATTGATTATTTGGAAATTGTACATCATGAGCCCTGAGAAAACTCACTGCCTAGTCCTCCCAGGTCTGCCAACCCCTTTACCCTTGTGATGTCCTGCCATACCCCCTTCCCTCATAAAAAAATAAGAAGAAAAAGTCCAATTTGTGTTGCCCATATACTCACTGGAGCATTGTCAAACTTGCAGTGGCCAGCCCTGTAAAGAAAGCTGAGTCCTTCCTCACCTGGAGAGCTACATGAAGTAACATTTTACAGCAACAAATAAATGATTTTTTTAAGTCTGTGCCTTTGGTGTCTTTTCAGAAGACTCATGAGCATTCATTCAACTCCTTAGAGCACATCATTCCTGCTAGAGACTTAGTGACTGATAGGTATAAACTCCTAAGTGTTTATTTGTTCAAGAATTGTGTGGTAGAGTCAGAGATACTTGATAACTGCAGATGAGCTGAGAAAATTTTAGCTGTTCACTTCATTTTATCTTTTAAGTTGTTAAAAGCACATTTAAAACTAAGATACTCTCTGCGTTTGGGTTGGTGTGATCATTTTCCGGCTACTTGACTTTGATAGGGTAGTTACCAGGATAGGGGTAGTTACCAGGAAGTGGGACCAATCGTGGCAGCTCCCTCGAAGGATGCTAAAGACTAAGGATACACTGTGCAGAGCTGGTCACAGTGCAGTAGAGTTGTGTTCACTTTAGGTTCTGCTTTCAGTCGTCTTGACTTGCTTTCAACACTGGCCCTTTCTGGGCCATCAGTACACATTTGGGATCTATGTAAGGTCATCATATCTGAACCTCACATTAGACTCCTCTGAGAGGCTTTTGGATCTGTTGTTACAGAGCCCACTCTGCAGCTTAGCTGGGCCCAAGGAGCCCCCATTTTGTAAAAGCTCCTCTGGTGACTTAATGTATATCCATAGTTGAGAATAAGGGTTTTCTTATAAACCTGATCTCCTGATTTGAAGTCATGACCTAGGATCTAAACAAATGCAAAAGCAAGGACATTTTAATGAAGAGAAGGAAAAGGAAATCTGACATTTTTGTTTGATTGTTCAAGGTACAGGTTGAATACTTTACCTTCAGACTAAAGCATATAAATCACAAATGAATATCAAGTTTTAACTTGGGCCTTTTCTCCTCCCATTCTCATTTTATACATATTAAAATATTCTTTTTAAATAGATATTTATTGAGCTCTACATTTTCTTTGCTCCCCTCCCTGCCTCTCCCTTCCTCTTCAACCCTCTCCCAAGGTCCCCATGCTCCCAATTTACTCAGGAGATCTTGTCTTTTCCTACTTCTCATGTAGATTAGATCTATGTATGTCTCTCTTAGTGTCTTCATTGTTGTCTAAGTTCTCTGGGATTGTGATTTGTGGGCTGTTTTTTTTTCTTTATGTTTAAAAACCACTTATGAGCGAGTACGTGTGATAATTGTCTTTCTGGGTCTGGATTACCTCACTCAAAGTGATGTTTTATAGCTCCATCCAATTGCCTGCAAAATTAAAGATGTCATTATTTTTTTCTGCTGTGTAGTACTCTGTTGTGTAAATGTACCACATTTTCCTTATCCATTCTTTGGTCGAGGGGCATTTAGGTTGTTTTCAGGTTCTGGCTATGACAAACAATGCTGCTATGAACATAGTTGAGCATGACATAATTGGATGTATACCCAAAAGTGGTATTACTGGGTCTTGAGGAAGGTTGTTTTCTAGTTTTCTTAGAAATTGCCACACTAACATCCAAAGGGGCTGTACCAGCTTGCATTCCCGCCAGCAATGCAGGAGTGTTCCCTTTACCCCACAACCTCTCCAGCATAAGTTGTCATCAGTGTTTTTGATCTTGGCCATTCCTACAGATGTAAATAGAATCTCAGAGTTGTTTTGATTTGCGTTTCTCTGATGACTAAGGATGTTGAGCATTTCCTTAAGTGTCTTTCAGCCATTTTAGGTTCCTCTATTGAGAGTTCTCTGTTTAGGTCTGTACTCCATTTTTTTAAATTGAATTATTTGTTCTTTTGATGACCAATTTCTTGAGTTCTTTGTATATTTTGGAGATCATCCCTCTGTCTGATGTGGGGTTATTGAAGATCTTTTCCCATTCTGTAGGCTGTCGTTTTGTCTTGTTGACTGTGTCCTTTGCTTTACAGAAGCTTTTCAATTTCAAGAGGTCCCATTTATTAATTGTTTCTTTCAGTGTCTGTGCTACCGGGGTTATATTTAGAAAGTGGTCTCCTGTGCGTTCAAGTGTATTTCCAACTTTCTCTTCTGTAAGGTTCAGTGTGGCTGGCTTTATGTTGAGGTCTTCGACCCATTTGTACTTGAGTTTTGTGCATGGTGATAGATATGGATCTATTTTCATTCTTCTATGTGTTGATATCCAGTTATGCCAGCACCATTTGTTAAATATGCTTCCTTTTTTTCCATTTAATATTTTTTGCTTTTCTGTCAAAAATCAGGTGTTTGAAGGTGCCTGGATTAATATCCAGATCTTCGATTTGGTTCCATTGGTCCTCCTGTCTGTTTTTATGCCTGTTTTCAGTACTGTAGCTCTGTAGTAGAGTTTGAAGTCAGGGATTGTTGTGCCTTCAGAAGTTCTTTTATTGTACTGGATTGTTTTGGCTATCCGGGGTATTTTGTTTTTCCATATGAAGTTGAGTACCGTTCTTTCGAGGTTTGTGAAGAATTTTTCTGGATTTTGATTGGGATTGCATTGAATCTATAGATTGCTTTTGGTACGACTGCCATTATTACTATGTTAATTTTACTTCCCCACGAGCATGGGAGATCTTTCCTCTTTCTGGTGTCTTCTTCACTTATTTTTTTCAAATATTTAAAGTTCTTGTCATGCAAGTCTTCCACTTGTTTGGTTAGAGTTACTCCAAGATATTTTATGCTATTTGTGGCTATTGTGAAGGGTGATGTTTCTCTGATTTCTTTCTCAGCTCATTTATCATCTGTGTACAGGAGGGCTACTGATTTTTTTGAGCTAATCTTGTATCCTGCTGAAAAAAGTTCAATATTTGAAGCCCTTTCAGGTTAGGGTTTCCCATACCCTACTGTTTTCTTTTTTCTTTTAAAAAATTGCTGTCAATTTTGACAGTACTGGATTCTCAATATAGTATTGTGTTCTATTTCTCCGATAGCCAAAATAATATCATTATCTGTTTTGTTTATACTTAAACAAAACATGTAGGCTGTGAGTTTTGTTTATACTTGAGGGCAGTGAAGAATTTAGATGTGCTGATTAATTTGGGGACCATGTGAGTGAACTGTTTCGTTATGATCTGCAGATCACGTCAGAATGACCATTAGTCTGTGAACTTGGGATTATGGCATCTTTTTGTTAATGAACTTGGGTTTAGGAAGTTGCTTGCTTTCTCTGAGCCGAGTGAGTTAGTTCTTGCTTTTTAGACCTAAACAAGGCAGTATGAATGGCTGACTTGATATGATCCAAATAAAGATAAAACTGGAAGAATTAATGAAGTTTGAATCTGTATTACTTTAGATATTATTTGTGTAGCTGATTTTATTTTTGTATCATGGAATTAAGAAATCTTAGCATTAGCTTCCCCTTTATCTAGTCTGTCTTCAGATTCTGACTTGGCCATTGCATGCCGAGAAAGAAACTGCTTCACATGTGGTGACTTCCTTTTGAGTGCAGCATGGGGCCCCAAACTGAGCTGAAATAAACGACGATGTGAGCCACATAGACTGCAGCTCCAAGCATGCTAGCTGCCTTTTCCTTTCAAAATATCCCTAGGTGCCTGTTCACATTAGAAACTAATGACCTGAAAAATTCCTCTTAAAGCGCAAAGAATTGTATGTACAAAAATATGTCTTAAATCAGTAATTGTCCTCCCCCTCCCCTTGAAACATTTAAATACCTCCTAAAAGACCAAATGGTACTTAGGGACATGGCTCGGAATTGAGTGATAGCCTAGATAGTTGATCCAGGCAGATAGGCTAAGAAATTAGGTTGTTTTCTGAAAGCTTCTGCCTCCCCACCCTGTTTCTAGGCCCTTCATTTGTCTCAGTATGTTTGGTTCTTTTGCATGAATCTTTCTGCTAACATGGTCATCAGGCAGACTTAGGTACATTTCCTCAGTATGTTAAAGTTCTCAAGTCCATTACTATGTCTATTGATTGACTGTTCTATTTATGTTTATAGTAGTTATATGCCAGAATGCTTATGGGATTCATTTTCTTTAGAGGAGTGTTAAGAGGGTCAGTAATCCCATTAAACTTATTTCTCTGGAAAAATTAAACTATAGGCTTTTTGAGAGAAATTCACATTATTGCTTCAGACCCCTGGAAAGCAGCTGGAGACTGTTAATATCGCACATAATTCTCACTACATTACACTGAAGTTGATTATATTTTGGAGAGTTTTTTTCTCTTTTGCAGTTCAAAAAAAAAGATTTTTAAACCATTGGTACATATTTGATTATAAATACAGTGTTCTATCAAAATGTTTAGAGATATTAATTACTAATTTTAAACAAATAGTATCTTCAGTTCAAGAAGATAAATTAAATTGGAAGATATGTGTTAGAAAATCAGAGTGCTGAATTTTGTTTTTCCCATTGGAAGAGATAGTATATGCTGTCAACATTGTGAATAAAGATAAGTACTAAGTTTCAGTCCTCTGTATCTCTCTTTTTTTTTTTTTGAGACAGGGTTTCTCTGTAGCTTTGGTGCCTGTCCTGGAGCTAGCTCTTGTAGACCAGGCTGGCCTCGAACTCGCAAAGATCCGCCTGCCTCTGCCTCCCGAGTGCTGGGATTAAAGGCGTGCTCCACCACCGCCCGGCCTCTGTATCTCTTAATTTAAGAATTTCCTAGAATATCTAGGTAGAAGAGGCTCCCCCCATTTGTCAATTTACATCATTGTAAAGGTTTTGAAAATGTGAATTTTTAAAATAAATATTTATTTGATGATAGTGGGTAGTTGGAACTTTTAAGAGATGGGACCTAGTGTGAGGTTATTAGGCTGATGGGATGCTGCCCTCACAAGGGACTGAAGTTTGTCTGTGGAGTAAGTAATCTCTAATTAACATGGGTGATTATAAAAAGAGCAGTACTGGTCTCTCCCTGTTCCTTCGCTTCCTAACTTGACTTGGGTTTCCTCCCCCATTGTGTTCTTACACCAAGAAGCCCTTCCCAGGTCACTGGCATCACCCTCAACAGATACTGGCCCTGTGCCCTTGAATTTTCAAAACCATGAATTAAACAAACATCCAACCCCAGGCATTTTAGTACAGCAACAGAACTTGGACCACCACAGAGCGTTACAGTCGTCACTGACTCTCAGTTTCCAGTGTTTACACTTACCCGTGCGTGCACTCTCAGTTTCCAGTGTTTACACTTACCCGTGCGTGCACTCTCAGTTTTCAGTGTTTACACTTACCCGTGCATGCACTCTCAGTTTTCAGTGTTTACACTTACTTGTGTATGCACTCTCAGTTTCCAGTGTTTACACTTACTTGTGCATGCATTCTCAGTTTCCAGTGTTTACACTTACCCATGTGTGCACTCTCAGTTTCCAGTGTTTACACTTACCTGTGCATGCACTCTCAGTTTCCAGTGTTTACACTTACCCGTGTGTGCACTCTCAGTTTCCAGTGTTTACACTTACCTGTGCATGCACTCTCAGTTTCCAGTGTTTACACTTACCTGTGCATGCACTCTCAGTTTTCAGTGTTTACACTTACCCGTGCATGCACTCTCAGTTTTCAGTGTTTACACTTACCCGTGCATGCACTCTCAGTTTTCAGTGTTTACACTTACTTGTGTATGCACTCTCAGTTTCCAGTGTTTACACTTACTTGTGCATGCATTCTCAGTTTCCAGTGTTTACACTTACCCGTGTGTGCACTCTCAGTTTCCAGTGTTTACACTTACCTGTGCATGCACTCTCAGTTTCCAGTGTTTACACTTACCCGTGTGTGCACTCTCAGTTTCCAGTGTTTACACTTACCTGTGCATACACTCTCAGTTTCCAGTGTTTACACTTACCCGTGTGTGCACTCTCAGTTTCCAGTGTTTACACTTACCCGTGTGTGCACTCTCAGTTTCCAGTGTTTACACTTACCTGTGCAGGCACTCATGCACAATCACAGCCGTTGTTCTAATTTTGTGCTTTAGGTAACATTATTAATTTCCATGAAAGTTTCCTATATTGCCCACAATTCATCTTAAAGTAGTTTGGAAACTAAAATGGAAGTTTTTCCAAGACAGGCTTTCATGAAGCCTGGGCTGGCCTCAAGCTTGCTGTGCAGCCAACTGTGACCTATGTTCTTGCTGCCTCCCCCTCCTGAGTGCTGGGGTTCGTTGTGAGTGCTCCCAGGAGACTGAAGAGACTGTACTGTGATTTTATGATTAACAACTCTTAAATTAATCTGTTCCTAATTTTCTTTTTATTTCTTAAAATACCCACGGGTCAGCTCCCCAAGGGACTCTTTTAGCTCCTTGAAACATTTAACCTGCTTTATTTTTATTAAGTAGAAATCAAGAATTTTTTTTCAGATTTTGTTGGAAGCTCTCTCATTTCTCTGTGTTTTCTCATTTCATTTGCCACTCTTTCTTCTTAGCACACTCTTTTTCTTGTGGTATATCTTCAGGAAAGGACTTTCCACACGTTGCAGAACATTCCGTGTTTGAGTGTCTGTGACAAATGGTGGTGCTCTGACCTTAGAGTTCCAAAACCTAAATAGGCTTCCATTTTGCTCAGAGTTTCATATCTCGTACCATCCCAGAGGACCACATCTGTATCTTTCACTCACATGTGGCTACCTGAGGAGCTGTGCTGCTTCCCTAGCTGATGGCACATTTCAGGGATGTGTGGCGGGCGATCCTGTGGTTTGTGCTCACACAGGACTGCCCTGTCTAGCACACTGGCTATTAGCCAGAGATGACCGTTGAGTACTTGAACTGTGGTTAATGCCATTGAGAATCTGGGTCTCAATCTTTATTTACTTTTAATTCTTTCAAATATAAATATGATAAACCACATTCTGTTAATTTATTAGGAAAAAAGTTTGAATGTGTTTGGGACAAATTGGTTATGTGAGTCCTTTTTTAAAGGCAAATGTTTGGAAATCAAAGTAAATAAGTATTTTTAATGTAAATTTGGCTTCTGATTTGCGGTATGCTTTAACTGTAAAATAGATACTTGATTTTGAAGATTCAATATAAAAATAGAATGTATTGCTGGGTGTGGTGGTGAATTCCTTTAATTCCAGCACTCCGGAGGCAGTGGCAGATAGATCTCCATGAATCTGAGGCTAGCCTGGTCTACAAAGTGAGTTCCAGGACAACCTGAGCTGTTACACAGAGAAAACCTGTCTCAAAAAAAGGGATATAGATGATATTTTTTATTACCTATATTTGATATGGTTAGTAACATTAAGATACTATATTGAAATGGACTTAAATAAAAACATGAATGTCAACTTCACTTTTTCTTTTCTATCTCTTTCAAACATGAGTATTTGAAAATTGAAATTCACATGCCACATTGCATTTATGCCTAACAATAGTTTTTAGGCTTCGCTGCCTCTTAGAACTATTCTTCATGAAAACATAGATTTCAAAGTCTATTCTGGGCTTATGAAGTGAGTCCCTATCGTGAGGAGTTGAGGGGATTTTCTCTTTATGGGTCTCTGTAGATGATCCTGTGGCAGCGCTGAGTCTCTCTGACTGTGAGGACCATGGCCTAGATGACATTACAGAGGCCCTTACTGCAGTCACAAGGCTATGCATGTTCTCTCTGTGTCCAGTAATTGTTTAAATTTGTTTCTGTTTAAACTGTAGAGCTGGAAGAGACAGCCCATTGCTCTCTGTTTTGGATTCATTTATTGATATGTTTGCTCATCATTTATTGTCACAGTAATATGAAGACATAGTCTTTACCATTATGTTTATGCCATAAGGTCCAGAAAGCCATTGTACATTGGAAATCTGCTTGGTGTCAGGTCAGAGATTGAAATTCCAGACAGCTGACCACCACGCTTCCCCCACAGAGACACCACCAGTATTAGTGTGTGAGAAAACCAGGCTCACATGCAGGCCACAGCTGACACTTAGTGTTTACTGGGTGCTATACTTTGCATGTTACATGGATCATCTTAATTAGTCTTGCATAGCCTAGTGGAGTCTTTAAAAATGGCTTTGATTTTTATTATTACCAGTTTAAAGATGAACAAATTTAAGGTCTAAGATGTTAAATAACTGACCATTATGGGCTGAACTACATAACCCTAAAATTGTTATGTTGAAGTGTTAACCATAATGTGGAGTAGATGGTGAGAGGGGGCCTTTAAAAAGTAATTAGGTTTAATGAGTCCAGAATAGTTCTTCAGTCTACTTTGACTTTGGGGAATGGTGGGGGTGGAAGTGGGGAGAGAAGAGACATGTACCCTGAAATAACACAGTGAGGAGGTGGCCTTGTGATGGTTGAGACTACAGTCTTCACAAGAAGCCAAGCCTTGACCTAGGAATTGGGACTCCGAGGCTGTGAACAATTTTTGCTGTTTAAACTGTCAGCCCTGTGGGTATTTCGTTGTAGCTGCCCAGGCCAACTTGTTACAGGTCATGTGACAAGTTGATGGTACAGTTGTGTTGTTTGTCTATTTGGAGTGACTTCAAAGCCACGCTCTCAAGGATATGTTTCCTCTGTTTCTGACAGCGCTGGACAGTTTTTCTCAAGGTCTGGGAGGCACTGATGTGGATAGGAGCCATTGGAACAGATGTCAGAACATATGTGTTTTGCCTTTTCTTGTGTACAAGCCCCATGGGAACTGCTTCTGGTCAATTTTTCTCACTGTTCCTCCTCCTCACTCTAGCACCAGACATGGTATCGTGTGATATGGGATGAGTGTATTCTTAGGAAATATTTATTAAAGGATGGACTAAAGAGAAAACAAGAACAACTGAATGGCTGATAGGTTGTCAGACCCGACCCTGAGGAATAGCCACATTTGGGTCATGGTGCTCCAAGGTTAGATTGATATACACAGTAATTGGAAGCTAAAGAAGGAAGAATCCCCTAGACTCAGGGAGACTGGCCTGGAGGCCGAGCAGAGGTGTCAGGGTGGAGATCTGAGCTTGGGTGTGGAATAAGAAACAGAACAAAGTACACGCGAGGTGTTGCAAGGCATGGCAGACAGCACCGAGCAGGTGACAGACGAGGTCGGGAGATGAAGCAGTTAAGGGGGAGTCAGGGGTACTTTGCCTAGGCAGTGTTGGCCTGCAGAGGCCAAGTTACTTGTTCAAAGCCACGTGCTTCTCATCTGAGGAGTCTTTTATTATTTGCTTCTCTATTGAGCGTCTGTTCTGTCAGGAGCTTTGCATCTTGAGCTGGGATTTGGTTTACACTTCTGGACTGATAAATTTTGACTTGTCAGTTCAGCCAAAGGAATATCACTACTCATACTTGACAACTTCTAAAAAATGTAATTAAAAATGAAGCTGGAGACAGCACGTGAAACAACACGCTTCTAAAGCTGACACATTTCGGTCCCCAAAGCTATTTTGAATTTGAACGTTAGAAATGAATCTTTAAACTTCCACGGGTGGGGTTGGGTACAAAGAGAGGCTTTTCCCAGTCTGAAGAATGAATTTTAAAATCTGCTGTAGAAAAATACCACAGAGAAAAAAATACAGCAAGCAGCTGGCCCTCTTACCCATTTCTAAGCAGGAGAGGAATTTCAGTAGAGCAGAAAACCAGCCTTCTTTCATAAAAGAAAACACAACAAGAAAAATAATCCTTGCTGTGTAGCCTTTCGAAGTTATTTTCTGTCGAGTATTAGGCAGAAACCCGAGGGCTTAACATTGTTTTGATACTCTTGCAACTGGCAGACTGCCTGCTGGAGGAAGTTGGAAACGGACTGACCAGCTTCAAGCTCCCAGGTGGCTGTGGCACACATCTTCTTTGCTGTTGTTATCAGTCATTTAATTCCCTACTGAATATTGAGTGGTGTTTTTAGTTCATAGCCCATTTGGAGTGTCTTTCTGTTTCCTTTTTCTTTTTTTTTTCTGTTAGCCACATTAAGAAGAAAAAGTTAAAAAAAAAAGTCAGGCCACGCGGGGAGCTCTTTTGCAAATGTGAGTTTAACAGCAAAGAGCACAATCAAGAAATAACACAGCAAATGGAGGAAATGGGCTTAACCCTGTGGGGCCGTTGGCAGGGCATCACATGAGGACTTCCCAATCAAATTAACCAGACAGTCAAGGAGAAAACCTTCTAAAGGAGGGAATAAGAAACTTACTCTTTAAATTTTGTTTAGATTTATTTTATGTGTATGCATGTTTAGCTTGCATGCATGCCTGTGTGCCATATAAGTGTCTGGTGGCCTTGATGGTCACAAGGAGGCATCATGTCTCCTGGAGCTGGACTTGTGGCTAATTGTGGGTGCTGGGAATTGAACGCAGGTCGTCTGCAAGAGTAACATGTGTTCTTAACCCCCAGCCATCTCTCCAGCCCCTACGGCTTTCTGTGATGTGCTTTTAGAATCCCTGAAGGAAAGGACAAAATAAGCTTGAGTTTCCTAGTGATCGTAGGTGAGTAGCCCTCTATCTGTGACCTCTTCGCCATAGCATCAAATGTCACATAGAACACCAAGGAGGAAAAGTCCCCAGCCTAGGGAGCTGGCTTCCACTAAGCCCGTGGAAGAATCCTCCAGCACTCACGGCATCAGCCCGGTTTCCCTTTGGGGGGAACATCTGCGAACTGTAATTAAACAGTTTTCATTTGTTTCTCAGTCTCTTTCATCGTCACTAAATCACTACACTTAGGGAACAAATTGACAAATTATGAAACACAGAAAACTGCTGGTTCAGTTGCAGAAGGAAATTTCCCTCCTCAAATTATGACAGATTTCAAGCTGATGGAGCCATTTTGTTTTAGGTATATTAGCATAAATCTTCAGCAGAGGTTTTTACAATTCATATTTACTTCAAATGGGAGTATTTGGTTCATAGATAATCATTAGGTTTTTTTTGTGTGTCTTCTGCAATTTAGATGTAATTGGGTACAGAAAGACAATATTTAAGTGTGTATAGCACTTTGAATTATGATCATTAAATTTATTTTTGGCAGTGTTCTTAATGCACACTGTTTTGTTACAATGATATCTTTTCTTGGTATGCTTCTTAGGGGAGAGGGATTTTTTTTTTTAAAAAAAGAACTTTGGTTTTATCATAATTAAAAGAATCATTTCTTCAATTTTGTGTATTTTCAGTTTTTAACATTATATGTAGCACATTTCATGTGCGTGTATGAATTAAAGAACTGAACAAACAGAGGGGATTTTAAACTTTTATGAAATATAGAAAATTACTAATAGTGAGATAAATTAATTCAAATGGCATTTCCAACCTGTAGACAGTTTAAGCAATATTGTCTAGGTGAAAACTTGCTTGGTGTTTATTTTTCTTGAAGGTGAGGTGTTATTTTTACTCACTGCTGGTAAGTGTACTCTTACCTGGAGGAAAAGGTAAATTGCTCCACGTGAAGCCGAGGCTGTCATAAGACTCCATGTGTTGATTCAGTTGAATAAGCTTGCATTCAGATGAGAATGGTTTGGCAAAGTGTTCTTTCAGCCATGAAATAATAATATTTTCTTTGAAATGCTTGGTTAAGCCCAAAGGGATACAAACAGGAAACCATGTTGTAACCATCCTTGTGTCTTTCTTATAAGAAAACCACAGCTCTCTAGTACAGGATTTCTGTGCCTCCCCCCCCCCCCCACCGAGTTTGATTTGTTCCAGTGAGACAGATTTAAGTGATGGCAGCCAGATTGGTCTTCTTGCAGCCCCTTGCTCCCTTGGAATAGGGGAATAGGGAGAATTATCATGTTGCTTTCATGGGCTTTTCTGGACTTAGTCTGCTTTTGCATTAGGTTTTGTGGTCTTATGAGCTCTTGATTAGACAAAAAGGATGGCAAGCAGACATCTAATCCTGTTCTCCGGCTGTAGTCTCTAAATGCAGTGCCAGCCCAGTGCTTGCTAATGTGGGCGTCATTTCAGAATCATGGGCTGTTCTCGGTAATGTGGCACATGAAAGCATTTTTCTAGTAGCCGTGCTGTAAGGATTGAGCTGAAATCTGGCAATGCAGAGACAGAAGAATGAGTCTCTGTATTAGAAGAGTTCTTCAGTTGCTGTCTGCTTTAGAAAGATGGTCCGAGTCTAAATGGCTTAGATGTATGAAAGCAGATAGCAATTCATGTTTGTCACTTATGGACTAGACAGTTAGTGCTCACTAGTGAGGCCATATTAATTTTGGCTTGCTTAGTACTGACAAATCATATTCAGAATATTGCTTTTGATATTGGGATCTCAGATTTTGATTGAATGAATGCTTTATGAGTTAAGAAACAAAAGCAAGCTAGGCACAGTAGCACACATCTTTAATCTTAGCATTCAGGAAGCAGAGGCAAGCTGATCTCTGTGAATTCAAGGCCAGGCTGGTCTACAGAGTGAGTTTCAGGACATCCAGAGCTATATAGTGAGACCCTGTCTCAAACTTTCTTCCCCACAAAAAAAAAAAATAAAAAGTAGTAATAATAATTAGAATAGTGTGGGCATTTCTTTCTTTACTTCTAGCTTTAAAAAAAATTCTAATGTACCCTGTAAAAATGAAAGAATTTTCAGCACTCCTATAACTTAAAAACTGGAGATCCCTAGGGCCACATGCCATGTTTGAGTGTTAGATTATTGTAAATGTATGCAAAGACTTATTTGTGAAGAAGAGGAGATCCTCTAACTTGGATGAGTTGAACAAAATGAACTTTGATGCAAGTTGTTAGACAGACATGGTCTCAGGGCGCACTGCTGTTCTGTGAAGCCCTCACAGTGCTGCCCTTCTGGGTCTTTTTGTTGTAGGCAAGGCCAGCGTAGCGGGAAGGGCGCTATTCCGTCTTCTCATCAGAAGACCTACGAACTAGTCCAGGCGTGTCATTCCCCAAGACCACAATCCAGGCGTTTACTCTTCAGATTCACAGAGCAGGAGCCGGTCTCCTGTTCCGTGCAGCTCCTCCACTTGGGCTGAGAACTGGATGAGGTATTCATGAAGGTCCTGGGTAAGACTTCAAGGCTGTGTAGTTAGGGGAACCGATTTTTCTGTTAAAAGAGCAATATCAAGGTTAAATGTTAAAACCTTGAATGTACGGTATGAGTCAGTTTCTGTGCTATTTCTTGAGGTGGTTAAAATCAACTATGTATGGTAGATTTTGTATATGGTGTATGGCATAGTGTATAGTTATAAAAGTCAGGAAATTGTTCTGTGCTGGCCCCTGGTGGATGGACTAAATACTATGTGTTCACATAACTGTATAATTCTACCTCAGAAAACCTTGACAGGGGAATTCTACCTTATGTTTCAACAAAAATCATATGGGAGGCACTGATTAAAATGCATATTTCAGGACTCTTTAATTCTGAACAACTAGTTTCCTTGTGCATCCTAGGGACCTTGGCTTTCCGAGTAGCCTTAAAATAAAAAAAAATGCCTTAAATGAGATGGAGGTATGTATGTATATGCATGTGTGTTTGTGCATGTATGTGTGTTTATGTATATATGTGTATATGTGCATGTGTAAGAGGGATGGCTAAAGGGAAATACATGAAGTTTTCAAAAAACTTATGCTCATTTTGGTACAGATTGCATTTTAAGAGTAAGTTATATAGCCTTCATACAGTTTTGATGTACTGCAAAAAGAGAAACAATAATTTATTTTGTCTTATATATGCCTTTTTGTTTAATGTTACCATTTTATATAAAGACATTCGGACAGGGAAATGTAGCAAATTATGTGAATAATTTTCTGTGGTCTTGATGATCTCTGCGGTTTTAGAGTGGTCTCTGGTTATACACAATTCTGTCTCAAGTGCCACTGTCCATGGCCCAAGAACTCCACCACAGAAAAATGTCCTTGCCACACAATCTAGTATTGCCAGGATAGCTGCGTGCTGTTAGGAAGAAAATGAAAACCCTGGAGTGTGGAGTGGAGCGTCTTGCTGCCTGAGCCTCCAGGAAGTGTCTCTCTAATAATTCTGTGGTTTCTGGTGGGCTCTGCTGTTCGGCTGTGTATTACATACTTGGAGGTGTTTAGTACATTTTAAGGAATTACCTAAGAGTAGTTTCCTGACCAGATTAAGCTGTTATTTAAAAGAGGAACAGCAAAGTTAAAAATGCCTGTTTGTTTTAAACTTTCTTTGTCATGGCAGAACAATTAGAAAATACTGTAAGGTACAAATCCCCCTTCACACTCGTAGACACACACACACACACACACACACACACACACACACACACACGTGCATGTGTGTGTGCAGCGTGGGGTGGGTGTACTCCTTAGCAGAACTTAGCTACTCTGTCATCATCCATGATAAAGATCACACTTCTCACTCTTCCCTACAGCTTAAATACTTCTGAGTTACATCCTTAAGACAGATACTTATTTTTTTAAATTAATTAAGTTTTTAAGAATTTTACTTTCAACCAAAGGTTTCCCTCCTTCTCCTCCTCCCAGTTCCTCCTCCCACCTTCTCTCTACCTCTCCCCCTCATTCCTTCCTCCTCCACTGTTTCTTTTCAGATATAGACGGGCCTCCCATTCATATCAGCCAGTCAAGGTCTATCTAGTTGCAGTGAGACTAGACTCCTCATCCTCTATTAAGGCTGGCTGAAGCAATCCAGTAGGAGAAATGGGCCCCAAAAGCAGGCATCAGAGTAAGAGAAAGCCCATGTTCTCACTGTTAGAAGTCCCACAAGAGGACCAAGCTACACAACTGTAAAGTATGTCCATGGTCAGTCCCCTGCAGGCTCCTTAATTGTTGGTTCAGTCTCTGTGAGCCCCTATGAGCCCAGGTTAGTGGATTCTGTGAGTTTTCTTGTGGTGTCCTTGATTCCTCTGCTCTTACAGTCTTTCCTCCTCCCTTCCTGTAGAATTCTCCAAACTCTGCCTAATGTTTGGCTGTGAGTCTCTACATCTGTGTCAGTTACTGGATGAAGCCTCTCTGATGACAATTGGGCAAGGAACCAATCTATGAGAATAGCAGAATATCATTAGCAATCATTCTATTGGCCTCTCTCTCTCTCTCCCTCTCTTTCCCTCTCTCTCCCTCTCTCTCTCCCTTCCTCCCTCCCTCCCCCCTCCCATTCGTATTTAGTTATATCACAGGTCTCTGGGGTATCCAACCTCTGGCTCTGGCCCTCAAGGTTGAACTCCCTCTCAGGGTGTGGGTCTCCAGGTGGGACCATCAGTAGGGTGTGAGTCTCCAGGTGGGACCATCATTAGTTGGCCACTCCTGCCATTTCTCTGCTATCTTTATACCAGTACATCTTGAAGGCAGGACAGATTGTAGGTCAAAGGGTTTGTGGTTGGGTTGGTGTCCCAATCCCTTCACTGGAAGTCTTGCCTGGTTGCAGGAGGTGGCCCATTCAGGCTTCATATTTCTCATTGCTAGGAGTCTTAGTTAGAGTCATCCTTGTAATTTCCTACAAGTTTCCATTGAAGACAGGATCTTTTTATTCTTTTTCTCCTAGTTGGGAATTGACTTTATGAGAATAATTCTCATAGACCTGGAATTGGGAGCCATGTCCTCAGGGTACCGCAGCAATCTTCCAAACCTGGTTCATGGATCACTTCATAGAGCAAAACCCACACGGCATCCTGGCCTGGTTGGATCCCTGTTGGTGCCGATTAGTTTTGGTCTTCCTTGACATATCACCTTCAAAAATCTATTTATTTATTTTTGAGACAGGTTCTTACTATGTAGTCCTAGCTGGCCTGGAACTCACCATGTAGACTAAGTTGGCCTCAATTCCCAGAGATCTGCTTGCCTCTGCCTCTAGAGTGCCAGGATTAAAGGCGTGTGCCTTGCACTGTAACTAGTAATGGTAAGTTTTAAGTGTGTTTCCACCTCCTTCACTCTTCGCTTGTCCTTTGCACAGGGATGTGGTGGTGTGTCATGCCGGACCATGTGGAGAGGGTGGTTCTCTAGAGGTAGCTGAGTAGGAAGATGGAAGGAGTTCTTAGGAAGGTGGGGTCTAGGATAATTTCGTGTAGCACAGCATCCATATTAGCCCCTGATTGTATACATTTATATAGTATGGGAACAGAAAATAAACCTTCATTTCATTTAGGTAGTTGCTAACTTAAGTATCTGTTTCATATAGGCAAAACTATATTAAACATATAAAAAGCCATATGTCTTAGAAACCTTGATAGTATGTATCTTTTTGAATTTTCTATACTTATTAATATGTACTTACATGTCCAATGATTATTTAAGAACAGGTGAGTTGCAGATAATCAAGATGTTTGAATACAATCTTTATTACTATCTAATTGGGTAGTCCTGGGAAAGTTGCTTGGTTGCAAACTCTAAGTTTCACTTTTATTATCAGTAAATATATAATTTCTATTGAATAGATTTATTAGTATTACATACATATACTATGCATAAATGCATATTTATTTTTACTTATGATGCCTAAATTATAAAGGCTCAGTCTACTGTTTTCCTTCATTTATAAATTTGATAAATTTATTGTAATTTTATAGAAACAAGATCATATTGTACATAATTTTGTTGAAACTTGCTTTGTAAAAATGAATATCTTCTTATCCTAATAAATATTACTTAACAGTGTGGATGGCTGCACAGAGTTCAGGTGTATGCGTGCGCCATTGTTTGTTTTGCCATCATCGTTTTGCTAAGTTCTGCTCATTAAAGTGAACAAAAGTGATAAAAATTATTGCCTTCAGAGAATTTGCCTTCTAGAAAGGGGAAATAGATACAAAACAATTAATATAATTCCATCTGTTAGAGATTAGAAAGAGAGGGAGTTAAGCCTGAAATATTTGAAGTCCAGGGGAGCCAGTGATGAGCCATTGGCTTGCCTTAGGCACTGAAAATGCCAGGGTGCCTTGTACGATGTGAACAAAGTCAGAGGTGTGAAGGTAAAGGTCAAGACATGTAAGTAGGGGAGGCCATCACAGATAGATGGCCTTGTAGGTCTCATCAAGATTTAGCCTTCCTTGGCCTCCTCATCTCTCTCCTCTCTCATCTTTTTCTCTCCTCCCCTTCCTTCCCCTCTCTCCTCTGTCCCCTTCTTTCCCTCCCTCACCTTTCTCTTTCTGTCTGCCTTTTTGTAGCTTTCTTATTTGTGGTCTTTGGAAACATATGTGGAAATGCTAGTTCAGAAGCAAGCAAAATTTATAGCATCAATCAAATGAAATTTTAAGGAAATAGAAGAGATGTTACTGACTTTTTAGTGAAACCCTTGCCCACATATTTAATCATTATTTTTGTAAAAAAAATAGATGATATGCTAGCTGAGAGATATGTAAATGTTATATCCTTGGTATGCCTTATAACCTTCCCAACCTTCCATCCACCCTGCAGCCCAGCAGCCAGTGAGGATTTGTGGTTGAGAGTTGACTATTAGTCTACTTCCCAGTCTTGTTTCAGATTCTTTGGAGAGAGGATTTTCCCTTCCAGGAACCACGTGTGAGTTCTTGAAAGTGAGCGCCTTGCTCTGTTTAGGCTTATACATGAGTAGGAAGACATAAACAGTTAACAATTTATAAAGGAAATTTCTGAGAATTTTCTGTAAACTCAGGGCCATGTGATGCAGTCGCAATTCTGCATCTATGGTGATAGTATAAAGTGCCTGGAGAGTCATAGCCTTAGGAAACACACACATCTCTCATCTGATGTGGAAGGCGGCTGCGAGTGTAGTTATCTGTTGGTTTGATTTCATTATGTTTCACACTGTACAGAACTGAATTAGTGATGCTGGTCCATGGAGAAAATGCTGTATCGTAATCATGGAGACAATCCCAATGTCCATTATTAGGTGAAGCGAGAAGCAAGGCACAGGGGAAGATTATCTGATAATAAAAGGAGAGAAATACAGGTATATACCATGACATGGCTGTGTTGTGGGAATCCATGCAGCCAATTAGCTTTTGGGGGACCGACCCTTTGGGCTTGGTCTGATGTGCTCTGTGCCCACTGATAGCGGCAAGAGAAGGCATGCTCATTCTTTTGCTCTGGCTCTCACTTAGCATGAGGGGAGATCCAGGATGGCGATGGCTTCTGCCCTTTTGTGAGTTCATCTCTTTTCATTGCAACCCTTAATAATTCAGTTTTATTTACCTGTGAGCTTATGCATCTCATTGTCATACTACAGAAGAGGAATTATGTGTTTACGACTTTAATGGAATGTCTAGTAAATATGAACCAGTAGCAGCAAAAATTATATGAACTTCTGTCTGTTGTTGGGGTTGGTAATGGGGAGGAGTCTTCAGATTGACACTAGGCACCTTTTTGGGGTGATAGAAATGAAAAATTAAGTGGCAGTGATTGTTACATGTCTACATATTTACTAGAAATTATTGGATACTGTTCTAAATTGAGTGGATTTGATGGTACATAAGTTACTACTGGATAAATCTGTGGAGAGATCCAGATGTTTCTCATGAACACTTGGATTCCTACTCTGAATTCTTCACCGTATGACACCATGGGTTTAGCTCAAGAACCAGAAGAGTCTAGCTTGTGTGTGAGCATTCCATACCAAGGGAATAAACTATACATTAACTTAGTTGTTTCATAGCGATAAGGACAGTGCCTAAAAGGAACTTCACACTTTGTATGCTAATCTGAACAATTAACACAAATGGATTGTGTCTTCAACAAATGAACTTCTCAGATGTCATCAAGTCTACCTTCTGTAGACACTGTCATCTGTAGACAGACTCTGTCACCTGTAGACTCTGTCGCCTGTAGACTCTGTCACCTGTAGACACTGTCACCTGTAGACGCTGTCACCTGTAGACGCTGTCACCTGTAGACTCTGTCACCTGTAGACACTGTCACCTGTAGACTCTGTCGTCTGTAGACGCTGTCACCTGTAGACTCTGTTACCTGTAGACACTGTCGAATGTAGACTGTCACCTGTTGACACTGTCACCTGTAGACGCTGTCGCCTGTAGACACTGTCACCTGTAGACACTGTCGTATGTAGACTCTGTCACCTGTAGACACTGTCACCTGTAGACTCTGTCACCTGTAGACACTGTCGTATGTAGACTCTGTCACCTGTAGACACTGTCACCTGTAGACTCTGTCACCTGTAGACACTGTTGTATGTAGATGCTGTCACCTGTAGACACTGTCACTTGTAGATGCTGTCGCCTGTAGACACTGTCACCAGCAGCTTTCACTCGAATGGAGACCAAAGCTGTGGGAAGCAACATTCAAATAATGTATCTGCTTGCATGGTGAAATGTGTTATGATTCTGTGATCCTGCCTAAACCAGTTGGGAAGAATATCTCAGCTTGTCAGGAGTGCGTGTGTGACCTCTGTACCACATTCTAGTTCACTGACAGGTTACAAGCACATGGTGTTATCTATATCTTCCATCACAGAGACTAAGAAGTTACCAAGGGCATGCTGATTGGAATGTAAAACACTGGTGTGGCCAGACGGCCACGGGAAGATAAGGAGCATTCTGTGCTGTCTAGAGGGAGGAAACGTAACCAGTGGGAGATGGTGCCATTTTTCTGTTTTAGAAACAAAAAGAACTCACTTTGCAGGCTTATTTTTTTTCTCTTGAACCTCTGCCTCTTCTGTAGCTGAGGCTTCTTTTACTTCTCCCGAGTTGCACGGGAGACAATACAGTGTGTGCCTCACCTGTCACGTGACTCTCCTGCCTCCAGGACCTAACCTGTCCACTCTACTCTGTCCCTGTGCAGAGCACAGCTGGACTGTGACCGACTCCCTTGTCAAGTGCAGAGGTTTAGTTGAGCTTTCTAAATATACCCTGCTGACAGGTCACAGAAGGTGTGTGACAGTCTGGCTGGAAGGTTCACTGCTCTGCCGCAGGCCCTGGCCTTCTGGCCCTGGAAGCCTCACTATTTCACCACCTCCCAACCCCCATGGAATACGTACACCTGCTGAACTCGTCAACTTCCTCCAAAGCCCACCTCATACAACTGATTTCTACTGAAGCTTTTCATGATTCCTAAAGCCAATTACCATTTGCCAAGCTCTGACTTCGTGCCTCTCCTGTGCGGTTTGTCACAGATGCCTTCCTTTTCGTGGGGTGCTTTACATACGTGACTTAACCTCCTAGCCTGGCTACTCTGTAAAGGCAGGGACTGTGTCTTAGTAGACTTTCTTGTCTTGCACATAGTTGATGCTCAGAATGTCATTTTTGGACTTTCTCATCTTCAGGACCCTACTAATAGCAGATTTCCCTCTTGAACATAAACAATAAAATTTTAGCTTCCTAACACTTGCTCCACATTTCCTTCTCTCCAGGTGTGCTTAGCACTGGACATTTCAGAGATTTCATCTTAGTGCTGTAGGGTCCCTCATCTGGGGCTTTTGACACACACATATATATATATACCCCCACCCCCACGCTGGGCCTGGCTTGTGCATTTGTGCCTTGGCAGGTTGATAGCTATGGCCGTGAATAATGAGTCAATTACCAGCCAGCCTCAGGGAAAGCACACTCATTCCTGACTGGCCAGGCTGTGGTAGTCCTCCCCTCCTTGTGCCCTTTCAGACGGAGAACATGAAACAGTTGGAATTCAGAGCACTGCAAAGGGAATTTAGAGAAAACACTGGTGTGCTGAATTTAGCTGCCTTGGATTTATTCTGATTTAATGATTGATTGGTTTTTAAATTGCTTATTTAATCCTAATGACTATGGCTCCCGGGGAGGCCAGATATGAAGAAAAGCATGTGAGGGAAAAGCAGTGGTGTGGAGTGGTTTGGCTGGACAGATCAAAAGACTGTATTATTGTCCAGAGGAACATTGCCTTGGACTCAAAGTGCAATGTGAAAATCACCTCCGACTTTCCGAGTACCCAACCTTGTTACAAGCTTGATTGCTTATCCCCCGTTCTCTTTGCAGCAGGGTGGTTGTAGCTGCCCAGTGTTGCACAGAACGTTTCCCACTTCGGGTTTTCTTTCCTTCCAGCAATGTATTCAGTATCTTGTTGTGACTGAGAATGTGCTCTTGATTTATATTGCTGTTGGCCTCACTGCAGAAGAAGGAGTACTTCGAGGTGTCTGGAAGGATTTGATCTTCGATTCTGACACAGCTTGTGCTGATCTGGGGGAGTGTTTTTTCGTACACAGACACTGCTCTGGCTTTTGGATAGAAGAATTTGAATTTATTTTTTATAAGAGTTTCCCTCAAAAATGAGCTGTCTCCAAATAATTGCTTTTACCTGGAAGGTGTAATCAACATGTGCTTTACCTTGTAAAGTGTAATTTACCTTGGCATCCCAGCTTTCCACTTTTTCAAGGAGTGTGACATTTCTCTCTGGTCTGAATTTAGCTAGACATTGAAGGTGTAGATGGTCTCGTAAGCCTGACCTGTTGGAAGCTTATCTGTTTGGTATCAAAAGGAAATTGAAATTCCATCACTTCAGAATAATGCAATCTCTGAAAACCTTTAAAAAAAACTTTTTCTCATCTTTATTGAAGTTTGACTCAGAAATGCCCAAAGAAATGCTCTTTCAGGGCTCTGTAACCTGTGTGTTCGCGGAAACACTGTGTTAGATTTCCTCATTGTATTATGCCTCACGTGCATTTCAAAGCGCAGAGCGTTAGGGATGAGATGAAAGGGTAGAAAGGACTCTGATGAAAAGCAGAAGCCGAAGAGATGAACAGTTGGGTGGCACGTGCGCATTGCCACCAGGCTCACTCTGGGAAGCAGCATCTGGTCTAATCAGGCTACTGGCCACTTCCAAGTCTGGGCTGTGCCAGCATCTGCCATTTTGACATTATCATATTGAAAAGGAACTTTGTTCTCATCTCATTCTGCCAAGAGATTTATTATTTACTAGATTTAAAAACCAATAAAAATGCCTGTATGCAAGAACACTTTTTGTGTCTTTGTGGGGTCATAATACATAGGCTTGTGAAACTAATTTCAAGGCTTAGGACAGCATTTTTAACTTAAGTTTAATCACAGAGAGGGCATACTTTTCTGAGTCTTTGGTGTTTTAAAGATAAAAACTTCACATTTACAAGAGGGTGAACTTTGAAAGAGTAGAGTTTTTGTTGGAGCTGAGACTGTTATCAGTAATTCAATAACAGCATCAGGAGCTTAGACTTCACTGTATTTCAAAGGAGTTTCATCTGGTGACCTATCAGGTACCCTGGCATTTAATTGGGAATTGATCCGACAACATACATAACCTGTCATTGCAGAATGTCCCTTTTCCGGTCCACTGTGCTTTTCAAGTATTTAAGCCGATTGACTAGTGTAGCAGTGCTGGGTTGGGTGTGCATGATTTTCTTGGTAAATACCAATTTAGGTTTGTTTGACTTAAAAGATATCTTGGAGGATGGAAACTGCTCCCTTTATTGCCGTCAGTGCGCTGGGAAACGGCAGGAGCCACAGGAAGCCGTCCCTTCTGACTCTGATGGAGCTTGAGGCATCTGCCCGTCCCTCAGTAGCTTATCTTGTTTCTGAGTATCACCGTGTCCCTCCACACTACTTACTGTTGTTACCTTGAGAACCGTGGGGAACCTGACTCTAAGATGGAAGAGGTCTAGGAGAATAAATCGATCTCATCCTCACTGTCTGACTCTTGAGATTGTTTGTTATCCCAGCAGTGGCTTTAGCAACCCTGCTAGCACATTACCCACTTCTTGAGCTCTTCTACCTCTGGCATCCAACGCTTGCACTTCGCAACAGAGATTTTGGCCAGAATTTGTTGGTACCGAAGGCAGAGGTCATCTTTCCAATAGTGACTGGTTAGGAATTGCTGATAGGTAGGCTGTAATGGGAGAGATGGTTTCAGAGTATATGGATATGCCCTTTTTTCTTTTTTAAAAGAGAAAATTACTCATTTGATGTGAATTATTATCACAGGGCTCTGTTACCTTAACTTTGTTCTATAACAGTATTTCAGGGTTTGAAAAAAAAAGGAGTCAAAGAGATGGCTCAGTAGTTAAGAACACTGACTTCTCTTCTAGAGGACCCATGTTCAATTATCAGCACCTACATAGTGGCTCTAAATCACCAGTTTTAGAGCTCAAGTCCCAGAGCATCTGATGCCTTTTCTAACCTTCTCAGTCACCAGGCATGCAAAGATGTATAGACCTATGCATAGTCAAAGCACCCATATACACAAATAAACAAAATTTTGTTGTTAATTCTTGAGAAATTTTACTTTTAATAGGGTATTCAGAATCAAACAAGGGGAGTAAGGGAGCATAGTGAGAAAATACTGGACCAAGCGAGACTGAAAACCAGCAGGGCAAACTCCAAATTCTGTAATCCCATGTCTAATATTAAAGCATTTATTAGATGGCTCTTCCCTTCCAGCTTTGTTGACTGCAACACACATTGCTCTCTTGGTTCCACCTCCTGTTAGCAGTTGTCCTTGGCAGGTATCCCATGGCTTTGGCATCTCCAGCATCTTGGGATCTCCAAGACAATCCAGGCTTTACCATTAGAGCTTCATGCAATCTCCTCTCCAGGCCGCCATGCAGTGACTTTTCTTAAAAATGGAGGAAGATTCCACAAGTCAGTTCCTATATCCTTCTTGGCTCTAAATCCAGAACCATGTGTCAGAAGCTGCCAGGTTCTGTGTTGCTTGTGGGGCTAGAACCTGGGCACCTCCTTGAATTACATTTGCACAAGATTTCTGTTGTTGTTTAGGACTATGAAATCCTCAGGACGTTTCCTTTCACAGTTTGCAGAATCAGCTGGGTCAGGTTTAGTTTTGAGGTTATCACTCCCTTTATTCCATTCAGCATCAATCTTTTCTTTAAATTTTTCATCTCCTGGAACACAAGACTTGGCTCCACATTACATTTCCTGGTGCTCTTTTTCCCCCTCAACTAAAGTTCTGTACTTCTCTTTGCCCTGTTTGTTTCTTTTCTTTGTAGATCTGCATAAGAACTAGGATTCTTGAAATCTTATCTGTAAAAGCCATTAATCCTAAACTCTTCAAGTTTAGCCGCAGGAAGAGTTCTAGGACAGGGACAAAATCCAGCCACATTCTTTGCCAGAATATCCCAAAATGGTCTCTAGGCCAGCTGATAATATTCTTCTTTGCTGAAACTGCTTAAGATGGCTCCCCACAGTCCACATCACCCTCAGCACCACTGCCTTACATGCTGCTACTCGGGTTAGCCCATAAACCCCTGCTTAGAAGCATTCAACAGCTTTTCTAGCCCAAAGTCTAAAAATCTTTCATCTTCCTCCAACAAAATAGCATGCTCAGACCTGTCACAGCAATATGCCACTCCCTGGTGCCAACTTCTGTCTTAGTTACTGTTTTGTTGCTGTGAACAGACATCACGACCACTGGAACTCAAAAACAAAACAAAGGAAAGGCTTTAACTGGGGGCTTGTTTATAGCTTCAGGGGGTTGGTTCATTATCATCATGGTAGAAAGCAGACAGGCATGGTGCTAGAGCAGTACCTGAGAGATTTACATCCTGATCTACAGGGAACAGGCAGAAAGAGAAAAACTGGGTCTGGTGTGGGCTTTTGAAACATCAAAGTTCACTCCTAGTGACACAGGTCCTCCAACAAGGCCACACCTACTTTAACAAGGCTACATCTTCTGATCCTTCTCAAGTAATTCCCCTCCCTAGTGACCAAGCATCAAATATATGAAACTATGCAGGCCATCTTCTTTGAAACTATTACAACAGTGTTCCAGCTGGTTCCTCACCAAACTGTGAGCATCACAACAATGGCAGATTTTTATGTCATGCAAGTAACACCTCAAAAGAAATAACTATGGTGGCTCTGCTCTCTGCTATGCTAGGCTTTTACAGACCTATCTCAGGTCACAGATAAAATAATTCCTCCATCTCTGAGACAATTTCATCATAGTCTAGTGAAGGGTATGGCATAGGATTACCCAACTGGGGATGGCTTGATATCTACTATATGACTGTTTTTTAATCCTTTATCATCATCATATATATATATTTCCATATATATATAAAACCATCATACTAATAGTAAAATATTTCTTTTTGTCTTAAGCTATTGCCTCAGTGTAGATGATAGCCAGTTAGGTAGTCATCTCTGATTGTGGTATTCCTTCCACACTTCAGTCTACATTTGTAGCTGTGTTTGGGTCATTTCTTCCATAAATACCACAAATGAAACATGCAAGATCTAGATTTATAATTTCTTACTTGACTTATTCTATTTTGTTCCCCCCACATTTCTGTTGATGGTGTCACAATAGAATTTTCAGTGTCCTAATTTTGAATTAATCTTAAGTTCTTTTCTTATCCTAAGGAAAAGCCAGAACTGTGCAGTGCATGAATGTAACACAGAGATATTGCTTATATATGTATATGTGTGTGTATGTATGTATGTATGTATGTAATTTGTTTTTTCAAGACAGGGTTTCTCTATGTAGTTCTGGCTGTCCTGGAACTCATTCTGTAGATTCATTTGTAGGCTGGCGTCCAATTCAGAGAACCGATTGCCTCTGCCTCCTGAGTGCTGGGATTAAAGGCATGCACCACCACCACCTAGCAAGAGGTATTGCTTATAATTATAAATAGTTAAACATGGACATTGAGGCTGGTCCATCTAAAGACCTATACCATGAGTGGGAGTCCACCCCTGGCACTGTCTGGAGGGCTAGAACCCAGAGACTGGTCGGCCCAGAGTCCTAGGATAGACCCAAACATGTCTAGTGAAAAAAAATCAATGAAATCTTTTCTAATGATATTCTGCTATTCTTTTTTTTTATACTATGCTATTCTTATAGATTGGTGCCTAGCTCATTTGTCATCAGAGAGGCTTCACCTAGCAACTGATGGGAGCAGATGCAAAGACTCATCATCAAATATTAGGGGAGCTCAGGGAATCCTGTGGAAGGGGAGGAAGGATTGTGGGAGCCAGGGGGGTCAAGGACACCAAAAGAAAACCCACAGAATCAGCTGACCCAGGCTCACAGGAGCTCACAGAGACAGAACTGACAACCAGGGGCCTGCATAGGACTGACCTAGGCCCTCTGCACATACATTACAGTTATGTATCTGGGTCTTCATGTGGGACTCTTAACAGTGGGAGCAAGGGCTATCTCTGACTCTGTTGCCTGCTTTCGGGACCCCTTTCTCCTACTGAGCTGCCTTCTCCAGCCTTAATAGGAGAGGAGGTGCCTAGTCTTATTGCATCTCGATTTGCCATGTTTGGTTGATATCCAGTGGAAGACGTGCCCTCTTCTGAAGAGAAAGGAGGAAGTGGTAGGGAGGGAAGGAAGATTGGGGAGAAGGACTGGGGGAGGGGAAACTGTTATTGGGCTAGAAAAAAATGAACAATAAAAAAGAATGGACTTTGATTAAGTAAACTATCTTACATTTAGATAGTGGAGTTCTCTATAACTTAAAATTATGTAGAATGATATTCAATAACATAACAAAACTACTGGCAAACCATAGTATTTATATGTTATATTTTGAGTTTTAGAAGTACATGGATACATAAGAGATGAACAGATAAGCCTCTAAACATTTTATTTAGTTACTCTGCTGTGTAGAGTTAAAGAGATGAGTTTCATATTTTGCTCTTTTTCTCATAATTTTTAAAAAATATACATACATTGCTTTCATATGAGGAAAAATTTCCAAATCTAAGGTAAAATGAGTTAAATAATGTCTTCAATCTTGAGGAAACTGTGCTTCCTTGAACTTTTTAACAATGGTAAGATATAGTGCTGGGTATGTAGCAGACAATATTATCAGATGTTGAAGGAGTATTATCTGTATTTAAGAGTAGTTATGGCTATAAGTAACTCCTACTTACATAGTTCTTTAAGAAGTATTCTTTTTTGAGGGGGAGGGGGACAAAAGATTTTTAGTAAGCACAAAAGAAACAATCTGACTACAGTGACTGTTTTTAATAATTCATAACTTACCATTTCAGAGAATAATGTGGCCAGAAGGGGAGCATGTGGAACTGATTTGTCAGAAAATATATTTACTACTAAAAAATTGACCCATAAAAAGGAATCACATGGTCATCATTTTAGAAATACAGCTGTCATTCCTCATACTTCATCAGAATGCTCAGAAGATGACCAGGTACTTCTATCTTATGTTTATAGAAACAACTTGAAGAAGAGGGTTTTTTTCCTAGGAAAAGAAGCCATTGTAACAGCATTTTGTTGATAATCAATCATTACATGCCAGTGTTTGATAATCCTCAGTTTTTGGTAAAAACTTCTTAGGGATATGCCATGTATAAATGCTTTATAAAATTATATATTTTGTTTTTAACAAGAGAGTTCCATTTTCTACTTCTTTGTATAAACTGGACTTATTTTTTCCTGTCCTAAACTTATCACAGTTAGACTTAAAGTAGAAGCCATTATCTTGCTATTTCTAAGATTTGGATTGTAGATATTAGATGATGTTTCCTAATCATCCTGATGTCGTCAACAGTATTCATCTCTTTGGCTATCATGATTAATTATCAAGGAATGATAATTCATAGTGTTCTCTTTCCAAACCATTGAGTTTTGATTAATTTTTTAAGTCATTTGAATTTCTTTTTTCTGTTTGCAGTGTTTTCTATGTGATATTATGGACAAAATTATACTAGATTTTGGTTTTATAAAGGTCAGAAGTCTCCATGATAGAAATATAGCAGAGAGGTTTACAATTCGTTTTCTTAGCGCTTGCTTCTAGTGATGCCTATGAGAGATGAGAGGCTTTCCATAAATGATTCACATTCTACAGTGATGATTGAGATCATATTAAATATAGGGAGGCCTAGAATTTTTATATTGCCCTGTCCTCTTGTAGCTTGACAACATTGTAGTAGCAGTCTCTGATTTGTGTATCAGAGGTTCATTGCCGGGAGGACTTCGGAGGTGGAGCAGCTGTCTGTTTTGTGCACGAGCTGGAGTTAAGCCTGTGCTCACCTGCTAGATGTTGGATGAGCCTAGGGTACCAGAATTACACTTAGACTTGCTGAAATCTATTCCTGCACCATGACTGTAGCTTAGAGAATCTTTCAGATCATGCTAGGAATAGAAACTCTTATTTCCTGACTGTGTGTCCTTACTGTGCTTTCAGATAGTGATTGATGAAGGCCAGCAAGTTGGCAGCTCCCTTCAAGGTGACATGACCCAGGCTGGAAAGGTCAAGGTAAGGCCAGATTCAGTTATCTGCCTTGGAATGACCACACACAAACAAATGAACTGAATTTGCAACTTGTCTGTTACTTTGTGATGTCTCCCCATGACCATGGCGACTTGGAAAGAAAGAGTATAGATAAAAGTCTGTCGTGGCGGGGAGGCACAGTAACAAGCAGCAGGCAGCAGGAAGCCAAGAAGTCACATCTTCAGCAACAAGCTGGAAGCAGAGAGTGAACTAGAAGCAGGCAAGGCTTTTTAGTCACAAAGCCCACCTCCAGTGACAGACTCCTTCCAGCAAGGCTTTGCCTCCTAAACCTAGCAAGCAGCATCAACAACTGTCATCAAGTATTCAGTTACTAGAGCCTACGGGAGACAGCTCTTATTCAAACTACTGTACAAACCAATAGACAAACGTTAGACTCTTGCTTTTCTTTGCACAAACCTGAAGATTCACCAGATTTTAGTCTTGAAAGGTTCTCTCTCTCTCTCTCTCTCTCTCTCTCTCTCTCTCTCTCTTAAATTGGTGTTGGAACATCTTAAGCTGTGCTTGACTGGCTTTTGGATCTTTTTTTCCTTAAGGTTTAACAAATGGGAAGGGATTTTTAGCATACTCATTAAGAAGATAGATGCTACAATGTAACTAATTCTCAAATTTTAATATTGTCACATGGAAGGTGAATTTTGCTTTTGCATTTGCCCGCCGAGTAATAGTTATTGTCACCAGGTTAGAGGCATAGAAGCTACCGTTTTCGCTTTCTGTGGGGTCAGCACGGTCCATAATCAGCTCAGGACAGAAAGACACAGTTTGCCTTGAATGCAGTTAAGGAATCTCAGTTTGTAACTTTAAGGTATTTTTTTATGTCTATGTTTAGGTTATGAGCATAAAACGAATAGCAACCTTGTGTCTTTTTTCCATGCCATGTGCCAACATTTTCTTATTTACACGCTTTGATAGTCCCCTGAAATGCCTCATTGTCACTGTGCAGTGGGAAGCGGTGTTCCATGTGGAATAGTTCTTTATTAAAATGCAGCTATTGGGTCTGGGAAGGTCATATGCTGTGCTTTTTACCTTTGAAGTAATTCTCACTATTATTTGCCTGAAAGAGAGAACACTTGATATTTTGCCCTGCTCACCTCTCCTGTGATTTCCCCGGCAGCATGATTTTGTTTTGAATGGACTTTTCCTTCCTGCTCTCCTTAGCCTCCTCTGTCTGGTCTCCAGAGTGCTGTCAGAGAGCTTGTTGTGCGGAAGGGTGGTGGCCCACCACCTCCATCACTGGTGTCTTCAGAAGCAGTAACACACAAACCCCGGGCCCTCTGTCTCCTCTGATAGTAGTGTTAAACATTTTGGGAAGAAAATTTAGAACAGAGTCACTCACAAGAAACCCCAGCTTGTTTTCTCTTTCTCTGTAGAGAACAGGCTGTGGCGTTTTAAAACCTTGGGCTTGCAAATGTTGTGCTCCTACAGGTGGGAAAGCATATGCGTACAAGGGCTTGACCTTGAGAGGTCACAGGAAAGAGGTCTAACCTGCAGCTGTGTGCATGGGTCCCTGACTACATCACCTTTCTTTGTGTCTAATATATGCAAGATAATCTCAATCTTCTTGCAGGTAGACAACTTCTTGGGCTTAGAAGATTTGGACATGGAGGAAGAGAGTGAGCCCCAGATGAACAAGGGTATGTGCTCTCTCTCTTTTTCATACTGTGTAACCGCTTTCTAGAAACTTCAAGTGATTTCTGTTGCTTTGTTATTTTTGGCAATCCTTACCTTACCTCCCTTGATGTAAGAAAAGCTGAAGTTGTGAAATTTTTTTTTGAAAAGTAAAGACTTTTACTCAGTTTTTAAAGCCCTTTATTTATTCATTCATTTATTTAATTTTTTAAAAGCCCTTTGAAACTTACAAAACCTTTGTTTTAAGTGAAATAGAGCTGTCCCTTTCCTTCCCCCCAAATTTGGAATAAATTAAACTGTTAAATAACTGTGTCACAAGGACATGTGCTCCACTATGTTCATAGCAGCATTGTTTGTCATAGCCAGAACCTGGAAACAACCTAAATGCCCCTCGACTGAAGAATGGATAAGGAAAATGTGGTGCATTTACATAATGGAGTACTACATAGCAGGAAAAAATAATGATATCTTGAAATTTGGAGGCAAATGGATGGAGCTAGAAAACATCATATTGAGTGAAGTAATCCAGACCCACAAAGACAAATATCATATGTACTCACTCATAAGTGGCTTTTAGACATAAAGCTAAGAAAACCAGCCTACTAATCACAATCCCAGAAAACCTAGACAACAAAGAGGACCCCAAGAGACACATAAATGGATCTAATCTACATGGGAAGTAGAAAAAGACAGGAGAAAGTGGGAAGTACACTTGAACGCACTGACACAGGAGACCACTTCCTAAATAGAACCCCAGCAACACAGACACTGAGAGAAATAATTAATAAATGGGACCTCCTGAAACTGAAAAGCTTCTGTAAAGCAAAGGACATGGTCAACAAGACAAAAGACAAGCCTACAGAATGGGTAAAGATCTTCACCAACCTCACATCAGACAGAGGTCTGATTTCCAAAATATACAGAGCACTCAAGAAATTGATCATCTAAAGAACGCATAATCCAATAAAAAAAATGGAGTACAGACCTAAACAGAACTCTCAACAGAGGAATCTAATGTGGCTGAATAACACTTAAGGAAATGTTCAACATCCCTAGTCATCAGTGAAATGCACTGCGTTTTTAGCCATTCTGCTATTGTTTGAGCTGACACTTTGAGACTACTGGTTCTTGTCTATACAAAACATTTACAAGATAAAATCAGTGTTATAGATGGGCAGGAGAGTGCCTGTATTGGGCATTATTGTGGTACAGTTTCTCACTTCCTGCTCGCAGTGAGAAGGTCTGTACTTGTCACCAGTCGTGTGGCTTGGTGTTCTTTTGCTCTTCCCAATACACATTGGATAGCTGAGGAGAATCTCTGTGAGTGGTGGTATTTGGCAATTTTTATATCCTTTAGCATCTGACAGCAGTGAGCTGCAGTCACAGACAGGAGGGAGCAGCAGCATGTAGCATCCTCTAGAATTGTAACTCTCCTGATGGCTCTGATGAGTGGGTCCCTTTGCTCCACTTGTTGGTTCAGCCATTCTTGTATGGGCCTAGGGTACCAGGACTTTTAGTTTTATAAGTGTAGGCCCAGGCAGGGCCAGTTTTGTATCTCCAGGGCTGAAGGTATCCAAGAGCCTTGGCCCTCCAGGCTTCAAAGCTCTATAGGGCTCTTCCAGTGAGACTGACAATGTTTTGCTGGAGAGTGGATGTACTTCAGGAGCTGCTCATTGTGCAGCTATTGTGGATTTTTCTCAAGCTGTCTGTAGAGGGTTGAGAACAGCCCGTAAAAGCATCAGTGCAGTCCGCCTGACTGTGTTCAAGTCAAATGGTGAATGCTGCCGGTGTAACATGGGATAACAGCAGTTAATTAGGGAGTCACATTGTCCCATACCCAACATCTTTCTTTACAGGAAGATGATCAGGATTGCTTACAAGAACCTAGAAAGTGTATCACTAATGCTAATAGTTAATTTGTTTAACAGTGCTAAACACCAGGCAAGTATATCAGGGAGAGATGATAAGCTAATAAACCAATGTGGCTAGCAAATTTAATATTTTTTTACATCAACTTTTACTATTTTTTGTGACATTGCTTTTTTAAAAACATTTTTCAAGTATGCTATTCAGTTACCAGGTTTATTACTTTCTTTTAAAAGAATGAATAAAAAGATCTCACTAGTATCATGTTTCCAGAAACTAGATAGCAGGAGGTCTTCCATTTGTATATAAACAGTTACTGAGGCTGAACCAAGTCTCAGTGGACTTGAATGAAGTAGTTAAGACTGTCTCTTGTGTGAAATGATGTGTGAATTGATGGCTGACAGTCGGTTCAGTCTGCAGTGATCTATTCTAATCACCAAAATGCCACCAGGGGGGTCCCAATTTTCATAATGTACAATCTGGGTCACTTGAAAGGAAGAAAAAAATTAAATACTTTGTGCCAAGGTGAATTTCATTGTGTGGCCTAATTTGTAGTGCACTTCAGGAATGTAAGCAGAAGGCAAATATTTATATCAGATGGGAAATGTGACATTTTTAAATAGGCAAGTTGCTCTTATAATTTTGGCAGCTGGGAAGTTTACTGATTAGATTCTGTTGTTACTGTTTAAGCAACAGATTTGCCTGGGGCAACAAATGGTTTTTTCTACCACTGACTTTGTTTGTTCACTATATTCACCTTCACAAATATTCTTCAAGATTCAAGAGCACGGTTCTTTTCCAGTGTGTGCCTGTGATTTTGGCAATCAAGGAGTAAAGTTTAGAGTCCAGTTTTTGGCAGAATCAACACGATGTACTGATATGAGTAGCCCAGGTGCTATAAGGCTTGGTATTCTCTGTTCATTTGATAACATGTTAGTGTCGTAGTGTTCAAATCCACTGGAGAAATCAGAGAGTTAGACTCAATTCAAATTTAGAGTAAATGAATTTATTCTTAAAAAAAACTATTTATTGATTCTTTGTGGATTTCACATCATCATTCCTACCCTATTCATTTCCCTGTCCCTTTGTATCTGCCCTCTGCCCTTGCAGCCCCTCCCCAGTAAAATAAAATTTAAAAGAAAAAAAAATCTCACCACGGAAGCTGTGATGTGACAGAGTGAGCCACACAGTGTACCCTTTAGTCCATACATCTTTACTTGCAAGTGTTCGTTACAGTGAGTCATTGGCCTGGTTCAAGGCCTCTGGCTTCTGCTACACTATCAATACTAGGCCCTCACTTTTCTTGAATATCCTGTTGTTGCCCTGTGTCACTGAGATGCTGCAGCTTTGAGTCTGCAGGATCAGCCCCTTCATGAGCTCCCACGATTCATAGACGGGGTGGATGTTGGGTTGCGCCAACTGTTAGCCCTGGTTCTGGGCCTGGATGGTAACTGGTTGGTCAGCCTTCCCGTTCTCTTTGGTCCTCACCACCAGGGTTAACACTCCAGCACTGCCCCTGCTAGCTCACCTAGTGCAGCAGGCAGCAAGGGGCGGGCCTGTTCTCCTGCTCTCATGCCATCTTTACCCACACCCATGCTACCAGGGTCAGCTGAGTTGCCCAGGTGAAGTGCAGGATCCACTCTCCCTAATGCTGCTGCTGGTGAGGGGCAGGGCCAGCTCTCCTGCCCTCATGCTCCTGAGGCCAGTTCTCGTGCCTTCCATAGGTGGCCAGTGTTGACAGAAGTTTCTGTCATACCTGGTCCCACAGCCATTCAGTCCTAAGAAACACACAGAGGCTTATATCAATTATAAACTGGTTGGCTTGTTAGCTCAGGCTTTTTATTAACTAACTCTTATATCTTAGTCCATAATTCTTGTCTGTGTTAGCCACAAGGCTTTGTACCTTTTATCAGTGAGGCATTCTTATCTTGCTTCCTCTGTGTTTGGGTGACGATTGCAGACTGAGCCTTTCCTCTTCACAGAATTCTCCTATTCTGGTCACCCTGCCTCTACTTCCTGCCTGGCTACTAGCCAATCAGCATTTTATTAAACTAATACAAGTGACAAATCTTTACAAGGTACAAGACCATTGTCCCACAGTAGGTAAAAGGAGTGGTGGGGATCATCTTTCCCCTGCTCATACCGCCACATGGCAGATGGGAGGGTGGGGCCATTTCTCCCACTATCATTCCGTCAGGGTCAGCTTACCTGTGCCTGCCGACAGGGTCCGCTCTAGTGTGCTGCTCAGACAAGATGTAGAGCCTGCTCTCCTATGTGCTGCAATTGATGGGGGCGGAGCTAGCTCGCCTACTCTTGTGACCCTGGGGCCTCTCTCTTGCCTGCCACAGGTGACAGGGGATGGGGGTAGGATGGGGAGGGCATCTTTCCCTCACCCATGTTACCACATGGCGGATGAGTGGGGGCAGGGTGAGATCTCCTGCACCCATACCCATAGGACAGCTCCTCTGTGCCCCTGGCAGCAGGGTCAGGTCTACTGTGCTACCTGGACAAGGTGCAGGGCCTGCTCTCCCCAGTGCTGCAGCCAGTGAGGGGCAGGATCAGCTCTCCCACTCTCGTGGCCCCATGGCCAGCTTTCCTGCCTACAGGAGGTAGCGAGGGGCAAGGCACCTGGGGGTGAGGGTGCCATCACTCCCTCATCCCCACCAGTGTAGCAGATAGTGGGGCTAGCTCTCCCACTCCCATGCCTTCAGGGCCTGCTCACCCACACCCCTGCCAATCAGCTCTTCTGTGCTGCCCAGGTGAGGTGCAGGGCTTGCTGGTCTGAGAGGCTGCAGCTGGTGAGGGGTAGGACCAGAGTCCTACTCTCAAGACCCTGGGGCCAGCTCTCCTGCCTAGCAGAAGGACTGCTACCTTATACTATTCTAGAAGTGGTGGTTAAGGGGGTGTGGGTAAGGGCAGATATCAGAAAGGCATGCGTTACAAACAGCATAGAATTCACAACTGGGCAAGAAAACTGTTTTTGTTTCCCTCAGTTGTCCTTTTCTTCTCTCTCTATAGTAATAAAAGATCATTTCACCCCCCCTTTCCATAGCAATAAGGTTTTACAGAAGCAAAGGCAGCTGTTAATACCTCACAGCCCATTATCCTATTCTAGCTCACCTGCAGGCCACTAGGATCTTCCAGGCATTCCAGAGCAAAGGCCAATGGCCCTTAAGGGATGCCTGGTTCCATATTAAGTTTCTTTAGTCATCACAGGGGACCTATGTAAATTATTACTCAGGTCTGAGCACTCTAATGGCTGGAATAGAGTAGTTCATTTCTGGGCAGGAAAAAACACAGTGCCATCAGGTGAGGGCTGGCTGTCACCTCTTTACAATTAGCACCTTTACCTCTTTTGAATTTAAGATAGGATAGTTAACCTGGTGACTGCCCTGCCTCGGACAAGATGGCTCAAATTGCTATACAACACAATTATAATTTGGGATAGCTGCAGTCATTGCATTGGGGTCAGCAGAGTAGGAATAATGTTCATTTTTCCTTTGGTCTCTCAGTTTCCATGTAGCTGGCTTGAGAGACTGGGCTTTGGAGGTGCAGTTCTTGTAATCACACATATGTAGACTGTAGGAGTGGGTGTATTTACACTGTGTTAGGTGAGAGTGGGCCCTGATTCCTGCTTAACAATTGCAGCCCTGTTTGATTTTTTTTAAAAATAAAAAATGATTTATTTTTATCGAGCTTATAATTACTCCTTTTCCTTTTTCCAAAAAGTCCCATACACCCTCCCTTGCTGTCTTTCAAGCTCATGTCCTTCTTTTTATTCCTTATTGTTACACACACACACACACACACACACACACACACACACACACACACACACACGTCCACTTTGGCATGTCTATTGTTGTCCTTGTTCAGTTCATGTTTAGGAAGTTATGTTGCTGAGACTTTATGGCTGTAGCTTCTGACATTATCGGCAGACACAGTCACACTTAAAATCTCAGGTCCTCTGGCTCTTGCAATCTGTCTGTGTCCTCTACTGCAGTATTCCCTGTGCCCTAGGTGTGTGAATGCTTTGTAGAAGTGAGGTGTAGCTTCATTGGTTGTGGTTTTCTGTAATGGTCTCCATCTGTTTCTGCACCACCTTTACCCCAACACATCTTGTAGACAGGACTCATTGTAGGTTGAAGGTTATGCAGCTGGTTGGTGTCCCAGTCCCTCCACTAGAAATCTTTCCTGGTTACAGGAGATAGCCAGTTCAGCCTATGAATCCACTTTTAGTAGGAGTCTTAGCTAGGGTCATTGTTACAGATCCCTGGGAGTTTCCATTGCACTAAGTTTCTACCTCACCCTTAAATGTCCCCCCTTTCCCAATCATGTCTCTTCCAGTACTCTCCCTCATATCCCAACCTGATCTTTGCTCTTCCCATCCCCATCCACCTCCATCCCACCCACAAAATATATTCTATTTACCTTTCCCAGGGATATCCAAGTGTCCCCACCTTGATCCCTCCTTGTTTAGCTTCTCTGGGTCTCTGGGTTGTTGCATGGTTCTCCTTTAGGTAACGGCTAATATCCACTTATGAGTAAGTACATATGATGTTTGTCTTTCTTGGTCTGGGTTACCTCACTCAGAATGATTTTTTTAGTTCCATCCATTTGCCTGTGAATTTCATGATGTCTTTTGTTTTTATAAGTTTAGTAATAATCCATTGTGTAAATGTACCACATTTTCTTTATCCATTCTTCAGTTGAGGGACATCTAGGTTGACGAGAGATACTATTCTGTAATTCTCTTTCTTTGTTGAGTCTGTGGAGTTTGGGTATCAGGGTGACTGTAGCCTCATAAAATGAATTTGGAACATTTCTTCGGATTCTGTTTTGTGGGATAATTTGAAGAGTATTGGTATTAGCTCTTCTTTGAAAGTTTAGTAGAATTCCGTGCTAAAACTGTCTAGCCCTGGATGATTTTTGGTTGGGAGATGTTTTTGTTTATTTATGTAACATGAGGGGCCGGCTTGTTAGAATTTCTGTCCCGCCCAGTACCGAACAACTGGCAAGCCCAAAGAAAATCACTCACAAGACTTCATAAGATTATAAACTGATTGGCCCATTAGTTCAGGCTTCTTATTAGTCCTTGTAACTTATATTAATCCATTATCATTATCTATGTTAGCCATAATGGCTCAGTACCTTTTCCAGCGTGACAGCTTGCATGTTGCCTCTTCAGTGGTCTGCGCAGGAATGGCTGAGGAACCTCTCTGCTTCCCAGAATTCTCCTGTTCTCATTGCATCACCTCTACTTCCTGTCTGGTTTTCCCGCCTATACTGCCTGCCTGGTCAATCAGCGTTTTATTAAAATATGATTGACAGAATACAGACAATTCTCCCGCATCATATTTATTTTTCAAGACAGGGTTCCTCTGTGTTACAGCTCTGGCTGTCCTGGAACTCATTCTGCAAACCATGCTGGCTTTGAATTCACTTAGATTCGCCTGCCTCTACCTCCCAAGTGCTGGGATTAAAGGTGTGTGCTAGCACTGCCCCATGGTTAGGAGACTTTTAATGACTGCTTCTGTTTCCTTAGGGATTATATGTCTATTTAAATTATTTATAACGTTGGTAAGTGTATCTATCAAGAAATTTGACTATTTCTTTTAGGTATTCTAATTTTGTGGAGTACAGGTTTTTGAAGCATGACCTAATGTTTGCTTGAATTTCCTCAGTATCTGTTATTATGTTCCCCTTTTTGTTTCTGATTTTGTTAATTTGGATATTTTCTCTCTGCCTTTTAGTTAGTTTGGACAAGGGTTTGTCTATCTTGTTGATTTTTCTCAAAGAACAACTCTTGTTTTATTGAATATTTGTATTGTTCTCTTTGTTTCTATTTTGTTGATTTCAAACCTCGGTTTGATTATTTCCTGCCACTTACTCCATTTGAGTGCCTTTGCTTCTTTTTGTTCTAGAGCATTCATGGGTGCTGTTCCATTGCTAGTATGAGATCTCTCCAAATTCTTTATGCAGGCACTTTGTGCTATGAATTTTCCTCTTAGCACAGCCTTCATTGCGTCCCATAAGTTTGGGTATGTTGTGCTTTCATTTTCATTGAATTCTAAGAAGTCTTTCATTTCTTCTTTACTTCTGCCTTGACCCAGGAGTCATTCAGTCTAGAGTTGTTCAGTTCCTACTGAGTTTGTAGGCTTTCTGTTGTTTCTGTTGTTATTGAAATCCAGCTTTAAATCAGTGGCGGTCTGATAGGAGGTAGTGGCTTATTTCAGTTTTCTTGTATCTGTGGGACTTGCTTTGTTACCGAGTATGTGGTCAGTTTTGGAGAATGTTTCCTCAAGTTTTTGTTAGATCTTCTGTAGACAGAATAACTGTTAGATCCATTTGACTCATAAGCTCTATTAACTCCATTATTTCTCTGTTAGTTTATGTCTGAGTGATCTGTCCATTGGTGAGAGTGGGGTATTGAAGTCTCCCACCATTAATGTGTGATGGCAATATGTGATTTAAGCTTTGTAATGTTTCTTTTACAAATATGAGTGTTCTTGCATTTTTGGACTAGATGCTGAGAATTGAAAAGTCACCTTGGTGGATTTTCTCCTTTGATGAGAATGAAGTATCTTTTCTAGTCTCTTTTGATTCATTTTGATTTGAAGTCTATTTTTTATACATTAGAATAGCCATACCAGCTTGCTTCTTGGGACCATTTGCTTAGAAAATCTTTTTCCAACATTTTACTCTGAGGTAATATCTATCTTTGGTTTTAGGTTTGTTTCTTGTATACAGCAGAAGGATGGACCTTGTTTTAGCATCAATTCTGTTAGTCTGTGTCTTTTTATTGGGGAAATGAATCCATTGATATTGAGGGATAGCAATACCAATGATTGTTAATTCCTATTATTTTGTTGTAGTTGTTGATAGTGTGTGTGTGTGTGTGTGTGTGTTTCATTTCTTTGGGTTATGCTGGTGTGAGATTATTGCCTGTGTTTTCAAGAGTGTAGTTAACTTCCTTAGGTTGGAGTTTTCCTTCTAGTACCTCTGTAGGCTGAATTTGTCGATAGATACCGTTTAAATTTGACTTTATCATGGAATATTTTGTTTTCTCAGACTATGGGTGATTGAAAGTTTTGCTGTGAATAGTAGTCTGGACTGGCATATTTGATTTCTTGGAGTCTACAGGACATCTTTCCAGGCCCTTCTGACTTCTCCCCTGAGAAGTCAGGTATAATTCTAATAGGCCTACCTCTGTCTGATACTGGTTTTTTCTTTTGCAACTTTTAATATTCTTTCTTTGCTCTGTGTGTTTAGTGTTTTGATTATTTATGTGGTAAGGGAACTTTCTTTTCTGGCCCAATCTATTTGGTGTTATGTGAGCTTCTTGTACTTTTATAGGCATGTTCTTCTTTAGGTTAGCAAATTTTTCTTCTATGATTTTGTTAAAAGTATTTTCTGGGCCTTTGAGCTGGGAATCTTTTATTCCTATTATTCCTAGGTTTGGTCTTTTTATAGTGTCCCAGATTTCCTGGATGTTTTGTGTTAAGAGTGTTTTAGATTTAGTATTTTCTTTGATCAGTGTATCTATTTCTTCTATCATGTCTTAAGCACCTGAGGTTTTCTTTTCCCTCTTATATTCTGTTGGTCATGCTTGTGTCTGTAGTTCCTGTTTTCTTACCCAGATTTTCCATTCCCAGAATTCCCTCAGTTTGTGTTTTCTTTTATTGCTTCTGTTTCCATTTTCAGATCTTGAACAGTTTTTTCTCATGAGTTTTTTGACATTCTTTAAGGGATTGATTTCCTCCAATTTTTGATTGTCTTTTCCTTGATTTTTTTAAGGAGTTTATTCATTTCCTCTTTAAGGACCTCTATCATCTTCATAAAGTTTGTTTTAAAGTTGTTTTCTTTTACTTCAGCTGTATTGGAATATTCAGGACTTTCTGTCCTGATGGCTGGAGTCTAGAGGTGACATATTTTCCTGGCTACTTTTGATTGTGTTCTTACACTGGCATTTAGGCAGCTGGATTGGGAATGATTTTAGGTCTAGATCTTTGTTGGATGGGTGTTTTCTTCCTTGGTTTCTGTTTCCTCTCTGGTCTTCTGACTGGAGTGATGGGTGGTTGAATAGAGGATCTCCACCCAAGTTGAGGACTGGACTTCTGATGACCTGGTTGGTCTCTGGTCCAGTAGGGGTTTGCCACCCACGTTTGGGACTGGAGTTCTGGCTATGTGTATGTCTGACCTCTGATCTTACTGGGGTTCTCTGGGGTTCAGGATGCTGGCCTGGCATCTGGTGGGTAGAGGCTTCAGAGGGGTATGGGTGGGGATATGGTTATAAGGAGAGGAGGGGTCGCTGGGGTTATCCTGGTTGGTGTTGGTGGAGCAGGTGGTGGCTTACCTGGTTTTCAGGGAACTGACCTGGCCTCTGATGGGGTAGGAGGTTTCAACCAGAGGTGTGGGCAGGGATTTGGTGATGAGGAGAGGAGGGATGGCTGGGGTTATGTTATACAGGTGGGGGTGTGGGGTGGGAGGTGGGAGGATGCAGTCTTATCTTAGATTCAGGGAACTGGACTGGCCCATGGTGGGATAGGAGGCTTCTGCTGGAGGTGTGACCAGTGATTCTCAGTCAACAAATATTTGACAGCTGTAGCTTGTTCCTGGCATGCAATTGAAGACAAACACATCAGACCTTTGTTCTAACACATCAGACTTTTGTTCTCGTGTGATTAATAATTTTTTGGAGGAGTTAGGTATTACCCATAGAGTCACACATATATAATTAAAAATTGTTCTAGGTCTCACGAGCACACAAGGTAAGAGAACTGAATTCTGTATTGGAATCAGAGAAAACGCTCTAAGAGCCTGTGACCTACAGGGTGAAACCCACTAGCTAAAAGAGGAGCCTGAGGTGAGGAGGAGGGAGACAGGCGAGCATAGGAATGGTGTAAAGTGGGGCTTCTTAGAAACCTTTCCTCCTGTGATTTCTTCTCACACAAGGAAACTTTGTGCAGCTCTATGTATTTGCACTTAAAGAAGTTATGAGAGTCATAAAGAAAGTATCTTAAAATGATTTTTGGTATACATATAACTTTACTATGTATTAATGATAAAAACAAATTTTCATATTAATGAGATAGATATGCTTGGATGACTTAAAGACTTAACTCTTGGGTGAATATTTGATGCTGCAGGATACAGAACGTCTTCATCGGTTTTTAGGGTAGATGGATGTTTTGATTTTATAGTTGCCAGCGCTGTACATTCCTCTTCCCACAGCTATGTAGTACAAAGTAACAGAATTATATTTAGGGCCATTTCAGAATTTGTTGGAAGTTCTCTTCTAATCCTAAGTCAGAATTTTATTGGAGTTTTTTAAAAAATGAAATTCAAGCCTGAAGCTCAAACAGCTGTTTTTAAAGTCAGCCGTTCTAGCTTAGAGCAGTCAGTGCAAAGGTAAACTAATTTGCTGCTTACATGTTGAGGACATGCTAGGGAATTATTAAAAGTCTTTGTTTTCTACACTTATTTATGGTTCCATAAGAACTGAAAACTTTATATGCGTAAGGAAAACAGTGCAGTTCATAATATCTAGTGGTCTGCAGTCTGAATGGAGGTGTTTTGGGAAGTGTTCATGGGGACGGTGGGGTTGACGACATGTATGGTATTTAGTGTACACACTCTATGTTCGGACCAATGCTGCAGTGAAGTTGCATGTTGTAACACAGGTGAGGACCAGGAATACCTTGGGATTTGGCTTAATTTCTTGTCATTGTGTCTTAAGAAACCTTTCCTCTTGCCAAACTTCACAAGTACTAAATTTGGTTACATGATTCTATACAGGTTCGCAAACTTATAGTTTAAGATGCTGTGGCATAAGGAACTTTATACAGGAGCGTCCCAGGCTCGGAGAAAATGGCATGTTCCAACCAATTTAAAGTATCATTCTTTGATAGCTTCACTGCTTACTAAAACATAAGAAAGGAAACATTATTTTTTTCCTTACAGTGGTCCTCTAGCTACTCTGGCTTTTATATTTGCTAACTTAACCATCTATGAAGGTGTATTTGAGAAGCCATGTTAACCAGAGAAAAACACTATTCCCTCAAACTTATTACTGCCTAAAGAAATTTTCATCTTCTTCCTGAGAAGGGAATAGAAAAGGGAAGATAATTCTAGTGTTTTTCATAATCCATGCAAGGAAAGGAAGAGTTTTCCTCATCAGATCGTTGGCTAGTCCTTCTGTTTCTACTATGAGGCTCACGCTGTTGGGAGTTGTGTGTTGGGTTTTCTCTGTGACTTTCTCACACACACTGTGAACAAGCCCTGAGCGTCCCTGTTTAGCACTCTTCACTGTAAGGACACATCAGAGTGCTGAGAACCTCCCACCTTCATAGCCCTGTTGCAGCTCTGTTATGCTTTTTACTTAATTTTTTTAAAAGATGTATTTTAAAAAAATTATATGTATGGGTGTTTAGCCTGTGAGTATATTTTTGTACCACAGTGTGTGCATTGCTCATGAGGCTGACAGAGGGCATTGGATACCCTGGAACTGGAATTACAGACGATTATGAGTCTCCATGTGGGTGCTGGGAAATGAATTTTAGTGCTCTTAACCACTCTACCATCTCTCTAGTTCCAATGTTATGTTTTAAATCCTTTTCGTTTCCTGACTTTATAGGCTCTGCTTGCAAACCAGTAAAAAAGCCTTGAGCTGAAAAAACCACAATGACCCTTAGACTTATTTCTCAAATCTTTCCTTTTTGGGGAATCTTAACTTCTTAAGATACAAGCTGCCCTAGTAGCCCTCCAGTGATTTCCAAGAGTTGATTTTTAGAGTTTTTCTGGCCTTTCTAGTTTTTATCAGAGGAAGGGTTAAATTAATACTAGCTAGAACAGTATGTTGACTGCTATTTCTGCCCCACAAGGTCCCACAGCCATTTAGTCTCAAATAAATATACAGAGGTCTACATTAATCATAAACTGGTTGTCCTAGTAGCTCATGCTTCTTATTAATTAATTCTTACATCTTACATTAATCCATTATTCTTGTCTGTGTTAGCCACGTGGCTTAGTATCTTTTTCGGCAGTCACATCTTGCATCATTTGCATCTGGGTGATGACTACAGACTGAGCCTTTCCTCTTCCCAGAATTCTCCTGTTCTCATTGCCCCACCTCTACTTCCTGCCTGGTCGCCCTGCCTATACTTCCTGTCTGGCTACTGGCCAATCAGTATTTTATTAAATTTTAATTGACAGGGTACAGACCATTGTCCCGCAGCAACAGTGGGTCACTGAAGTTGTCAGTCAGCCACTTTGGGAAGCTGCCCTGACTACTGTGCATACTAAGTGCCAAGGGCATTCAAAATGTAAGAAACCTTTGGGTTGTTTTGAGACAATAAATGAGATCTTATACTTATCTTGAAACACTCTAGGTTTAGACTTTTAAAGGTCACTGTGAATAATCCATTTCTTATCATCAGTGACTATTACGTCCCCCAGCCTCTGGGAAATTTGAGTATATATATATAAATAACTGTGAGATGGCTGAAAGATAGGAGAAAGTCTCTTTCCTAACAGGTATCCTACCTGGCTCTTTCTGTCAGTATTGCTTTTCCTTTTATAGCCCTGTAATGCTTAGAGTCATAACAATTCAATTTTGTTTTTGGTTTCTCTCATTTTGATTTTTTTATGTGGAAAACATATCCCTGTAACAACCCTCAGCTTCTGAGGGGATGGACTGTGCTTGCTCTATATCACCTGTAGTGTTCAGCTGGTGTATAGGATCTTCTATATCACCTGTAGTGTCCAACTGGTGTACATGACCTTCTATATCACCTGCAGTGTCCAGCTGGTGTACAGGATCTTCTATATCACCTGCAGTGTCCAGCTGGTGTACAGGATCTTCTATATCACCTGCAGTGTCCAGCTGGTGTACAGGATCTTCTATATCACCTGCAGTGTCCAGCTGGTGTACAGGATCTTCTATATCACCTGCAGTGTCCAACTGGTGTACATGACCTTCTATATCACCTGCAGTGTCCAGCTGGTGTACAGGATCTTCTATATCACCTGCAGTGTCCAGCTGGTGTACAGGATCTTCTATATCACCTGCAGTGTCCAGCTGGTGTACAGGATCTTCTATATCACCTGCAGTGTCCAGCTGGTGTACAGGATCTTCTATATCACCTGCAGTGTCCAACTGGTGTACATGACCTTCTATATCACCTGCAGTGTCCAGCTGGTGTACAGGATCTTCTATATCACCTGCAGTGTCCAGCTGGTGTACAGGATCTTCATGTTGCTGCCCAGTTTAAATTTGTAATATAGGAAATTAATTTTCTGTTCCAAGTACTGCTTGAGAATTCACCATGCGTAAGGGATTGTGCTAACCCTGACAGCATGCGTTCTTCAATTCTATCTTTCCTCCAGAGAAAAGGTGACAGCAATTTAAGATGCTGAGGATGTAAAGTCTTTTTGCTTTGAAATAATTGTTCCCATGGCAGTAGAATTGTTATAAAAGAAACATTGTTGTTGTAGTTGAATGTCTTCCTTAGATAAGAACAGATTAGGGCTGAAAAACTTTAGTAAGGGACACGACACTTGTCCGGCCGCCATACATTTTGTCAGACAGACCACGGTCTTAAACATAAGCCTGGAGTGCAGACCGTGTTCTGTTTTCACATGGGAGCCAGTGTTTACACCAGCAGCCAACTGACCTGATAGATGGTGTTGGTCCTCACATCGAGAGGCCTGAGCCTTTTCTCTAGTTCTTGTTGGCAGGCCCTCACCAGCCTTTGACATACCTTAGGCTCTTGCATGCGGGAGCTCAGTACAGGAGTTTGGCTTGGAACTCATAAATAAATGGCTACATTAGGAGGCCAGTTTCTCTTCCAGTGTTAATGAGTTTAAACATGTTGCTTTCTAGGCATCAAATGTTTGCAAAATGTACTTAGTGCTATCTACTATGCTCGGGAGCTACAGGTGACACTTCCTGGATGTTCCATATTATGAAGCAAAATTAAACATGTAATAAAATGCTTGTTTATAGAACGTATAATGTGACACTGGCTGAGGTCCTGGCTCTGGGGGCAGACTGCTTGGCTATGCCTTTCTAGCTGTGGGATCCTGAGTGAGGTCTCTCTCAGTGTGTAGAGCTCATTGCTTACAGAACAGAACAGAACAGAATGAAACAGAACAGAACAAGGAGCTGCTGGGAGGATTAGCGGTACTGGTCCTCATAAAATACTGGACACATTAGTGTCGGTTGCTATTATTGCTTTTATTTATGCCAGTTATGAGATGTTCTGAAATTCCAGTCCTCAATCTCAATAGAACTACCCTCTTCACTGTCTCCCTCCAGTCCTCAGGTTTCCAGATGACCCGACTGTGCTCTGTTTCTTAACATCTAAAAAACAACAGTGATTCACTTTTATGAGTGAGATGTCTATGGGGGTGAAGGATGCCTTTCAGAATACTCGCGGTTTTTGAATATCAGACCTGCAGAGTTATCTTCCTATATATGCTGCCATTGCCTTTAGCCCAGATATGCCTGATGCTAATTAACCACTTCCATGGAGAACTTAATGAGTGGCTTAATTAGGATCATCTTTGAGTAGCAGGCAGTAGCGTCTTGTGCCAGTTCCACGCTATTGGCCAGCTCTCCCTAGTTCCTCTGGCTGAGGAGGGAAGGTCTTATGCTTCTGTGTGTCTGTCTGCTCGCCTCAAGAAGGTTTCGGAAGTCCAGTGGCATCTGTGTTACATTCATGAGGTGTCACATGTGTGAAAACAGCCAGCATAACCACTCAAAATAAATCCATGGGGAAACTGAGATTGGTTATTGAATTTTTCTGATTGTGCTAAACAAGCAGGAAACATGTTGTTTGCAAGTTTTGAAAATGAGTCCGTGCATTCTTCATATGACAGAGTATTTCATTTTTCTGCTGAAAGCTAAAGTATTTTCCTTCTGGCATCCTCATTTTGTAAAATATATATATATTTGAAATATTGCTGCATTGTTACAGAATGAAATCTGCACTCCATTTTCTTTCTCTTCGCCCCCTCAGGAAAGCAACTGAAAACAAGGCAAACGGAACACCTTCCTGCCTTATTTTCCTCTAGTAGTGGAGGAGTTAGGCCCAGGAGGACCACCACATCACTCTCTTAAGCGAAGGGGAGTTAGACCCGGGAGAACCACCACATCATTCTCTAAGCGAAGGGGAGTTAGGCCCGGGAGAATCATCACATCATTCTCTAAGCGAAGGGGAGTTAGGCCCGGGAGGACCACCACATCACCCTCTAAGCGAAGGGGAGTTAGGTTGGAAGGATCATCACTCCCTATGCCTTCCTCCAACCTTCCAAATGGACTGCAACCTTACAACATGATAAGAAGTCAATACACAGGTAGCTTCTGTGTTATGGAAAGGGAAATTCTTTAAGTCGTGTTCACAGATGAGGACAGCAGTTGTGCAAGGGGTCAGCTTTCCTGAGCATGTTTGCCCATTTTGATTGTTACAGGCTTATAGATGACTTGGGGAGACGTTGAACTTCCCAGGAGGATCAGCTGAAATATTTTGTATCCAACAGATCGGCTGCTACTTCCAGGTGAAGTGGAACAGGATATAAGCGCCAGTGTTCCTGCTTACGTTCCTTCTGTGAACCTGCCTCTCACTTCTGAGGTGAAGCCAAAACCCATCGTGCAAAGAACTCTGAAGCAAATGGAAGAGGTACTCCCAGGGAATTCCATCGTGACAGTATGTGGGTTTTGCCCTTTCAGGGAAGCCCTGTACCTGCACCCTTTGCATTTTCCTTGGTTTGGGATAATTTAGAGTTGCAGTTGTTTAGTTGGTCTTGCTCGTTTCCATCTGTCCCTGACGTACATAGAGCATCAGTGTTTGCATATAGAAATCTGGTCTACCTCTGTAGTTCTGCGTAGGGTCTGCTCAGCAGGAAAGGACAGTTCCCTTCTCTCTCCTGGTCTGGCCTGGCTGTGCCTTCTCTATCATTTCTGAGGTCCTGTTAACCTTTGTATTAGGAAAGGTACGGACAGAAGGTAAACAAAATCCCAGTCTGAAATCCATTCCTGAAAGGAGGCAGAAGTTCATTTCTTGTATTTAAGCATTTGTAGAGAGTCGTACAGTGAACAGGTCAGTTCCTTAGAGTTATCAGAGATTAAAAGGCTCTGACTTGAATTCATTGACAACTGCTCAGTAATTGTTCATAGCCAGGCTTGTGGAAGGCTGGGAAATGTCATTAAGCATAATTTTCAGAAGTGGGAGAACGGAATCTCTGCTATAGTTTATTCTTCCTAACGTATTACTTGAGAGCCATTTTTGCAATCCTTTTTTTTTTTTAACAACTCTTCCTACCAGCATTAATAAATACACTGCAGGTGGTGCTGGGAAGTAACCTTTGCCCTGTTTAACATAGAAGGGATAAACACAGGCGTCGCTAAGGGCTCGTTATTAGCGCTTTCTAGCCAAATTCTAGGGTCCCTCTTTGGTTTCCTTAATCATTCCGGTGCTCTTGTAACGGTATATTCCATTATGGAATCAGTCATTTAGTCAGAGAGGACATACACATTGCAGTCTTTAGTGGTCTTTTTTCTTATAATACTTTTGTCTACTGTACTGAAAAGTATACCCAAAATGCTTCAGGCTTGCATTGAACTCCCAAATTGGTTACTAGACAAATAAGTCTGGACAGCTACTTTCCAATATACCTTTTGAATTATAGATTATGTTCTTTGAGCTGTAAGAAACTAAAATTACAGGGCTTCTCTATACAGGAATCCGTTTCATTTTAAGGCTTGTTTATATTCTTGGCTAGGTTGTGACCATACAGGTTAGGCATGGCATCTAGTACCCTAAGAAATGCAATTACTTTGATGTCAGTTACAGAATATATGTATTTTGAGACAGTAATTGAAGTTATTATAAATTAGTTTCAGTTAGTGGTTAAGAAGCTTCTTCTGGGATCTATCCCATAGCCAACAAAACTCAAATTACAACTACAAGTATTATACCTAGGGCCTTGCATTTATTAGGCAAGCATTTATTTCCCCCATTTTAAAAATTAATTTTTGAGACTCTCTCATGAAATGTATTTTCATTATGTTCACCCCTCAGCCCCTGACTTCTCATGGATACACCCCCTATCTCCCTCACCTCACCCTCCCACCCCCCAGTTTCACATACAGTGGTTTCCTGGACTGCATCTCTACCGTGTAACTTGCGCTGCTCTTGAACTTGTTCTGTAGCTTAGGCTAGCAGTTTTCTTGCCCCAACCTCCCAACTACTGATACTTTGTATGTAAGTTTTCAAGGCCGATATTTTGTATGTAAGCTTCATTTCTTTTTGTTTGCTTTGCTTGTGACCAGGTCTCACTAGGTAGCACAGGTCAGCCTCAAACATGTTCATTTTCCTGCTAGTGAGAGCTAAGATTATAGGTGTAATCATTATTTGTTGGAGAATTGTTTTAGAACCGCCTGGAATTACAACATTGAACCAATGCTTCCTTGGTTTAATAGAACAAATCTTATTTTCCCCACCTAAAACATTAAAAGAATGTAATCATCAGTTTCCGGCCGTGTCCTGTGAGGGATCGTCAAGGAGCCTTTGCGTCTGGAGCTGGTAGCTGCTTTCAGTGGCTTCGTTCTGAGAAGTGCAATGCGTTCTGTGAGTCTGCTTCCTCAGAATTGCCTTCTCAGAACCCACAACTCTCGGGTACGGTTGGGGTCTGTTTGATTTTTCCTCATGATTTTGTTACTAGTTTATGTATGTGCATTTGTCTCTTAGAGAGAGACTTTTTTTTTTAACACTTCTGGCTTATTATTTGTCAATAAATTTTTGCCTTCATCCTCTGTTTTAATACATTTTTTAGGTTTTGAACTGCTTTCTGGAGCAAGTTAAGTTCATAATAGTGAGAGTGAGATTATGGTTCCTTTGAAGAGACAGCCATGGAAGAGGGCAGTAGAGAAGCTCGAGGTTCCCTGTCTTCCATTTCACAATGGGATTCTAAACATTTCTCCACCAAGCTAGTTTATTCGCCACATCACTCTGTGTTCTAGCCTATAGCTAAATGCTACCGTTATTGATTTGAGCATTAGTTTTGTGTTCCTTAATTTGCCCATGTGGTATTATGAATGAAAATGTCTCCTCTTTTAGTAGCGTCCCTGTAAGAATCAGTCACATGAGCAATTTTAAGGAAACTCAGTTTCCTAATAGTATACAGATTCTATTCCCATAGTGGTCACAAAAATTTTTCAATTAGACTTGAAATTAGATACCTGAAATCCACACATTTCTCTCAGCTCCTTAGGCAAAAATAACAAGTTAATAACTTAATTCACACTTGTTTTTTGTTTAGCAGCAGGGGAGTTGGTGTTGTATAGCAACGATCCTTCTCCAAAATAAGCCAGAATTTCAATTTGTAGTTGAAACGTTGTCGCAGTAGAGCTTAAGATGCTGAAGTAAACCCACCTTGAAAGAAGAAAGCTTCTAGGCTGCTATGGCAATCAACAGCTGGATGGTGGAGCAAGCACGCAGTCTGCCTGTGTTTGAAGGGGTACAATGATGCTTTCTGAATGGAGTGGCACATCTCATTACACTCGGAATCATGTATCTGTGTCTGTCGCTCCTGTGTGCCTCTATAAGCTTATGTTATTGCAACATAAAATGTCAGAATGAACTCAGAACGAAACAGACACGCAACACCTATTTACTCAGTAAACAAATACGTGTGTTCTTCCTACTAACTAGGAGTAACTTTGTGCTATAGTGACATGGTTTGAAGTCTGTCGTGGTCTGGATATGATCTGTCCCCCACAGACCCATGCCTTTGTATACGTGGCCTCCAACTGCAGGTGCTATTTTCGGGGAATCGGGGAAGTTTTGGAGGTTGGGCCCCAGCTGGAGGAAGTGAATCACTGGAGGTTGACTGGCCCAGCCTGTCTGCCCTCCTCTGTCCTGCTCGGTGTAGCTGTGAACATACACTGCAACATGTCCCACGTGATGACACCAAAAGGAAGGAAGCTGACCTTCCCTTGCTGTGTCTCCTTTCTTCTCTTTGGAATCTGACACTACTGCAAATGTGTAATATTTTGATTTTGCAGGGGCTCATGGTTTAGAGACACCCCGAGTCTCGGAAGTGACTCTGCTTTTGCATGTGTGAATGGTTGCAAAACTGCTTAAGGCTATAGGACTTTTGAAGTTGAACAGGATTTATTTTGCATTATAAAAAAAATCAAGAGCTCATGGAACCAGAAAGGAAATATCCTGGCATAAATGTACAATGCACCATATAGCTTAATGTCTGAACATTTGGTCTTCAGCTAGTGACACTGTTTTTGGAGGTTGTGGAGCCTTTAGAGAGTGAGAGAAGTGTGATCACTGGAAATGGGGCTCAAGGTTGTCTAGCCTGGTCTACATCCTTTCCTTGCTATACTTCCTGGCCCACATAGATGCAAGGAAGTGGCTGTCATATGCTCCCACCACCATGGAGCTATCTGCTGCCAATACTTTCCCAACCATGATGGGCTGTAGCCCTCAAAGTTTGAGCCAAATAAAAGTCTTTCCCCTTTTGTTGCTTTTGTGAGGTATTTTTGCATGATAACTCGAAATGAAGCTAATATAGTGTCCTTGTCTCTTTTCTCCTTTCTTAGCTCCTTTCCTACAACATGTCACAATGATCAAATCTTCCCTCCTATTCTTGACAAAAAGGAAACAAAAGAAGGAAAAGGTCGCGTCCCTTAGACCTTTCTTTGGCTGTGGTCTGTTCCTCTCCCCTTTTCCACTCAAATTTGTTAGTGCTTCTAGTTGAGTTCTTTTCCCTTCTGGTTTCTGCCCAACTCCATTAGTGCCTCTGTCTTTTCTCTTTTCTTTCCTCTTGCAATGAACTGCAGATTGCTTTGCTGTGGATGCCTACCTGAAAGTGTTCAGAACGAGGGAACCAGGTATAGTTCAGTGGCCCAGTCTTGGTGTGGGAAGTCCTTCTGTCTATGTGTTGCTTTTATGAATAAATCTGTTTCAGCCAGTGGCTTAGCAGAAAAGGATAAGGTGAGAGTTTCAAGCAGATAGAGGAGGAGAGAGTAGTTGGAGTTAGGGAGAAGCCATGTAGCCACTAACAGGGACAGAAGCCTCCGCTGGAGCCTGCCAAAACTTTGCTGGTAGGCCATGAACTCGTGGTAATGTACAAATTAGTGGAGATGGGTTAGCTTAGGATATAAGAGCAATCTAGAAATATGTTTAAGCTATTGGCCAAACAGCATTTCAAATAATATAGTTTCTGAGTGATTATTTCATGGTCTGGGCATCTGTGAATGAACAAGCAGCCTCCCGCCAGAGAGTCTGGTGTTTCCTTTTCTACATTTATGGAGCATGTACATTCATGCCTGTCCTGCCATGGAAATCTTTCCCTAGTCTCTTGATTTACTGGCTCTCACAATTTGTCTCTATTCTCTGTGTGTTTCTGTAATTGTTCCTTCCATCCTCCTTTGGAGGTTTTTGTCTGCCCACTCCTAACAAGTCAGTGTTCCTCAGGGGTCCATCATATACCTGTGACTCTTCCCTCCTTGAATGCTTGAAGCAGTGTTCATCCTATATTCTTCCTATTAGGCTTATATCTCTAAATGGGCATGTCTAGCTTCAGGTCTTTTTTCCCTTGAGCTTAAAGTTTGCGTGTTTGGTTGCTTTTTTACTTCTATGTCTTCCAGGGATCTTCAGATGCACTGTGTTGACAGCTGAGTGTCCCTGCCTGTGCTTTCTCCTCTTCCATCTCGATGTCGTCAGTCACCAAGTGCTGCAAGAGCTGCTTTTTTCCTTTCTTTCTACTGGTGCTTCATTGTCTTTGTCTCGTGCTTAGACTACTGTAGCAGAGTTCTGAGGAGCCTTCTGACTCCAGGCCCATCCCTTTGAATATACTGTCTATTTAAGCTACAGTGTGAGCTATTTAATTCTAATCTCCAATATAACTGGCCTCCTCTTCCTCCTCCTCTTCCTCCTCCCCTTCCTCCTCCTCCTCCCTCTCTTCCTTTTCCTCCTCCTCCTCCTCTTCTTCCTCTTCCTTTTTTTTTTTTGGTGCTGCTAATACCTGCTTCATTATATGTGCTCATTAAACTCATTAAAAAGTTTGACGAAATGAAGGAAGTGCATTTAAGACCAAGTGTCTGTCCTACTTTCAAAAGATTCTTCAGGAGCTTTTCATCATCTATAAGATGCTGCTGCTACCTCGTCATTTCTTGCACCGTCCTTACAGTTATGCTCAGACAGTACTGAACTGCTTTCAGATATGAAATCCTGCACCTTGTGTTCATAACACGCTCCTGAAAGCCCTCCTGTCTGCAGAGCTGTTCCTCCCTCAGCCTGCTGACGGATTCTACCTAGGGATCCAGCCGTCTCTGATGCCTTCCCAGCCCACTCCAGTCTGGTCTATGTGAGATGCTCCTGTCACCACTCAAGCTCTTCCCTCCCACACGTCACTCTTAGGGTGTGTCTCTGCTGACACAGTCTCTTAGTGACTTCACACAGGTCTTTCTTTATGTTCTAGGACCTCACACAGTGGCTAGGAATGTAGGGAAACGAACATTTTGGGAAGAATGAAAGATCCCTGAGTGACTGCAGGGGACTAGTCTTACACTTTGACTCAACAAAGCCATACTAGAAGCTCGTCCCCAAATGGCCTAAAATACTCTGAGGATCACACTCTGACTTTGCAAACATTTTTAGTTTCCTCTGTTGTGTTTCAGCATTTTGTTCGCATTCTAAGAAAATTATCCGCTCTAATGACAAACTTTAGAGTTCATTGCAAGTGGCTGTTTCTTGCATTGGCAAGTTCTAGCTTTCAGAAGTCTCTGTTTTTGCTGTTATTTTGGTTAATTCAAAATGTCTGTAGAAAATATGCAGTACAATGAGAATTCAACTATATGGGAAAAAATCCTTAAAGAAAAATCCTTTTTTTATTTAAGAGAGAATTTCTTCATCAGTAGTATCATAATGCAGCCACAGTGTGGACTGAATCTCAGGAAAATGGAGGCACATAAGAAGGCATGGGATGGGACCATCTCTGAAGAACTAACTTAGCCGTAGGAGTTGGCGTTGATCAGAAGTCTGAGAAGTCTAAGCTATGAGCCTTACTTTATCTGGACCACTAAGACAAGATGGTGGACAGTGAGGAGAGGGGATGTGGGGGCTGGGGGTATGTTCTGCAGGTGACATGCTCTGTCTTTCTCAGTTTTCCTAGTGAGGAGCATGCCACATGTCAGTGACATCCCTTGTTACTGTCTTCTCCTTACAGGGAAGCCTGGAGACCCAGGTTTTGCTGTACTCTGTTCTGTTCCCAGTACCTAATGCTAAGCAAGTGTTTACTGATGAATAAGTAAAGGTTGGGAGAGATGGAAGTGCATTATGTACCAGGGAGTAGGAAGGGCATGGTGTAACATCAGAGGGATTTCCATAGCTGAGAGACTTATTTAATTTAAAGTGATAGCCCAGCCTCTGTGGGATGCAGATGAAGGTCAGGTGTTCGCATGTGGTGAGCACGAATGTGTTCAGAGAATCAGGATGAGGTTCTGAATCGTAGTGCAGGACATAAGCCATATCCCTGCAACTCAGTAGATGTGCTCTCTCTTGCTTTTAGACGAGAGCATAAAGAGCTTCAAAAATCCTCCGAGACCGAAACAGTCACAGAGACAGAGTTTCCTCTACATCTAGGCCAGGATCAGGGAGAATCAGGTGTCTACATAGTTAGGCAGGATGGACTAGGGCCTGGTCTGCAGGTTTCAGTTCTTCTACACAGAGTCGGCTTGGATGCTTGCATTCTGGACATGAACATCAAGTGTCATTGTGTGTGTGTGTTTCTTCATTGGAGCTAGTCTTATCAATAGCGCCCCTCTGTTATTTTGTGCTGAAGATATATCTAATTACAGAGAGCGACTGTGGCACATCAGCCACTTTCTTCCGCAGGCTAATTTGTGTGTGCGCAGCTGCTCCTTTGAAAACAGTCATAGCCTTGAGTCATTTTCAGTGGTAGCTGTGGGAACTGTGCAGCTTATTCAGAGAAGGACTTTTCTTCCAAAGAATCAATGTTTTTGAACTTGTTTTGTTTGTATTTTTTACAAATGTGGCTTTATTTGAAGCATATTGTCCTGGGTTCAAAAGTGGCCTATCTTATTTACTAGCCTTGGGCAAGTAAACCTTTCAAAGCTTCATGACTGGGAAGCAATAGTATCAGGACTTCAGTCAGCCTGGGCATAGTGAGCATGGCTCTAGAAGGCCTTGCTCTTTTCCTCCCTTCCCTCTGCCTTGCTAAACACCATTAGCTTATATTCCTAAAGCTAGCCACCAAGGTCTGTTCCTTTATTTGGCCACTTCCTCCTCCTGAGGCTGACAACCGAGGTATAGCTATCAATGTATTAAAGTTCAGCAATCACTTTGGCTATCCTAATTAACACACCCAAATTAAAATTAAACACCTCATCCTAACCCGAGGTTTCCCTGTTTGCCTTTATAAACCATTTCCTATGTGCCATGTCTGTCCCCTCTCTATCCAGAGGCAACCCTCTGCCCTCCTTCAGGACAAATCCTGTCCCCTCTCTCTTTTGTTCCCTTCACTCTCTCCCTCATCCTCTGTCTCCCCTCTTTGTCCTTTGACCCTCTATGGCAAATAAGTCTCCTGTATGCCGAGAACTTGGTCTTGGGGTGTCCTGAACTGATACTGATCCTTTCAGTAGATCCTAGCAGGGCTGATGTATGGAAGGATACTGTTGATACCCATGTGGTTCCTTGTACTAGGGCAGGCCCATGATAGTAACGCATTCACTGGCAGCCGTTGACTTTCCTTCCTAGGAAAGCACAGAGGAGAAGATCAGACCTCTGGAAATTGTTGGATCACAGCAGCTGATTTTATCGCTGCAGGGCGATGAGCAGCTGCGAGTCCGCTGTTAGCACTGTACACCTTGCTCCCTAATAGGACTCTGAACAGCGAGGCGGGAAAGCCGAGCTTTCCTGATCATCTTCCCACTGTAGCAGCAGCACAAGCCTCCGAGCAGCATGTTCCATTTTCACACACACTGCAGACGTTATTCGGGGAGATCATCTTCCATGCAAGAATGTTTAAAGCTGACACTAGCTAGCTGCAGGGCATTTTTTCATTTATTGCATAAGCTATAGTTTTCAATTATTTCCACACCACCATACATACAGAATTGATGAGGTGCTGTGTGATTTCATTGTGTCTCATATCATTGGCTTTAAGTGGGATTTTTCAGGGGTGAGCTAATGAGATTTAAGGCATTCTTTTCTGTTTACTGGAACATGTACTCTTGATAAACAAGCGAACAAATGAACAAACAGACAAACCTTTTCCCCATGCTGAGGACCACGCATAGGATCTTGTGTGTGCCTGGCAAGTGTTCTGTTGACTGAGCTTCACCCTCAGCTAGGGAACTATGCTTTGAGTGGCTCATCCATTAGAAGGCCTTTAAAGCTCATGCATGTATATAAACATGTACAAAACTACTTCCTTTCTTTGCAGGTAATCCAACTTACAGGTAAACTGTAATATGTAAAAAGGAAGTAAAAGGATGCTGGACTTTTAAATTTGATCATATGTGTTTTAATTTTGCCTGTTATGAGACAGGGGTATGGCTGTTATTTCAAGTATGGTAAATGCAGGGTGTTTTTAGTATCATTTAAAAAGATTACTTCATTAACAGATATTTTTTAGCAAATGACACAAAGGTTGGTCAAAACCTTAAGGTGTATTTCTTGTTTAATGGGTCCTTACGCCTCCATCTCTGACACTGCAGTGGGCAAAGAATGAACTGAATGTGTGCAAAGTAGACCTGATTCTTGCCTTGGGGGTGGAATTAGTTAATGATACTCATTCAGATACAGCATGATACAAATGGGGCATATTAAGAGTCTTAAATTAGGTCAAATTGAATAATTGAATTTATTTCATTACTTAAAAACAGCTTAATCAGCTGTGAGTGCCGAAAGTCTAAAAAAAGTTTCATTAAATATTAATAGGCTGTTTATGTTTTCAACTTCATCTTCACTTCAGTGACTGTGTTTCTTTTTCCTTTGGTATATTTTTTTCAGATATTTGGAGATGAAGTACAGCCCTTCTTTCTTGATGAAGAATTTGATTATGACAATGTGACTCTCACTCCCAAGTTCACTGCTGGAGAGATAGCGTCTATCCAAGAGCTGGCGAAGCAAAAGATGATGGATACCAATACAGACTTTTGTGAACACCATGGCTGAGTCAATAGATGTCTCTGTGTTTAGTTTTATTTTGTCTATACTCACCCAACATTAGAATAAAGCATACAACAACTGATTCCCTCTGTGGAAATGTATACATCTGCATTCTTTTGTCTTTGTTGTTTATCACCAGGCCACAGAGCGACCAAGGCTGAAGGTATCACTTGCATTTCTGAATTCTCGTCTGTCCGTTGCTGTGTCCTGTGACTGGCTGGCAAGGTGGGACAGGGAAATGGGGACAGGAACTCAGGGTTGCTGAATCTGCATTGGATGAGGGTGCTGTCCAAGGGCTTGTGCGTGTTGTACTGAAGACTGGGAACAGAACCGTTCTTATTATAGGTTCAGGACAATTGCCTGTTTCAAACATTATTATAATTAATAGAATCACTTATATATGTAGGTCTTTGGTCCTATGTGTCCAGAGATGGTGATATCTATCTGTGTGGTTGTTGAGAGATTAAGCTTCATGGAATTCTGGGATTAAAAACTTTACCATTAATTCATGTATGGTGGCCACAAAATACAGTGAGTGATCTTCAGAAGTTTAGCGTTGGAAAAGCAGAGCAACTAGAGAGTGTGAAATGATATCCTTCCTGGGTGCTGGTGAGAGGGCTCCGTAAGGTGCCTGCTGGGCAGACCTGATTTTAGCTCAGTCCCTGGAGCCATGTAAAGGTGGGAGGAGAGAAATGGCTCCATAGAGCTGTCCCCCAACTTCCATGTGGGTGCCAGGGCATGCAACCCATACACACCCTTCCCCCACTAAGAATAAATGGAAATTATAAATGTGTTATGGAATAGTAGTTATGCGGACTACTCACAAGGTTGCTAAGGGAATGGGTGGAGGGATAGAGAAGAGGCGATAAGGGGGGTGATATGTATGGAATCATATTTATTACTGAAGAAATCAGTAACAAATGGACTTGGTCTTATTTCTCTTTTAAGTAGACTTTACATTTTCACCATACATTCCCTTTCTCTGCTTCCGCATGGTTAACACCACACACCACAGAATATATTTGTTGCTGCTTTGTTTGGTTCTTTGCTGTTGTTGCTGCTCTTCTTCTCCCATGGTAAGAACACTTCTGTAACATGTGGGCCGGCTTGTTGGGGTTTTTGTCCTGCTCGGTACCCCACAGCCGGCATATCCCAAAGAAAATCAATCACACAGAGATCTCTATAAGTTATAAAACTGATTGGCCCATTAGGTCAGGCTACTTATTAGCTCTTATAACTTATGTTACCCCATTATCCTTATCTACGTTAGCCACATGGCTCAGTACCTTTTCCAGCGGGGGCGGGGGGCAGCTTACTTCTTTCCTCTCTGGTGGTCTGGGCAGAATTGTGGAGGGAGCTTCCTGCTTTCCAGACTACTCCCAGTCTCTTTGCTCCACCTCTACTTCCTGTCTGGCTTTCCCGCCTATACTGCCTGCCTGGCCAATCAGCGTTTTATTAAAATATGATTGACAGAATACAGACAATTCTCCCACACCACACTTCATATGAGATAAGAACACTTCACATGAAAGCCAGCATCTTTTTTTTATTTAAAAGATTTTTTTCTTCATTTTATATGCCAACCATAGTTCCTCCTTCCTCTCCTTCTGCTCCCCGCCCACCTCCCCTCCAACTCATCCCCATCCACTTCTCAGAAAGAGTTTGTCTTCCCATGGGGAGTCAACAAAGTCTGTCATACCAAGTTGAGGCAGGACCAGGCTGCTCCCTGCTATCCAGGCTGAGCAAGGTAACCCTCCGTGGGGAAGGGGCTCCAAAATGCCAGTTCATGCACTAAGGATAAATCCTGGTCCCACTGCCAGTGGCCCCACAGATTGCCCAAGCACAGAACTGTCACCCACTTTCAGAGGGCCTATCTCGGTCCTATGCAGGCTCTCCAGCTGTTAGTCCAGAGTCAGTGAGCTCTCACCAGCTTAGGTCAGCTGTCTCTGTGGGTTTCTCCATCATGGGCTTGATCCCTTTGAGAGTCAGCGTCCTAAGCGCTTGGGCACACAGTTCAGTGTTACAAACTGTACACAATATTGTGGCAGATCTCTAGGACTTGCCCACATGCTGCTGAAACCACATTCACTTATCTCCACGGCTTCTGACAGTAGCTGCTTTCTCTTCTGAGCTAGACTATTAGAGACACCCCATGGAAGTGGAGATGCAATATCTGCCCTTAAGAGACTCATGTATTTGACTTATAATATTTTTCAGATTCATTCACGTTGCCACATATGGAAGGATTTGCTCTTTTCAAAGGCTGATTAGAATTACATTCTATACATAGACCATTCTATTCATCAGCTGAACATTTAGGTTGTTTCTATATCCTGGTTCTTGTGAGTCACACTGCAGTTGTGCTTGGGGATGAGTGAGGAGTTGTGTGTGTTTATATTCATAAAAATGCTGTTTATAGACTGCACAAAAGAATTCTCTCAGTTTCATCTTTCAGAAGATTCACGTGATTTGCATATTTATTTTCATTGACTCAACAAGCTTTCTCCATTTATGACTCCAGCCTTATTTACAATCGGCAGTGAGGAAGATCTAAGCATTTTTGAGCCTTTTAGTGAGGATGAGAGATACATGCACGGACAATTTTGGCAGAGCTTCAGTGCCCAGTGTACCAGTCATTAGCTGCATCCTAGTGTGTGGAAAAGAGATGCAGCCACTGTGACCAAGGAGATGAGTTTCGTTATTTGATTTTTATTTCAGTATAAAACTAGAACATATTTAACTCACTTATCAGAAAGCTTTCAAGTAGATTTGGAACAATGTTGGAATGTGAATCTGCTTTTTCAGCTGTACATTTTGGAAATCAAAATGTTGGATTAATAATTATGTATGTACTAATATTATTTTTGATGACAATGTTGAGTCTTAATTTAAAATATGCTTCATTGAAGATATACATTGGCACTTGATAAGTTAATGCAAAAATATTAAATCACTTTTGCATTATGTGTTTGAGTGACGTAGATTACCTGGCTAAATGAAATATATTATTTAAATTTATCATATTCTTTTTACTTTTTAAATGAGGCTACCAGAAAGCATAAAATTATGCACACCATAGTCATGTTTTTATTTAGTGGTACCACAGCATATAGTGACCTGTGCCATAATCAAGTTGTACCAAGGGGTAGTGGAGCAGAGCAAGTTGAATGTATTTTTGCCTGGGGAGCTTATCAATCAATAATCAATTAATTTTGCTTTTGTCAATACCCAACAATAATTTAAGGCTTATTTTGTTTCATAGTTCAGAGAAACGCATTCTGTGATAGTGTGGAAGGCATGAAAACAGAGGTGGCTTCCTCCATGATGCCAACCAGGAAGCAGAGAAGGGGATGTCAGAGCTCAGCTGGCTTTCCCTTTTTATAGAAGGGAAAGTTTTTGTAGTTTTTTCCAAACTGCTCAGCCCTGAAATAACCACACAGAAACTGTATTGTTATTTAAATCACTGCTTGGCCCGTTAGCTCTATCTTCTTATTGACTAACTCTTACATATTAATTTAACCCATCTTCATTAATTTATATTTTACCATGAGGCTCAGGGCCTACTGGCAAGATTCCAATATGTCTGTCTCTGGTGGCCACTCCATGGCTTCTCCTCATTCCACTTTCTTCCTCCCAGCATTCAGCTTGGTTTTTTTCTGCCTAACTCTACTCTGCCCTATTAGACCAAGCAGTTTCTTATTTCACTAACCAATAAAAGCAACACATAGACAGAAGGACCTCCAACATCATTTCCCCTTTTTTGTTTAAAAAGGAAGGTTTAAAGTTTAACAGCAAAATTACATATAACAAAAGAGTTAGCAAGCAAGAATTATAGTTACAATATTTATATATACTTTATCTTTTATCATAACTAAAGAAAACTGTAGCTATCAATTCTTCAACTCCATTGAAGACCACAGAAGGATATATTACCTAAGTAAAAAGGAAATGCATTGTAAGCAACTTCCAAAGCTCTAGAATTGACAGAGACATCTTGATGCCTGGATAGTCAACCAAAGTTCTTTTGCAACACTGGGGCATCCATCTTCAGCCTCCAGGTCCATAGTATCTAGGAGACTTTTTCACCAAGCAGGAAATTTCAAAGGCAATTCCACCTATATTGGAAGTTTGTCAGTCACTTTCCACTGTGTCCTGCAGAATGTCTGGCAGACTCTTTCATGAAACAGGAACCCTGAAGGATAGTCTCACCTTTAGGCAAGTTCAGCAGTCATTTCTCTGTGGGTCCTGCATGTCCAGTTCATACAGTATACCATCAAGCAGTCCAGGCAAGAGTAGTTTCTTGCCCAAATGACTAGCAAACTCCATATAGAGCCCATTTTTCTCTTGAATCTATTGGTGCTACCAGAAGCAAATGTGTCTCATTGTCATGAAAAGTCTTGATCTCTTAAAACATTTTAAATGCCATATTCTGAAGGTCTCTGAAATGTTTGAGGAAAATCTATCTAACTGAAATATATCTCTATATATCTAGAAAACCTAACTAATATGACTATAAGCTTGGCTATTATAGATAATTATCTATTAACCTATATTTCTTAATTATCCATTAATTTTTTTAATGAAATGGACAAACACAATACATATATATATTGTATATATATATATATATCACAAAATTGATCTTAGATTTGTACCAATAAACCAGGATTCATAGCAATGTGAATTCATGTTTATATCATATCCCTCTTTAAATGTAAACAAACATTTATAAATAATCATTTAGGGAATTTGGGCATAGTTCTCTCAAAACTGCTTCCTGCTTTTTATTGGTCAAAGTACTTTTGGAGGGTGTTCATGGTGACCTTTCAGGGGATCTTGTTCTATCAAACTGCTTTAAGTCTAGAAGAAATCCATGGGTTCTCATTTTCTGTGGAAACAAAAGAAGAACCTCTTTTCCAAAGCAACAAATCCTTAGACCCATATTTTGGAATCAAGATACCTTTAAAGTATATATGTTGGCTTGGCTTAGTAGCCTCCAGTATCAAATGTCTGCAGCCAAAAAATTCAAAGAAAACACAATAGTATACATAATCCAGACTCTCTATGTATATTCCATCTTAATGTGGCTTATTCTTTCTTAAATTTTTAAAATCTATGACTGTCTGTACTCTGTCTCTTTAAAGACTTTACCTCTTTTTTTTATAGCTATCTATATTCTTTTTCTTCCCTCTCCCAAGCCTATGTACATTTTTTCCAACACTGTGACTCATTTAGAGGTCTTTTCCATCCAAATTTGTCTTTATTGTGTATTTATAATTTTTTTCTGACCAGAACTGCTTCTTAAAATGCTAAGCACTTTTTAAAAACCTAAACTATGGCATTGCTAGAGCAAATATGGCCTGCCTTCTTGCTTTGCCCAGTCCAACATGGTGGAAGTCTGTTCACTGCCTTTGAGACTGCCAGGTGGGAGCTGTCCTTACCACCTCAATTCTGACAACCAGTTCTCCCATGATGCCACCAGGAACTTGCAGCATGCTGCCCACAAATCTCATTTAAATGCTCTAAAACTGGACCTTCAGAAAGAGTCAGAGTTCATGCTGGCAGCACAGCCCAGGAAGCTGCTGTTTCAAAACCACATTTGCTTGTGTGTTTTTCTGCTATCACTGAATCAGTAAGACCTCATTTAAAGGAGCCATGGCATTAAGTTGTGTTTAACTCTGGATATTTGTGTGTGTGTGTGTCTAGAATTACTTTTTAATCATTATCAGGTTTTACATAGATTTAGTCAACCACATTAGGTACCAATTTGTAGTAGGAGGCTGCTTGCTTATTTCCTGATCGCCCAGACTCCCGAAATAATCACAGTCCTGGAAGAAGACAAAACAGTCCAAGAATAAAAATACCGTGTCCTTGAAAACAGGTGAAAGGTAAATCCTTTTCAATAGAGATTATTATTGCTCATTCTACAATATAAAATGCCTGCAGTGGGAAAGAGAAACTGGGGATTCACTATGAGATGCTAAGCCATAGAGAGAAAGCTTAGTTGGAAACTTTAACTGCCTCACCTTCCTTGGTCTCTGCTGGAGGCTGAGTGCCCAATTTGGTGGTTGCCTTTTGTTGTCTTGGGAGGCCCACCAGAGGTGACATTGCTCTGCTCAGGACTGTCTCTGTTGGGAACTCTAGGTGAGTGCTTCTAAGTAGTCCCCATAGTTAACTTCTGCTGGAAGTCCCAAGAGCATGGTTTGATGTGGTTTGTCATCTCTATACCATTAGCTGTTTTCTCTCTTATTTGGAGTGCTGTGTACTGTGTACTTTTTTTTTTAAAAGACAAGTCACTGTACACATTTTATTTACAGTTTTGTACACTGTCTTAATATGAATGGGACCACTTTTCTACTTGAGCCATTTGTAACCAGAGAAAAAGAACCTAAGTAATACAAAGTGTTAAAGTACAGCATAAAGATACAAAAGCAGACATACTAATTCTAGTTAGGAATGTAATTATGATGTTACATTTTTATAGTCCACAATTATGTTTAGGGATCACACAGACATATATCACTGATTTGAATGAAATGCATAAATTTGTAGCAAAGCTTTGTAGTTACAAAAAAAAAAACAAAAAATTACCAAAGAATGCACAAATTTAATGTTTATTCCACGTTTCTGTCATATTCCTGGATCCTTCACCAATGTTACATGAAGAAAAAAACAAAAGCAAAACAAATGAAAAACTGAAATCAGAATCAGTAATGTTATCAAGGAGGGAAGCAAATAAATTAAACTCTAGCAGCCATCAACAAGAGGCCAGCAAGGAGAATGCTGTGGAAGGACATGAGGTTGCTAGAAAACTGCACGCAGACTCTCACCAGCAAAACATGCTCCTGCACGGAGTGCAGCAGAAACAGATCTTTTCCTGCTAAGGTAACAGAAATGCAAGTTCTTTTTCGAATACTGTGGAAAGGCAAATAAATGTGTGTATCATGATAATTCTACCCAGCTGTTACAGTGTGGGCCAGGAACACACCTGTGGATTCTGGGGTGGCATATACTGTAATTCTTTGATTGGGATAGTGGACACACTAGCAAAAATCGGGGGGAGGAAGGGAAGAAATGAACACAGAGGTACAAGACAAAGGCGAATGAGACTTCTCTTATATCTTAGCAACATTTAGATGGAATCAAACTTCAGTGCAGTCCACTCTGCTTAGATGAGGCTTTGGTTTAGCTCCCAATCTCGATTGCGTGACGCAGTCTCCTGTGAGAACACTCAGGTGTCTTCTTAAACAACAAACCTATTTTTAGTGGTGGAGCTGCTCTTTGTAGCCCTGTCTGCATGGGACTGATAACCAATTACTATCTTTGGAGGAAGTCCTAACCTTTCCTTGTATACCCTCCCTATGTGTGTGACTGCGTCTCTGTTTTCACACTCAATAGTCCATATTGCTTTCTTATCACCTTTAGCTCTAACATTGACAACAGCTCCACATACATCATCGCTGTAGTCATCAAAAGATTCTCCAATAAGGCACAGCAGTATCTCTAGCCAAAAGCAATCAAGGTCACTTCGTCTCTGCTGCTTGTTCAGTGTAATTAGCCATCGACCACCCTGTTTGTTCTTCTCATCTTCCCACCTTAAAAAGTGAGTAGTCACAGCCAGCCATTAAATTACTAGACAACTGGATATGGTTGTATAGAGCCCAAAAGTCTTCAACAGTATCAAACTTAGAGATCAATCGAAGGTTTGCCTGCCAAGTTTTGCTTTTATCATTTTTAAAAAACCAGAGTGCCCACCTGTTCTGGAGAGGGTGTTTGATATAGTGCTCTGGGTTAGCAACCTCCTGACTGAATTCTGTTTTCTCCTCTTCCGCAGGTGGGGGATTAGTAGTAGGGGTGGTTTCTGGTTCCACAGTCGCCATCTTAGATCGATCTGATCCGTGCTGTGTACTTAATAACCTCACTCATTCATAACTGAAGATATGACTATAGGTCATTCTCTGAACTATAAAGAGAAAGCATGCTATTCCAACTCTAATGTCCTCCTGCTTGTCTGACTCTAAACCTCCCACTGATTCATGACCAAACTCAAATGTTGTCTTTTTGGTGGTGACAATTCCCTAGCTTCCTATGGTGGTTAATTTCAGTTGTCAGCATGACTGAAGTAAGAAACATGGAGTGCAAATCCTGAATGTGAGCAGCACTATCCCAATGGCTGGAGTCCCCTACTGAATAAAAGGGAAAAGCCAACTGAGCTTCAATATCCCCTTCTCTGCTTCCTGGTTGGCATCATGGAGTAAGCCACCCTTGCTGTCATGGAGAGTTTTGTCATAGAATTCGGGGACAGCCCATGTCTACACAAGGTAACTTGGGCAAACATGCTTGAGTTTGAAATGGGAAAGGAGAGCAAAGCCCCACTACCAGGACCAGCATTTCAGTGAGTTAAAACAACACATGGAACGTGATCTACATCCCACATGGAAAAGACAGGGATGTGTGGCAAACTGGCTTTTTAAAGAACACCCAGTATTCACGTGTTTAATTTTTTTTTTATAAAAGTTTATTTATTTATTTTTTTCAAAGTTTATTAAATTATAAAAGTTTCCATTTCCGCCCCCCTCCCAACACCCTCCCACTCCCCCCACTTCCTCTCCTCCTCCCTCTCCATCCCTAAGAGCATTCAGGGTTTCCTGCCCTGTGGGTAGTTCAAGTTCCTCCCCCCTCCCTCCAGGTCCAGGAAGGTGAGTATCCAAACAGACTGGATCCCAAAAAATCCAGTATATGCAGAGGAAACAAGTCCCAGTGTCATTGTCAATGGCTTTTCAGAAAGACTCCGGGCCAGCCACATTCAGAGAATCCGGCCACATTCAGAGAATCTGGTTGGATCATGTGCTCGTTCAGTCCCAGTCCAACTTGCCTTGGTGAACTCTCATTAGATCCGTCCCCTCGTATCAGTGGGTGATCGTATCCCTTGCAGTCCTGATTTCCTTTTTCATGTTCTTCCTCCTTCTGCTCCTCATTTGGACCTTTGGGGGCTCTCAGTCCGGTGCTCCAATGTGGGTCTCCGTCTGTATCGCCATCCATCGTCGGATGAAGGTTCCCTCTGGTCTTGCCTTCTTTGCTCACGTTCTCTTTTTTCTGCTTCTCGTTTGGACCTAGGGAGTTAAGTCCAGTGTTCCAATGTGGGTCTCTGTCTCTATCTCCATCCATCGCCAGATGAAGGTTCTATGGTGATATGCAAAATATTCATCAGTATGGTTATGGGCCAAGGCCGGTTTAGGCACCCTCTCCTCTGTCCAGAGAACAATCTGGGGATCTCTCCTTGGACCTGGGATTCCCCTTTATAATCAAGTCTCTTGAAAACCCTAAAATGACTCCCTTAGTTGAGATATATACTTCGCTGGTCCCATAGCCATCCTTCCTCCCCCCATCCCAATCCCCCAAGCTTTCCCCATTCCTCCCCTACTGCCTTCTCTCTAACCCTCTCCCCTTCCGACAATCCCCCCACCCCACCCCCATGCACCCGAGGTTGCCTGGCACTCTTGTCTACTTCCAATCTCCAGGAGGATAACTACATGATTTTCTTCAGGTTCACCTTCTTATTTAGCTTTTCTAGGATCAAGAATAATAGGCTCAAAGACCTTTAATTATGGCTAAAATCCACATATGAGTGAGTACATACCATATTCCTCTTTTTGGATCTGGGTTACCTCACTCAGTAAAGCGTTTTCTATGTCCATCCATTTGCATGCAAAATTCAAGATGTCATTGTTTTTACCACTGAGTAAAACTCTAATGTGTATATGTTCCACACCTTTTTTAACCATTCTTCTATTGAGGGGCACCTAGGTTGTTTCCAGATTCTGGCTATTACAAATAGTGCTGCTATGAACATAGTTGAACAAATGCTTTTGTAGTATGATAGGGCATTTCTTGGGTATATTCCCAAGAGTGGAATTGCTGGGTCTTGAGGGAGGTTGACTCCCAGATTCCTGAGAAACCGCCCCACTGATTTCCATAGTGGCTGCACAAGTTTGCATTCCCACCAACAATGGATGAGAGTTCCCCTTTCTCCACATCCTCTCCAGCATAGGCTATCATTGATGTTTTTGACTTTAGTTAGTCTGACCGGTGTAAAATGGTATCTCATAGTTGTTTTGATTTGCATTTCCCTGATCGCTAAGGATGTTGAGCATGACCTTAAGTGTCTTTTGGCCATTCGAAGTTCTTCTGTTGAGAATTCTTAGTTCAGATCGGCACCCCATTTTTTAATTGGGTTAATTAGAGTTTTAGTGTCTAGTTTCTTGAATTCTTTGTATATTTTGGAGATCAGGCCTTTGTCTGATGAGGGGTTGGTGAAGATCTTTTCCCAGTCCGAAGGTAGCTCTTTTGTCTTACTGACGGTGTCTTTTGCTTTACAGAAGCTTCTCAGTTTCAGGAGGTCCCATTTATTCATTGATTCTCTTATTGTCTGTGCTACTGGGGTTCTACCTAGGAAGTGGTCTCCTGTGCCTATGTCTTGTAGACTACTTCCCACTTTCTCTTCTATCTGGTTAAAAGTGGTCAGATTAATGTTGAGGTCTTTAATCCATTTGGACTTGATTTTTGTGCATGATGATAGATGTAGATCTACTTTCATTCTTCTACAGGTTGACATCCAGTTATGCCAGCACCATTTGTTAAAGATGCTTTCCTTCTTTCATTGTATACCTTTAGCTCCCTTGTCAAAAATTAGGTGTTCATAGGTTTGTGGGTTAATCGATTTCTCTGTTCTTATGCCAACACCATGCTGTTTTCAATACTGTAGCTCTGTAATAGAGTTTGAAGTCAGGGATGGTAATGCCTCCAGAAGTTCCTTTGTTGTATAAGATTGTTTTGGCTATCCTGGGTTTTTTGTTTTTCCATATAAAATTGATTATTATTCTCTCATGGTCTGTGAAGAAGTTTGATGGGATTTTGATGGGGATTGCATTGAATCCATAGATTGCTTTTGGTAGAATTGCCATTTCTACTATGTTGATCCTCCCAATCCAAGAGCAGGGGAGATCTTTCCATTTTCTGGTATCCTCCTTAATTTCTTTCTTCAAAGACTTAAAGTTCTTGTCAAATAGGTCTTTCACTTCCTTGGTCAGAGTTATCCCAAGATATTTTATGCTATTTGTGGCTATCGTGAAAGGTGAAGTTTCTCTGATTTCCCTCCCTGCTTCTTTATCCTTTGTGTATAGGAGGGCAACTGATTTTTTGGAGTTGATCTTGTATCCTGCCACGTTACTAAAGGTGTTTATCAGCTGTAGGAGTTCTTTGGTAGAGTTTTTGGGGTCGCTCATGTATACTATCATATCGTCTGCAAATAACGAGAGTTTAACTTCATCCTTTCCAATTCGAGTCCCCTCGATCCCCTTATGTTGTCGTATTGCTATTGCTAGAACTTCAAGCACTATATTGAAGAAGTATGGGGAGAGTGGACAGCCTTGTCGTGTTCCTGATTTCAATGGAAAGGATTTGAGTTTCTCTCCATTCAGTTTGATGTTAGCTGTCGGCTTGCTGTAAATAGCTTTTATTATATTTAGGTATGATCCTTGTATCCCCAATCTCTTCAACACCTTTATCATAAAGGGATGTTGAATTTTGTCAAATGCTTTTTCAGCATCCAATGAAATGATCATATGGTTTTTTTCTTTCAGTTTATTCATATGATGGATTACATTGATAGATTTGCGTATGTTGAACCATCCCTGCATCTCTGGGATGAAGCCTACTTGATCATAATGGATAATTTTTCTAATGTGTTCTTGGATTCGGTTTGCCAGGATTTTGTTGAGAATTTTTGCGTCGATGTTCATGAGTGAGATTGGCCTGTAATTCTCTTTCTTGGTTGTGTCTTTATGTGGTTTTGGTATCAGGGTAACTGTAGCTTCATAAAAAGTGTTTGGCAATGACTCTTCTGTTTCTATATTGTGAAATACCTTAAGGAGTATAGGTATCAGCTTTTCTTGGAAGTTCTGGTAGAATTCTGCATTGAAATCATCTGGCCCTGGGCTTTTTTTGGTCGGGAGGTTTTTGATAACAGCTTCTAATTCTTCGTGACTAACAGGTCTATTTAGATTGGTCACCTGGCCTTGATTTAACTTTGGTAAATGGTATTTATCTAAAAACCAATTCATTTCTTGTACATTTTCCAACTTTGTGGCATATAAACTTTCGTAGTAAGATCTAATGATTCTCTGAATTTCTTGTGTGTCTGTTGTTATGTCCCCCTTTTCATTTCTGATCTTATTAATTTGAGTGTTCTCTCTCTGCCGTTTGATTAGTTTGGCTAGGGGTCTGTCGATCTTGTTGATTTTCTCCAAGAACCAACTTTTTGTTTCGTTGATTCTTTGGATTGTTTTCTGTGTTTCTATTTTGTTGATTGCAGCCCTCAGTTTGATTATTTCCAGTCTTCTACTCCTCCTGGGTGAGTCTGCTTCTTTTTTTCCAGAGCTTTCAGGTGTGCTCTTAAGTCTCCAATGTGTGCTTACTCCGTTTTCTTTAATTGGGCGCTCAGTGCTATGAACTTTTCTCTTAGCACTGCTTTCATTGTGTCCCATAGGTTTGAGTATGTTGTGTCTTTATTTTCATTAAATTCAAGGAAGACTTTAATTTCTTTCTTTATTTCTTCCTTGACCCAGGGATGATTCAGTAGCTGACTGTTCAACTTCCACGCGTTTGTAGGTTTTCTGGTGTTCGAATTGTTATTGAATTCTAACTTTATTCCATGGTGATCTGACAAGACACAGGTGGTTACTAATATTTTTTTGTATCTGTGGAAGTTTGCTTTGTTACTGAGTATGTGGTCAATTTTCAAGAAGGTTCCATGAGCTGCAGAGAAGAAGGTATATTCTTTCCTTTTTGGGTGGAATGTTCTATAGATATCTGTTAAGTCCATTTGATTCATTACCTCTAGTAATTCTCTTATTTCTCTGTTGAGTTTCTGTCTGATTGACCTGTCCATTGGTGAGAGAGGTGTGTTGAAGTCTCCTACTATTAGTGTGTGTGGTTTGATGACTGCCTTGAGTTCTAAGAGTTTTTCTTTTACATAAGTGGGTGCTTTTATATTTGGGGCATAGATATTCAGGATTGAGACTTCCTCCTGATGAATTGTTCCTGTTATGAGTATGAAATGTCCATCTCCATCTCTTCTGATTGATTTTAGTTTGAAGTCAATTTTGTTAGATATTAGAATGGCCATACCCACTTGTTTTTTAGGTCCATTTGCTTGGAAAACCTTTTCCCCACCCTTTACTCTGAGTAGATGTCTATCTTTGTGGTTGAGGTGTTTTTCTTGTAAACAGCAGAATGTTGGATCCTGTTTTCGTGTCCAATCTCTTAGTCTGTGCCTTTTTATAGGTGAGTTGAGTCCATTAATATTAAGTGATATTAATGACCAGTGGTTGTTGATTCCAGTTATTATTTTTTGTGTGTGTGTGTGTAGTAGAGTTTGTGTATTTCTCTTCTTTGAGTTGTGGTTGTGAAGGGTCACTAGATGTCTGGGTTATTGTAGGCAGTGTTGGCAATGTTGGATTCCTCGGGTTGCGATTTTCCTTCTATTACTTTCTGTAAGGCTGGATTTGTGGCTACGAATTGTTTAAATTTATTTTTATCCTGCAATATTTTGTTTTCTCCGTTGATAGTGAACGATAGCTTGGCTGGGTATAGTCATCTAGGTTTGCATCCATGGTCTCTTAGTTTCTGCAGTACCTCTATACAGGATCTTCTGGCTTTCATGGTTTCCATAGAGAAGTCCGGTGTAAGCCTGATAGGTTTACCTTTATAAGTTACTTGACCTTTTTCCTTTGCGCTCTTAATATTCTTTCTTTAATCTGTATGTTTTGTGTTTTGATTATTATATGGCGAGGGGATTTTTTTTTTGATCCAGTTTATTCGGTGTTCTGTATGCTTCTTGAACCTTCATAGGAATGTCATTCTTTAGGTTGGGAAAATTTTCTTCTATAATTTTGTTGAATATATTTTCTGGGCCTTTGATCTGCAATTCTTCTCCTTCTTCAATCCCTATTATTCTCAGATTTGGTTTTTTTTTTATTGTGTCCCAGATTTCTTGAATGTTTTGTGAAGAGAATTTGTTGGATTTGCCGTTTTCTTTTTTCAGAGCGTTTATTTTCTCTATGGTATCTTCAGAATCTGAGATTCGTTCTTCTTTCTCTTGTATTCTATTGGTTATGCTTGATTCTGTAGTCTCCATTCGTTTACCTAGGTTTTCCATATCCAGCCGGTTCTCGGTTTGTGTTTTCTTCATTGCCTCCATTTCAGTTTTCAATTCTTGAACTGTTTCCTTTACCTGTTTGATTGTTTTTTCTTGGTTTCCCAGGGTATCATTCACGGATTTACTCATTTCTTCAAACTTTTTGTTATACTTCTCATCCATTTCTTTACTCATTTCTTCAAATTTTTTGTTATACTTCTCATCCAGTTCTTTAAGGGAGTTATTCATATCCTGTTTAAGGGACTCTAATGCTTTCATAATGGCACTTTTTCCCACTTCTCCTGGATTAAGTTGTTCAAGTCCTTCTATTGTAGGGTTGTTGGGATCTGGTGTTTTCTTGTTGTTTTTCAGATTGTTGGAGGAGGTCTTGCCTTGGTGTCTGCCCATCTCTTCCTTCAAATGCTCTCTATTGGATCTTTTGGTACCGGGTCAGGTTCCCTTGTTGGGCAGGGACTTCACTGACAGAAGGCCTACCTTTCCTCAGGCAGGCTATTGAAACATAGGCACTCCCTCCTTCCAGGTTGTACCTACAGCCCAGGCCCAGTGTGCAAGGCAGTTGAGCTGGGGAAATTTTATGGCCCCAGGGGGAAGGGAGAAATATAGGAAGGTGTTCCTGGATGGAAGCTGGAATGGCAGGCGGGAGAGCTTAGCAGGGCAGAGCCACCACTGCAGGGTGCCCTGTGAGTCTAGGGGGTCAGGGAAAGCCTGAGCTCTTCCTCGCTGGGCTGCTGTCGCCGGCCAGAAGCAAACTCACCCCTCCGATGGCTGTCTGCTAGAAGTCGGTGCCCCTTGCTGGTCAGGAATATCGCTGAGCTGACACAGCTCACGTGTTTAATTCTTGCTGTGCTTTATATATTCTAGATGTTGACCCCTTTCTGTAAGATGGAATCTCAGAGTTGTTTTGATTTGCATTTCTCTGATGAGTAAGGATGTTGAGCATTTCCGTAAGTGTCTTTCTGCCATTTTAGATTCCTCTGTTGAGAGTTCTCTGTTTAGGTCTGTACCCCATTACTTTATTAGATTATTTGTTTTTTTGATGACCAATTTCTTAAGTTCTTTGTATATTTTGGAGATCAGCCCTCTGTCTGATGTGGGGTTGGTGAAGATCGTTTCCCATTCTGTAGGCTGTTGTTTTGTCTTGTTGATCATGACCTTTGCTTTACAGAAGCTTTTCAGTTTTAAGAGGTCCCATTTATTAGTTGTTTCTCTCAGTGTCTGTGCTACTGGGGTTATATTTAGGAATTGGTCGCCTGTGCCAATGTTCAAGTATACTTCCCACTTTCTCTTCTTTGAAGTTCAGTGTGGTTGGCTTTATATTGAAGTGTTTGATCCATTTGCACTTGAGTTTTGCGCATTGCAGTAGATATGGACCTATTTTCTTTCTTCTACATGTTGATATCCAGTTACGCCAGCACCATTTGTTGAATATGCTTTCTTTTTTCCATTTTATATTTTTCACTTCTTTGTCAAAAATCATGTGTTTGTAGGTGTATTTATTGATATCTAGGCTTCAGTTTGGTTCCATTTGTCCCCTTATATGTTTTTATGCCAATACCAGGTTGTTTTCAGTACTGTAGCTCTGTAGTAAAGTTTGAAGTCAGGGATGGTGATACCTCCAGAAGTTTCTTTATTGTATAGGATTATTTTGGCTATCCTGGGATTTTTATTTGTCCGTATGAAGTTGAATATTGTTCTTTCAAGGTGTGTGAAGAATTTTTCTGGTATTTTAATGGGCATTGCATTGAATCTGTAGATTGCTTTTGGTAAGATTGCCATTTTTACTATGTTAATTCTACCTGCCCAAGAACATGAAGATCTTTCCATTTTCTGGTGTCTTTTTAAATTTCTTTCTTCAAAGATTTAATGTTCTTGTCATAGAGGTCTTCCACTTGTTTGGTTAGAGTTACTCTGGATATTTTATGCTATTTGTGGTTCTTGTGAAGGGTGTTGTTTCTCTGATTTCTTTCTCAGTCCATTTATCATTTGTGTACAGGAGGGCTACTGATTTTTTGACTTAATCTTGTGTACTGCTACATTACTGAAGGTGTTTATGAGTTGTAGAGGTTCCTTTGTAGAATTTTTGGGGTTGTCTATGTAAACTATTATATCATCAGCAAATAGGGAGAGTTTCACTTCTTCTTTTCCTATTTGTATTTTCTTGATATCCTTTTTTAATTGATCTAGCCAGAACCTCAAGAACTCTATTGAATATATATGGAGAAAGTGGACAACTTTGTCTTGCTCCTGATTTGAGTGGGATCGCATTGAGTTTCTCTCCATTTAGTTTAATGTTGGCTGTGGGCTTGCTATATATTGCCTTTGTTATGTTTAGGTATGTTCCTTGTGTCCCTGCTTTCTCCAAGACCTTTATCATGAAGAGCTGTTGTATTTTTCAAAGGCTTTTTCATCATCTAATAAGATGATCATTTTTTTAATCTTGATTATATGGTGGATTACATTGACAGATTTTTGTATGTTGAAACATTCCTGCATCTCTGGGTTGAAGCCAACTTGATCATGGTGGATGATTTTTCTGATGTGTTCTTGGATTCGGTTTGCCAGTATTTTATAGAGTATTTTTGCATCAATGTTCATGAGTGAGATTTGTCTATAATTTTCTTTCTTAGTAATGTCTTTGTGTGCTAACCAATTTTTAAAAGCAGAAATATGAATGGTCATTATATACTTTTAGTGTTTTTCCCTTATTCTTAGACATCATAGGTTTGAATGCAAATTAAAACTACCTTGAGATTCTATCCCATTCTAGGCAGAATGGCTGCCATATAGGAACTGAATACAACGAAGATTGGTGTGTGTGTGAGGAAATAAATCTTTATTTACTATTGATGGTTCTAACCTAGTGTAACACCTTGGAAATCAGTGTGGAGGCTACTCAAACAACTGAAAATAGAACTGTCTATGATCTAGATAAACTATTCTTGGGCAAAATATCCAAAAGATATACTACCATGGAGATACTTGTACAACTATGTCTATTGGTCTTGAGTCAGTAGGAGGTTTTAAGTCAGTGAAGTGGTGGTGTTGGAGGCTGCTTGTTCATTCCCAGACACTTAGACTGCTATAATCACATAGAAACTATTTGCATTACTGTTTGGTCAATCGCTTCAGCATATTTCTGGCTAACTCTTATGTCTTAAATCAACCCGTTTCTATTAATCCGTGTATGACCACATGGCTGTGGCTTACCTGCAAAGTTCTGATGCATTCATCTGGTGTGGGTGGCTACCTGGCTTCTCCCTGACTCTGTCTACTGTCTCTGTGTATCTTTTCCAGCCTGACTATATTCTATAAGAGTAACTTATTTATTCATTAACCAATAAAAACAACACATATACAGAAGAACTTTCCACACCAAAGTGGGAGGCTGTAATATTTGAAAGTATGCAAAAGACATAGTGACAAATGATGCCATTGCTAGGAGCAGGAAAAGAGGACAGCTGCTGCTCAGCCGACTTTCTCCTTTTGCCCTTTCTTATCCAGTCTGGGATTCTAGCCTATGAGGTACTTACTATAGAAAAGATATGGAATCAACCTAGCTGTCCATCAACAGATAATAAAAATATTTCACATAAATACAACGGAATTTTATTCATCAATAAAGGGAAATGAATTTAAAGATTTTGTAGGAAAATGGACTCAACTGGAAAATACTGTGTTCAGTAACCCAAATTCAGACAAAGATCATGTTTCCTCTTGTGTGGATTCTAGTTTTTAATTTTGACCTGTTTACATATTTTTACATAATTTTCAATATATTCACATGGGAGTGAGTGTGAGTTGATATCAGGAAACTAGAAAGAGGTTCATTAAAGTAGAAAAAAGAGGTTCTAAGGGAGGAGTGTGGGGAGGACAATAAACATATGTGACATCAAAGTAGAATGGGGATGCTTGGGATGGAAGGGTAAGAAATGGGGATGGGTAATAGGGATATGGGAGAGCAGAACGTGGAGAGAAGGATACAACTATGTATGAAGACATCAAAAGGAAACCTGTAACCCCACATCAGACAGAGGGCTGATCTCCAAAATATGCAAAGTACTCAAGAAATTTGTCATCAAAAGAACAAATTATCCAATAAAAAATGGAGAACATACCTAGAAAACTCTCAACAGAGGAATATAAGATGGCTAAAATACACTTAAGGAAATCCTCAACATCCTTAGTCATCAGAGAGATGCAAATCAAAACAACTCTGAGATTCCATATTATACCTGTAAAAATGGCCAAGATCAAAACACTGATGACAATTTATGCTGGAGAGAATGTGGGGTAAAGGGAACACTTCTGCATTGCTGGTGGGGGTGCAAGCTGGTACAGCCCTTCTGGATATCAGTATGGTGATTTCTCAAAAAATTAGGAAACAACCTTCCTCAAGACCCAGCAATACCACTTTTGGGTATATACCCAAAGGATGCTCAACCATTGCACAAGGACATGTGCTCAACTATGTTTATAGCAGCATTGTTTGTCATAGCCAGAACCTGGAAACAATCTAAATGCCCCTCGACCAAAGACTAGTAAGAAAAATGTGGTACATTTACACAATGGAGTACTACACCATAGAAAAAAGTAATGATATCTTGAAATTTGCAGGCAAATGGGTGGATCTAGAAAACATCATTTTGAGTGAGGTAACCTAGACCAAGAAAAACAATTATCATATGTACACACTCATAAGTGGCTTTTAAACATAAATCAAAGAAAACTAGCCTACAAACCACAATTCCAGAGAACCTAGACTACAATGAGGACTCTAAGAGGGACATACATGGATCTAATCTACATGGGAAGTAGAAAAAAGCAAGATCTTTTGAGTAAATTGGGAGCATGGGGACCTTGGTAAAGGGGAGGGGAGAGAAAAGGAGGGGAGCAGAGAAAAATGTAAAGCTCAATATAAGTCAATAAAAACCATATATATATATATATATATATATATATATATCCTGTTATTTTATATGTTAATTTTAAAGAGGATGAATGGGGTGACTAACTGGAAGATTAGAAATACAGGTCAGGTCTATATTGAAGGCTGTGTGCTGTATTACCATCTTAAAGATAATCCCCCTTTATGGACTCAGTTTTGTAAAAGAAGCACAGTGTTTAAACACAGTATTTACAACACATTTCAGTAGCATATTTCATTGTTTACCTAGGTGGGACAGGTGCCAGGTGGATGTATCTGTGGCGTAAACTTCAGATATGTCAGTCTATGTCATGTTTTGATCTCTGCTCTTGTTGGGCACAGTTGTGCAGCATGTCTAAGGGGCCATCAGAAATGAGTTCTCCCAGTCCTTTGGACTGAATTGCTTTGTCTCTGCTGTAGCATTTCTCTCTCCCTACCCAGCAGCTGCTGCTCCATAATTGCCTTATAGCAATTCCTTGTCCTGATCGCAACGGTGTTTTGCATGGGCTTGTGAGTCTTAAGCAACAAAGCTGTCTTTACCCTACCTGGATGAGGCAGTAATAACAGAACTATGGTGAGTAAAGGGTAAAGCCAAGGAGGGCAGGAGGAGAGAGACATCAAGCTGAGAAGGAAGAAGGTAAAGCATTTTGAAGTGTCCTGAAAGAAGGGAATAGTTGCAGCACACACTCAATTGAAATGAACTAAGAGGCAGCAGGTCAGTCCTGGCCTTGAAGAGCAATGACACACAGTGATCTTACTTTGTAGTTCCAGTGTCCAGCTTGGTTGGCAAAGCATAGGATGCAAAATGGTTCATTCCTGATACGGAAGTTCTTGAACTCCCTTGTCAGGGATACTTTTTCCTCCACAAATGAGATACGGTCGAGTCTTCACATTGAAAAGGAACATCTTCTTATGTGCAAACTATATGATGGAATGAAAATGGGAAAATGCAGTTAAAGAAAAAATTATTTCGTTTCTTAGAAGTTGACGGTGAGTACAGTGGCATGGGAAACGATATGGAAGGATATATTGCATTTATTTGTTTACTTTGTGTTGTGTGGGGAGCGTCAGGTGAATGGAGGTCAGCGGACAACTTTTTGGAGTCACTTCTCTCTACTACGTGGGGCCTGAAGATCAACTCAGGTTGTCAGGCGTGACGGCAAGTGTCTCACCATTGAGCCATCTCGGTGGTCCTATAAAATGGTCTGAGAATATTCTAGAAAAGGTATTTCTGCAGTGTAGGTGAGAGATCCTACCCCCTGCTGTGGCTGAACCAGCCTTTCCAATTTGAAGGCTCACAGCTGCCTCTCCAATCTTGTACTATTTTCTTCATTTTCACTGTGTTCTAGATGGTTTGTAACTCTTCCCAAACACTCAGTTTTACTTCTACCTTAGCCCCTTCGTGCCATCCTCCCTTCTCCTGGTCTCCTCTGGTCATCATGTGACCTTGGGTGCTTTTGAAGATCGATTCCCTGCCAATCCTACTTAAAGTGTACCCCTTCTTCTCATCTAATCTTTGTCACTATGTGTTCTGTCATGTCTCTTTTGTTATCTGCTCCTGTTAGAAAGTGAGGTGCACATTCAGACTACAGTATTAGAAATGTGAACTCAGCCTGACTTTGTATAGTTTATCCACCTTCGCATGAAAAAGATCAAGAGTGAAATAGGTGTGCAATTAGTACCTATTTTATAAGTTTCTATTGCATAACCTGAAAGTATAGCTTATTAGCATAAAAATTTGGAGTCTATGTCACAAATTCTGGCTAGATATTTATTGAGCTCCTTTTACATCCAAGGCTCAGGTAGTGTGCTTCTTCCTAGAATGGTCAGTGCAAATCATGGAGCACCTGGTGGATACAGTTGTCTCATGTCCAGCATGCCCCTTCTTTCCTTCACCGTGACCTCTTGGAGAACTTCACTTATTTCTCAGCTTTTCTTTTGAATCTGTCTTCTGACTTCTCATATTAAAGTTCTCACTTTGAAGTTGGAGAGATGACTCAAGGGGCAAGCGCACTGGCTGCTCTTGTGGAGGGCCTGCCTTTGATTGCTCGCACCTGTGTGGCTGCTTACAGCTGACTGCAACTCCAGTTCCAGGGAACCCAGGGCCTTCTTCTGACTTTTGTGGGCACGGTGTCCAGACAAGCATGCACATACATATAACCTAGATAAAAGTAAAAGTAATCCCACTTAGGGAGAATTCATAAGTTACGGAATAGGTATCAACAGTGTTCTGCCCCCCAAGAGTGTAAACTGCTCCCTGAAGGAAACTAGAAGTGGAAAGAAAAGGCTTAAAGATGTAGGTCAGAAGAAGACGATTCCATGTTAGCCGTCGAAAGCAGGATGCTCTGTGCATTAGCTCACGAATAGTAATGCACATGGGAGTTGTCACTTAAGAGACAAGGTTAAAGTCTAATTTATTATTAACTATTATTGCTATTATAATAAAATATGTGTAGTGTGTGTGTGTGTGTGTGTGTGTGTGTATGCAAGTAAAGATCAGAGGACAACCTGTGGGAATTGGTTATCTTCTTCCACCATGCAGCTTTCAAGGGTAGGGTATAAATTTATGTCTTAAGGTTCTGAGGCAAATGCCTTTACTCATTGAGACATCGTGCTACTTTATTTTCCTCATACTTGAAATGCAGTGGAAACCATGAGAGATCTTTATTTATAAAAATAAGTATTTCTTTGAGATTGTAATGTCACATCATTAATCCTTCCTGCTCCTCTCTCTAGACCCTCTCATGTACCCCAGCTTGCTCTCTGTCAAATTCATGGTTTCTTTTTGTCCTATTGTGTGCACATATGTGTGTGTACTCTGGGAGATGCTCTGGTGTCTAGTCGAGGAGCACCCCTACAGTAGGGTGAGGTGAGATGGAGGGGTGTGCTGTGTTGGGTGGTGAAAGTCTTTGTTTTCTTCTGTCTGGAAATCGCCAGGATTTTGAAAACGTGGTGAATATTTCATCATTGGCCTCTTTCCATGCTTCATATTGGACTCTCAGCAGATTTTTGGGGCTTGTGTATCTTTCAGTCAGTTTGGGACACTCTCTCCTTCACATTCCAGGGACCTGCCCTGTAACTTCGACTTCCTGGAATGATGCTCTGTGCTATGCACTCACTCACCTATTCTTTATATTTCTGTTTGCTCGGTTTTTCTGGAAATTGTCTCGATTTTTTTTATTCTACATTTTTTTTTTAATTTTTGGTTTTTCAACATAGGTTCTCTCTGTATAGCCTAGGTTGTCCTAGAACTTACTCTGGAGACCAGGCTGGCCTTAAACTGAGAAATCTACCTGCCTCTGCCTCCTGAGTTCTGGGATTAAAGGTGGACACAACCACCACCCTGCCTTCTATTCTACATTTTTAATTACAATTTGTCGGCTATTTTAGGATTTTGAGTTTTACATCATTTTTCAATTCACTTTTTGAAAAAGGAAAGTACAAAGAAAACATTCTTCTCTGCTAGTGCTGCACCAGGACTGGACTACTAGAAGTGGGAAGGCCAATTCAGGATCTGCCCTTCATAATGTTGAGCACATGACTCTTGAAGTTTGGGGCTTATGTTTACTATGCTAAAAATGTGCAGCAGGAAATGGAGTGGGATAGAGGAGAGCCTTGGACAGTCCTGCCCTGTTGGAGGAAGCTTCCAGGGTGACGTGTCAATCATAGGTGAGTTTTACAGTATGCGGCAGTGAAGAGAGAGAGAGAGGTTCTAGGCTTGTGCCTGTCTGAACAGGCCTGGTTCCAAGTCTCTCCCCATGTGTTTACTACCCTAAACCAACACAGTTCTTTCTTTTTCTGACATTTCTTCTGTCTACGTGCCACATTGGTTAGCCAAATCTGTTCATTTTGCCTCTATAGAATGTGTGTGTGTGTGTGTGTGTGCCTGTGTTGATGTGTGTACTATACAACATACAAGCCCATGCGCATATGATTGGAGGCCAGGGCATCTTTCTTTGTAGCTGTCTACATTACCACCATGAGGACAGGGTCCCTCATTGAACCAGAAGCTAGCTATTTACTAGGTAGGCTGGCTATGGAGTTATCAGGATCCACTTACCTCCTTCCCTTCCAGTTCTTAGCTTCTGGGAGTATTCAGCCATGCCTGACATTTTTCACATGGGTGCTGGGGATTCGAACTCAGGTCTCACACTTACAGAGCATGACTCTGACCTGCTGTGCCATCTTCCCAGCACCTCCATTACTTTTTGCTTCTAACCTCTCCTCTGCACTTCCTCTGCTATTGTTCACCTCTTCACCTCTACTTATTTCCCATTGCATGCTTACTTTCTAATTCTTTGCCTTTATTTTCACAATTCCAATTTGTTGTATGCATTAGTTTTCTGTTACTTTTCATGTTCCTATCTTAATTCAAAATTGCCATCTGCTACTCATTGACTCGACTTCCTAAGGTTGTCTCCATGTAGCTCTTCAGAATGTTTTCTCATGTGCCCAGGACACAAGCAAACTGACTACCCTTGACTCCTGTGCATTTCCTTCTGCCTGCAGGTATTTGTTCTTATAGTTGTTTCTGTCTGGATGGCTGCTATTCATTTCTGCCCAGTGAGTTTCGAGTCATCCTTTAAGATGCATCCCAGGGGTCACATCGTTCATGCAGCCTTTCTGATTCTCTCAGCCAGGTATAGCTTTATCATCCGTGAACTGTTCATATAGTTTTGCAACATTTGCCATTTGCATTTGATTTTATCTTATAATGTTTGTTATATACACTTTGTCCCATACCCCAAAGCAGGGGTCAACCAAATCACATTCATTTCCATCTTGAGTGAAGACTGTCTCTTGAGCACTGTTTCTGATCATCAACTTCCTTAGCCTGTAGCCCCCAGGTGGTTGCCACAAGGATGAAACACATAACTATTCATTCAACTAATATGTACCTAGGGCCTGCTTCCTTTGTTATAGTTTATGTTAGAAACAAATAATGTCATGATTTATTAATCCATTGAATTTATGACAAAGAAACTAATGAAAAATGTGTTCACAAGCTTCACCAACATGTTGATTTATTGAGATAACAATCAGAAAAAGTAATTCTCTCCAGCACAAAAGAGGGAAGAATAAAAGGCCCAGCACTATAATTCTAATGTAAGGAAATTTTGCATGAAGGAATATAGGATGGTATTTTAGTACCAAAATAATGGCAAGCCAGTAGTAAAAGTTATGGTACATGATATATAATTATAGCACTTTCTATGTCTGCCAAAGTGTGTAGTCATCCTGAAGAGCTTCTGGTTGGTTCCACTTCGGATGGGGCAGATTATCTCTACTGTGTGCTCTTATAATATTGACATCCCTGTTAAGATTTAAAAAGTAAATCCAATGGCTCTCCAAATTGTGTTAATACTGGCTATATTCTTGGAAAGAAATTAGCATCAATTTTCGTTTAGATTGAAAAGTGTTTTCAAAGGATGACTTTTGTGAAAATGGCGGTAATGGTGCTTGACGTAATTAGGGTGTCTAACAACCAGACAGGAAAAACTCACTAATTATTCTCATCTTCCCTGTCTTTTTCCTGAGGATGAGAAGCCCTGCAAAGGATTTGAATCATACACAAATAAGGACTTTGTAAAAATCACAGTATCAAATGTCTTTGCAAACATGATTTCCTAAATCCCTTAAGAGTGTTTGGGAAGTGACCAGCAACTGGTTCCTGAAGAGGCTTTAGTTCTTTGAGACTGTTCTGTGCCTTTCCTTACATATTTTGATGTTGTTGTCTCCTGTTTTGATGCACTGACTAATGGTTCCTGATCCTGCAGCATATCCATGCATGCACATATACACAAACTTTACATATCTGTGGTGTGTAGATATTTAGGTTTTTGTAGTGAATCCAACTTGTTTTCAAATATCGGTAAGCTGTGTTGCCTTTTTTGTTTTTCTGAAATTGGATTTGTTGACCTTTCTCAGGGGAAAACACGCAGCATTTGTTTTCAGTCAACTTTATTTCATTTCTCCTGCTCTGGCTGGGGGTTTTGTCTGTAGAGTCGGCTTCTGCTTCTCTCAATCTACCAAGTATGTCCCACATACAAATACGTGTTGGTTGTTGTTTTGCATTTAAACAGCTGAACACCTGGTGGCTCTTGTGCAGGTGCACAGAACTCAGGAGGGCTTTAACTGAGGGCCAAACAAAGAGCGCATGCAAGTTGAGGATGAGGGCTTGGGTGTTGGACTTAAGATGCTCTGGGTTCATAAACAAGCAGGGCATGTGGGGGCCCTTGTATGTCAGGGACAGCACGGACTGCCGGTCATAGCATTTAATTTTTAAAAGTGTTTCCACACACATAATGGCCTGTGTATTTGTGAGTCTAAATGAGCCTACTACATCTTATTTAGTTGTCCTCAATTTGCAAGAATGACAAGGAGTTTCACACAGATGGCACCCGAAGTGATCGCGTTACATGCTTCTGTAATTAAGCTCTAATATGCTGCATATCAAACAAACGGCTCGGTGGCTTCACAAAGGAAGGAGAGATACAGTAAGGGGTTCAAAAGTTCCGCCCATGTCCTCTTCTGTTCCAAATAGGGAGCAAAGTCTCCCCATTTAAAAACGATAATTGATGAATGTAGACAGTATTAAGAAAATAGTATGACTGGGTATTTACCACATCTCCAAAATGACCTTAAAATGAGATTTGGGAAGAAAAATAAATGAACAAATGATTACACATCACAGATAGTCACATTTTGGCCCAGATCCAACTGTTCAGTGCAATACTTTGAGGACCTAGTGGTGACTTGGAGCTATATTAGTTTGGCTCATTGACTCAGAGTATGTATTTTTTATAGCCGAGAGAACTGGTAAATAAATAGGCATTTCTTGTATTTTCTAGAACTTGAATTCAGTATTCTTTTGGAGCAAGCTGAATGGGTTTGAGCACATGCTTCACTGACGATGCCTGTACAAATTCTCTGCCTTGTCCTGCTCTCCGGTCAGGTGCCTTTCTGCTCTGCAGATGGCACATGCTCATTGTGTGATGGGGAAGTGTTGTCGCCACAAGCAAAGCCACCCCAGAAACCCACCTTTGCAGCCCACTAAAGCAGCACCTCTCTACCACAGAGATGAAAACCATAGATAACAGGGGCATTCCCACCACTGTACCCTTGTGGGTAGCTGACGGTTAACACAGGTGGGCGTAAGGCACTACCCACCCTTTGAAGGCTGTCTGTTGAAGGGAGATGCTACCTCTCTGGGATTAGTTTTGTGTCCTGGGCCACAGAGCTGCTTCTGAGAAGTAACCAGGTGGTGAATACCTGCCTGGCTTTTCAGAAATTCACAGGTGGCTGTCAAATTCCCACTAGTGTTCAAAGACTGCCAGGCAAGGTGGCTGGCCTTTGTGATACATGGCCATTTGAGAGGCCACCTTGGTTCCTGTTTTGCTCAGAGGCCAAATTAGATTGCTGAGCTTGTCTGCCTCCTCCCAGGATAGGGGAGGGAGGGAGGGAGGCTGGTGAGTGCACAGATAAAGTGCATAAGAGAGAAGCTAGTGTTAAATGAGTCTGCCATTCACCAAGCAAACATCATTTTGTTTAAATTACACTGTGCTATTTTATCTTGACCTGCAACCAAATGGAACTCATTGTAATACATTATTGCATACGAGATAGTTGGCTCATTAATAAAACCGTAGGAAGGAGATAGGGGCAAACAATAAGAGCTCACTCATTAACACCATTGTGCACAATAATATTTTCCCTTCTTCTTTTTTTTAATCAAGATTTTTCACATAATTAAATCTCAAGTAAGTCAGCAAAGAAATCCTCAATATTTTTTTTTTACTTGGACTCTTTTCTTTTGAGAAAATTAGTTACTTTTTCATATCATTAAGAAGCAACCAAATACAGACTCCTGAATTTCCTTACAGAGTTTTCCTTACAGAGAGTAAATGTTTGTCAAATGCTAATGGCATGGCAGGTTTCCGCTCATGGGCAGTAAGCCAAGTGATGACAGAAATCTCGGTGAGGTGAAATAAAGGTTTTGGGTGGAAAGGAAGAGTCCAATTCAGGATGTTACAGTTACATTAAGACTCACAGTTCTCCTGGCTGAGCTAACAGCTGTTAGATACCCTAAAATTGGAACAGGCTTGATGGCCCAAAGGAACCCGAGGAAGAACTACATGGCTATAGGAAGGATGAATGGTTTGAAATGAGACTGGTCATGCAAGGTGTTGTATTCTCAGCAATGTGGGTAGCCATTTGGTTAAACACTTGATGAATTTTCTGTTTTAAGATATTAACTCTGCTTGATAGGGTAGAGATGGAGTCTGGGGAGGAGGCTGGAGATGCTCAGAGGCAGGCATTGCAGCAATCCCAGTATGAGGTTAACCAGGTGTGACTGGGGTATTATAGTGAGAATGAGGAGAAATGGATGAATCAGGCTTATTTTGGAAAAATAGGTGATGAAGACATAGAGATTTGGTATGAGGAGGGAAGGTAGATGTGGGAGGTTTTGTGCTCCTAATCTCTATAGTTAAACTTGAGGTTAAAAAAAAATTTAAGCCAGTTCTCTCTGAATATTATCAGGGCCTTAATACTGGTGTAGGCATAGTGGTTGCCCAGTAAATGTCTGGAATCAGATGGACTATTGATTTGCACAGTTGTCCTCATTGGAGTCTGTAGTCCTGTGTGATTGGTTCTGTGATCTGTTTATAATGAAAGATACATTACTAAAGATCACAAGAGAAGTTCAAAAATGGTGAGCAAACATTTGAAAATCTCTGTAACATTTTAAAATTGCTGTGACATGCAAATAGTATTTTATTTTCCTTATCATTTTCTTTTTATTCAATGTCAATCTGAGATGGGTTGCATGCTGGTTAGTTTTTATGTCAACTTGATAGAAACTAAGGGTGATCTGGAAAGAAGGAACCTCAATTGAGAAAACGCTTCCTTAGGATTAGCCTGTAGGCTATTTTCTTGTTTGATGACCACCGTGGGAAGGCTCAGCTCACTATGGATGGTGCTACCATGGACAGGTTGTCTTGGACAGTATAACAAAGCAATCTGAGCAAGTCATGACTAGCAAGCTGGTAAGCAGCCCTCCTCCACAGTCTCTGCTTCAGTTCCTGCCTCAAGGTTCCTTCCCTGACTACCCTCAAGGAAACTGATACCAACCCTTTCCTCCTCAAGTTGCTTTTGGCCATGGTGTTTATCACGGTCACAGGAACCCTAACTTGAGAATTAAAAACAAGATAGATAAATGCCTAATTTTTCACCCAAGGTAGTTTGAGCACAGTTGAGGAAAACATACCTCGCAACTGCCTTTCTATGTGGAAAGGCTACTTGTGGTGACATCCTATGACAGGTTGAGGGCATTTGGAGAAGTAGCATGCGTTTCCTGCTTTTCTGTTCTTTGGCTTGTTCCAACACAAGTGGGTGACAGGGAATCTAGGCCCTGGTGAGTTTAACATCTGCGTGGCTCATGAACACAGAAAGAAGAGCCTGAGGCGATGGCTTAACCAGTAAAGAGCCTGCTAGGCGAGGGCGGAGTCTCTTCTACAGCACCCTTATTAAGGTGCGTGGTGGCTGAGTATGGTGGCAAGCCTCTAATCCCAACTCTGGGGAGGCAGAGACAGGCAGATTCCTGGTGCTTACTGGCCAGCCAGCCAGGCCTCATCACTATGCTCTAGGCTCAGTGAGAGACCTGTGTCAAAATGCAAGGTGGAGAGGAATGGGTCCCTTTCTGGCCTCTACACACTGCAGCATGCATAGATTAAATGCATCCCGGTTCACAACACTTGTACACACACACACAAATGTGGAGCGGGTGGGCGATTCCAGGTGGACACTGTGAGAAAGGATACTACTGACCTCTAATAGACAGTGTAAACCTTGCATGTAAGCATGTTTCTTTCCAAGGAACATTTCATTAACTGCTTCTAATGTATGATTTGAGATTGCATTATTACTTCAAGGGTTTATGTGATTTGGCGTTTGAACCTACTTAGCTCCATGATTTCATTTTACAAAGTAACTGATATCCTAAAGGAATGTTTAGAGACACAAAATCCTATAGTTCAGAAGCCCAGACTAATGTATTTGTGGATGATCTTTTTCACTGCAAACCCACCTGGGAGTGGATGGTCTTCTTCTTTTTATATTTAATTTAATTTTTTAATTAGATTTTTAAAAAGTACCAATCCAAGTTCCCTCCACACACCCTCCAACCTACCCCTATTCAATCTTTAGAGAGGTTAAGGCACTTTGCTTTGTGGAAGGTCCAAGGCCCTGCCTACTAGATCTAGGCTGAGCAAGGTATACATCCAAACAGAATAAGACCTCAAAAAGCCAGTACATGAAGTAGGGATAAATCCTGGTGCCACTGCCCCTCAGTCTTCCCCAGCCATGCAACTGTCAACCACATTCAGAGGGACTAGTTTGATCCTATGCGTGTTCCTTACCAGTCCAGCTGGAGTTGGTGAGCTCCCATTAGCTCAGATAAAATGTTTTAGTGGGTGAACCCATCATGGTCTTAACCTCTTTGCTCATATTCTCATTCTTCCCACTCTTCAACCAGACTTTGGGAACTCAGTCCAGTGCTCTGCTGTGGGTTTCTGCCTCTATTTCCATCAGTTACTGGATGAAGGTTCTATGGTGATATTTAAGATATTCATTAGTCTGACTACAGGGCAAGTCACAATCGGGCCCCCTCTCATCTATTGCTTAGGGTCTTAGCTGGGATCATTCTTGTAGATTCCTGGGAATTTCTCGAGAGCCAGGTTTCTGCTAACCCTATAATGGCTCCCTCAAACAAGATATCTCTTTCCTTGCTCTCAACTATGTCCTTCCTCCATCTCTACTATCCCATTCCCTCACGTTTTCCTCAACTCTCTCCTACTCCCCTCCTTTTCCCCTTTCACCCTCCATTCTCCCCCCATCCCTATGCTCCCAGTTTTGTCAGGCGATCTTGTCTGTTTCCAATTTCCAGGTAGGTCTATGTATGTTTTTCTTTGGGTTCATCTTCTTACTTAGCTTCTCTAGGATCATGAACTAGAGGCTCAGTGTCCTTTGTTTATAGCTAGTATCCAATTATGAGTGAGTACATACCATATTCATCCTTTTGTGCCTGTGTTACCTCTCTCAAGATATTGTTTTCTAATTCCACCCATTTACATGCAAAATTCAAGATGTCATTGCTTTTTACCGCTGAGTAGTATTCTAATGTGTAACTGTGTCACATTTTCTTTATCCATTCTTTGGTTGAGGGGCATCTAGGTTGTTTCCAGATTATGGCTATTACAAATAATGCTGCTATGAACATAGTTGAACAAATGCTTTTGTAGTATGATTAAGTATCTTTTGGGTATATGCCCAAGAGTGGAATTGCTGGATCCTGAGGTAGGTTGATTCTCAGTTTTCTGAGAAACCACCATACTGATTTCCAAAGTGATTGTACAAGTTTGCATTCCTACCAGCAATGGGTGAGTGTTCGTTCCCCTTACTCCACATCCTCTCCAGCATAAACTATCAGTGGTGTTTTTGATATAAGCTATTCTGACAGGTGTGAGATGGTATCTCAAAGTTGTTTTGATTTTGCATTTCCCCGATGGCTAAGGATGTTGAACATTTCCTTAAGTATCTTTGGTCATTTGAGATTCTTCTGTTGAGAATTATCTGTTTAGTTCTGTACCCCATTTTTAATCGGGTTATTTAGAATTTTAATGTCTAATTTCTTGAGTTCTTTATACATCTTGGTGATCACTCCTTTGTCTGATGTTGGGTTGGTGAAGATCTTTTCCCATTCCGTAGGCTGCCTTTTTGTCTTATTGTCTGTGTCCTTTGCTTTACTGAAGCTTCTTAGTTTCAGGAGGTCCCACTTATTTATTGTTGTTCTGTGCTACTGGGTTTATGTTTAGAAAGTGCTCTACTGTGTCCATGCATTGAAGACTACTTCCCACTTTCTCTTCTATCAGGTTCAGTGTGGTCGGATTTATATTGATGTCTTTAATCAATTTGGACATGAGTTTTGTGCATGGCAACAGATATGGATCTATTTTCATTCTTCTACATGTTGACATCCAGTTATACTAGCACCATTTGTTGAAGATACTTTCTTTTTTTCCATTGTATAATTTTAGCTTCTTTGTCAAAAATCAGGCGTTCATAGGTGTGTAGATTAATATCCGGGTCTTCAGTTTGAATCCATTGGTTCTCTTGTCTGTTTTTATGACAATACCAAGCTGTTTTCATTACTGTAGCTCTGTAATATAACTTGATTTTAGGGATGGTGATGCCTCCTGAAGTTCTTTTATTGTACAGGATTGTTTGGCTATCCTGGGTTTTTTGTTTTTCCATAAGTTGATTATTGTTCTTTTAAGGTTTACAAAAAATTGTGTTGGGATTGCATTGACTCTATAGATTGCTTTTGGAAGGATTGCCATTTGTACTATGTTGAGCCTACCTACCCAAGAGCATGAGAGATCTTTCCATTTTCTTGTATCTTCTTCAATTTTTTTTCTTCAAAGACTTAAAGTTTTTGTCAAATAGGTCTTTCACTTCTTTAGTTAATATTACCCCAAGATATTTTATGCTATTTGTGGCTATTGTAAAAGGTGATGTTTCTCTGATTTTTCTCTCAGCTTCTTTATCATTTGTGTATAGGAGGGCTACTGATATTTTTTTTTTTTGAGTTGATCTTGTATCCTGCCACATTGCTGATGGTATTTATCAGCTGTAGGAGCTCTCTGGTAGACTTTTTGGGGTCACTTATATATACCATCATATCATCTGCAATTAACAAAAGTTTGACTTCTTCCTTCCAATTTGAATCCCCTTGATCTTTTGTTGTCTTATTGCTATTGCCAAAGCTTCAAGAACTATGTTGAAGAGATATAGAGAGAGTGGGCAGCCTTGTCTTGTTCCTGAATTTAGTGGAATTGCTATGAGTTTCTCTCTATGTAATTTTATGTTGGCTGTTGGCTTGCTGCATACTGCTTTTATTATATTTAGATATATTCCTTGTATCCCTGATCTCCCCGAGACCTTTATTAAGAAGGGGTGTTGGATATTGTCATATGCTTTCAGCATCTAATGAGATGATCATATGTTTTTTATTTCAGTTTATTTATATGATGGGTTACATTGATAAATTTTCATATGTTGAACCAGCCCTGCATCTCTGGGATGACTCCGACTTGATCATGGTAGACGATTTCTTTGATGTGTTCTTGGATTCAGTTTGCCAGTATTTTATTGAGTATTTTTGCATCCATGTTCATGAATGAAATTGGTCTATAATTCTCTTTCTTTGTTGAGTCTTTGTGTGGTTTTGGTATCAGCAGGCAGGAACAAGAGAGACTGACGCTGGGCTTGTCTTGAGCTTCTGAAGTCTCAAAGACCACTCCGAGTGACACATTTCCTCTTGCAAGACCACACCTACTCCAAGGCCACAACTCCAAATAGTGCCATTCCCTGTGAGTCAATGGGAGCCGTTTTCATTCAAACCGCCACAATGGGCTGCATTCTACACAGGGCATTGAAAGTGGTGACCCATCCATTCAGACAATGATTGAGAAGCCTAGCCTACAAGCAAAGGGGGTCTCTTTGTCCTTAAGAGGCTGCACAGAGATGAGCTGTGGGAGGGAAGAAGGCAGTCGGCTCAACATGACTCAGTAGCTGGTGTTGTTCAAACTTCGGGAGTCTGAACCTGTTTTGTTTTACGCATATTTAAGCCCAGAACAATTTGGTGAAAACTGTTCTGGTGATAACTAACTCAATCTTGCATACACAGCCACACATACATAAATCTTGAGGAACAAAGTACACTAAATACAGATCAGACATGACTATATTGAAATTCTTTGTAAAGTCCATAAATTAGGTCCTGTAGATTGACCGAGAAAAACAAGCTTATGGTATAGATCTGGGGGATGGTCCATTGCCAGAAAAATCTCCGGCCACACAAACAGAACAAAGGTCATTAGTGTGCTTCAGCCTTGTGGTGGATAACAGGTGTTATCCTTTTCTTTGAAGGAACAACTCTGTGTGTTTAACATTTCAGGTTCCCTTAATACTTGTCTGTGAACCCAAAGCCTTCTGGACCTCCTAGAACAAGGCAGTAGGTATCTGTCCTGTGAGTTCATTCATGGAAAAGGAGATTTATGTCATGAAAGTGAGCTGCAGTAAGGATGTGGGAAACAGAAGACAGAGATGTAAGTTGGCAATTGAGATAAACACTTACTGCATAGAGATCCTTTTGCTGGGAGAGCAGACATAGATGGCCAGGATTTGGATCTGGTCTCTGGGTCTCCATTTCTTATCTGCAAGCCTCAGAAGGCTTCAGTCAAGGACTTAGGTCATGGTTTGCTGCCAGATTCTCCCTTGCTGCCTCAGTTTTCTGAGTTGTGAATTGGACAGACTCCTACCCTGTTGGACTGCTGTGAGAATGAAAATATGGACAGTAAATGTCATGATATGTGCTAAAGGATAAAAATGTTACTTGCTGTTTTCTTTACGAGTGCCTCTTCTGGTTTCTAATGTGGCTACTGATATGAGTTGAAATGTAAATATCTGATATGCGACCCCTATGACGTAAAATGAGAACCTGTGCCTTAGATTGTTAAGGCCCTGAGATATACTACAAGCTTCTGCAGCCAAATATTGAAAATACTTCTCTTTGGAATTTCAAAATACATATGAAAGCATTCACATTTCTGAGAAGTCCTGAGGTGAAGATCTTTATGATTAAAGCAGCTTAAGCCATTTCCCCAATTCCCCTCCGTTCCATTCCCTCTTCTCTCTTCCCCTTGCTCCTCTCCTCTCTTTCTTCAGTCCTCCGTTCTCCACATCTTCTCCTATTCCCTTCCTTTCTTCCATTTCTCAGGATTCACTGGGATTTTACTGGGTTTGACTAAAGACTATTAAGACATACTTTGGCTATATGAACAATCCAACCCAGAGATTGCAACCGGTGATCTCCTCTAGGTTCCCAGCATCTGTAAATGAGAAGAACACAGCTTAGACAATACCAGCTGGTCTTAACCTTTGTCTGATTCCACTGAGAAATCTAGCTTTCTCTGTGTGGATTAGTTAAAGTCTAGTTGGCTTTCCAAGAGCAGCAACAGCGGGGTGTTAATAGGATACAGGTTCTGGCCCAGAAGTTCTCAGGTAGGGCATGAGATTCTTCTAGCCAGCTCTTCAATGATGTAGGTTACAGAATCCAACTTTTAGGCCTTACCCTTGGTCAGCAGAGCCACAATATAGACTTTGACAAGCCATCCCAGTTGAGTCGTACGCACGCAGACATGAGAAGCGCTCATTTGTTTAACAGCGTTTCCCAACATCAGCTGTAAGGATGTCTGGAACCCGAGGATTCTTGCTCAAGGAGCTTTAGTGTGCAATGGGGGACATTGATAATCCTCTTTGATTTGTATCATCAGGTGCTTGTAGTACCTGTTTCCTATTGTGACAACCAGAATTCTCCAGAAATTGGTGTGCATTCTTAGGGGTCAAAACTGACTTGGATTGAGACTCACTGGTTTCAACTCCTCAAGCTCCTCCTTCTGTTGCTGGAACAGTTTGGATGTGTTTTAGCTGAAAACACGTGTCAAATGAATTCTGACTACTATAGTTTCTTAAGCTGTTGTATGCAGAATGATGTACAGTGACGTGTGGGTTCTGAGCCACTGTTTCACGAGAAACTGAGGCACCTGTACTTTTTCCTCCTTTACTGTGATGCCGAGCATCTCCTTACTCCTGAACTACAATCCTAGTCTAAGCTCATATTTTAATTTTCTTGTGATTGGAAGTAAAGGTAATAGTTAAGTCTTACGCATGTCGGGCCCTGTTCTAGAGGAATCACATATTTAACCGTAAAGGTTAATATTATCTCTGTTTTAAAGATCAAGAAATACATTCTGGTTACCATAGAGCCAATATTGAAACCTGGCAAGGAAAAGGGCATGTCTGTCTTCAGAGTCAGCCTAAGAAACAATGCCACAGCCTAAGAAACAATGTTACTACCTGGGAGCTAGTAAGAAGCTCAAATAACCCAAGTCTTTCATGTTTTCCAGAGTTAGGAGGGTAGTTTGTGAACAGGAAAGATGGGGGTACTGTCATTTTCTGACTTTCTGTCCTTACATTTAGATTATGGATGTTTTGGTAACTTTTCTCACCTGTCACTAAAATACCTGACAGAAAGAACAAGTGAGGAAAGAGTACAGCCTCAGAGGTGAGTCCACCACAGCCGGGAAGGCACTGGTCTGAGTACAGCCTCAGAGCTGAGCCCACCACAGGGGACAAGGCATGGTCACGGGTCTGGGTACAGCTTCAGAGGTGAACCCATCACAGCCGGGAAGGCATGGCCACTGGCCTACGTCCATTGGTAGCACCAGGAGTGTGAGATGGTAGTTGTTCCCACAGTGGAGTAGGAAGCAAAGAGCTAGAACTGGAGGTGGACAGAAATTTCGGCCTTCTGGCAGGTAGGCCCACATCCTACCATTTCCATGATTCTCAAACGGTGCTACCAGCTGGGGAGTAAATCCTCAAACCCTCAGAAACCTGATGGGATCGATTGGCTTCTCCTGCCACTTCATCACTTCTCTTCTCCAAAGTGCTTGGCTTCTATCAAATCAAATCTCTTGAGTTTTCAAATAAAATGATGTACCCAGAAACAGTATACTTGATGAGAAAGAAAAGAGTATCAATAAGCATCAGTTATTTATTAAGAAATTGTGATTTCTTTTATCATTTTATTAAAAAGTAAAACTTGAAAGTAAATATTAGGGAATAAAACTGAGAGATCCAGGGAGCAACACAGAGATGATCACCATTCTTTCTCCACTTTCCAGATTGAAAGGGCTGAGCTACCCCTCGGCTCCTCCTCTTCCTCCTCTATGTGCGCCTCTCTCTCTCTCTCTCTCTCTCTCTCTCTCTCTCTCTCTCTCTCTCTCTCTTCCTCTCAGCCATGGAGCACTATGGTCCACTCTGGCCAGTTGAATATTCTCTCTCTCTCTCTCTCTCTCTCTCTCTCTCTCTCTCTCTCTCTCTTCCTCTCAGCCATGGAGCACTATGGTCCACTCTGGCCAGTTGAATATGGACTCTGCCCTCCGATCCAAAGCCAGACTCTATTGGTGGTCTCGGAGCAGTTAACACAAGCCAATTTCCCCCAATGGTTGTTTGACTGGTAAGATATTTTAGAGTATGGAAACTGCAGATGTACTAGTGAGTTTTCAACCATGTAATTATTGGGTAAAGGTGGGTGGTGGCCACTGCTCATGGAACCCTAAGTTGCTTTCCATGTTCTCATGTAAGAATAGGTGTTCCTGTAGTGATTTGGAAAGAAACTTAAGGGGGTCATGGGAGTGCTAGAGTAGAGATCTGGGTTCATGGAAACCTTTCAGTATCTCTATTTATGACAGTTTGTTGTCTACATGAGATTCTCAGCAGAGGGCACCAATCCTCTTTAAGAAGGTAACTGTTGCAAGCAAGTATTTTCTTTTCTGTAAGTCAGAGCTGGAGGTGGACAAACATGAACAGATGCTTTTTTTCCCACGGCTATCCCCTGTACAGAATAGCGGATGTCACGTCTTCTCCTGGACTGTTGAAATACATAGCTCTAAGTCTTATAGAAAGAAAGACTGTGTCACTCCTCCATCTCCCCTCACCCACTCCATGATTTCCAATCTTCAGGAGTTCTGGCCAAGAGTTTTGGGAAGTTGGAATACAGCTGCTGGCATGCTCAGTTGGAATTCCCTCCCTAAGCATCCCAGAGACCCGGAGCCTGGGTGCTCTTACAGTGCAAAACATGATCACCTTTGAGGACATATTCAGAAATGCTGCTGAGTTGAAATCTTTTGGAAAATTCAGTTTTTAAGAATTCTCACTTAAACCTGAGAAAAAAGATAGGAAAATCAATTAACTTCACTCATGAAAAGTTCTTCATATGGTTAATCTTCCTTTACACAATTTCTTGATTATGTTTGTGAGTAAATTACCTTGATTATAACTTGGATGGAAAGGAATGTGTTTTAATTAATTTGAAACATGCCGTTGTGATGTTGATTTGAATCATGGAATGATAAATTGAGTTGAAAGCAATACGTTTCCTTCGTATGAACGAGCTGTAGCTGGGATTTTCATTTTAGCTTTGGCTGAGTGGTGGACTAAGAGCTTGACCTTTTAAAAGAGACAAATGGTTGAATCTATATCTTGTCAGGTCAGGCTTTGTTGCCTTTCGGTTACCTGATAATTTGTGAAATATTTCTCTTTGATTTCCTTCCCTTTCTTCATTTCTTCCAACTGAAAGCCTGGCATAGGCAACACTAAGATGTTTGTTGTACTTGAAGCACAAAACTAGGTGGGGCCATCCTAACAAGGACACTAAGCAGCTACTTTTTATTGAAGAATTAGCTCATTTATTTTTAGCTAAGTTTTCAGCTTGTTCAGAAAGTTTCCTTCATGGAAATTCAGGTAGACGAAGTATCCAGACCAAATTCACATTTTCACTTAACGGTTGAACCTGGTTTCAAAGGCAGATCTGTTTGATTCGAAGGTGAGTGTTCCTAACTGTTTGTGTCTGGTGCTTTCCTCTTCCACATCACTGAGGCATTCGGAGGTTTCTGTGCTGTTAGTGGCAAACTCAGTAGTGTGGTTTAGTCCAGAAGTATAACTCAGTGGTAGAGCATTTGAATGCAGAAATGCCCTGCCTGTGAGAGCTATTTTCATAGACTTGTATGTGTGTTGAGTGCACATGTATGTGCATTCCTGTGTGTGTGCACATGCGCACTAGGGGAAGCTCATGGTGGATGTGGGGCATCATCCTCAATAGCTGGCAGGATATCTTAACCAAACTTAGAGTTACTAATATGGCTTGTCTCCTCAGCCAATTTGTTCTGGAGATCCCTTTTCTCTGCCTAATGAGGCTTAAGTGACAGGCAGGCTGCCTTGTCTACTCAGCATTTACATGGGATCTTGAGGTTTGAACTCCAGTCTTCACACTGGTGTGGAAAGTGCTTTAATCACCCAGAAATTTTCTCAGCCCACCTGTGAATTTTAACACAAGGGTTTAGGTTCCTGTAGCCTCTTCTTTCTCTTATTCCTGAGTGTTCTCAACATGGCTTTGTTCAAATTCAGCACTAATGGAAGACTTAATGCAATAAACTTATTATTGATCTTTGCCGTTGGCAATGTGCAAGAGGTTCACACTGCTAGGTGCATGTGGGAAAGAAACACTTGAAAGTCAAGATGGTAGGTCAGAAAGATCCCCGTTATGATAAACCAGCAGATCAGAAGAGGGTGGTGGTATGAAAGAGTGGTTCATACAAGATATAAGTGATCTCAGACTGCTGTGCACCTCTCACAGGTGGAGGCGTGTGGTCAGTTGATAGCACATCTGATCTTCAGCTCCTGGGATGGTATTTCCCAGTTCTACAGACCTCAAGAACAAAGGCCGTTCTTTCCTCAGCCATCTGCTCATGTGCATGCAGTTCCTGACATATCATACAGGGGACAGGCTAGAGCAGGCGTGTGTTGCAGGTCCTGATGAGAATAAGCATTTCATGCTCATTGTCAATGACCAGGTGATTTGAAGTCCGACAGGGCTTTGGCTCATGCTGTCTGGGCTCAGAGCTCAGCTTTCTGATGAGATGGTTGCTTTGACATTCTCCAAATCTGCATAGAAGTGTAAGAAGTACTTTCTGGGAGTCAGAACAGTGTATTTCTAGGACTTCAAGCATATTGTGTAATCAGGAAAATCAAGTTTTAGCTTGGTGTGGTAGCACACGTTTCTAATCCCAGCCCTTGGGAGGATGAGACTGGAGAATCATGAGCTCTATGCCAGCTGGGTTATATAGTGAAGCCCCGTCACAAGCAAATGAGAAATAACTTAGCACCTATGAGTCATAAATCTGCACATTTTATGGATATACAGGAAACAAAGTCTAATGGAACATTCTGAAAAGAGCCTCAAGACAGCTCATGTCCAAAGAGAGACAAGCAGAAGACTCCTCTTGAGTCCACCGGCGTAGCTGGTCTTCCCCATGGTGACTGCTAAGCTGCTCTCAAAGTGCAGAGTAGAAAATCACCAGCAGCGTAGCTAGCCTGAAGACCTGCACACATGGCAAGGTCATATATATGCCTCATCAACTTTAAAATAAATGGATGCAATACGTAGAAGTGAACCCACACCTAGCTTTGGTTGATAAAAAGACGAAGTCACAAAGGGAAGACTTAGACGGATGTAACATTCTGCCCTCCTGTTACTTGGCAAATGAAGAAAAGGAGGAAGGGGCTGGCGCTGCAGATTAAAAACTGTTCCCTGTACTTTCTCAGAGAGCCTGCCATTGTAGGATGATGCCTGGATGTGTAAGGTCATAAAATAAATAGTCTCCTCTAAGAACTCAGTGCTCAGTGTCTTTCACAGTTGGAAAGACAACCCGTAATGTGTTTTTAAACTGATGTCATCAAAGAAAATTATCTTCTTTTGTGTTCTTACTACTTAAAAATCACCGGTGAAGTCCTGAGCTTGGCTGGTTTTTTTCTTCCTATTTCCCTTTTTTAAAATAAGAGCCTGCGATACAAATGAGATATCTCTCTCAGGAAAGCTTCGTGATAACCAGAAAGCCTGGAGCCAGAGGTGTATAATAATTAGTCATGCTAAAGATTATCCAGAATTCTTCAGAATTCTTCTTCCATCCAGGTACTTGATTCTGATTGGGTTTTATTTTAATCTGAGGCAACTAACTGGCATTCGGATGGAGTTAGTTCTCTTTTTAATTCCACAGCATATTAAAATTCTTTAAAATCCCACATAGAACCAGGTGTGGTGGTACACACCTTTATTCTCAACACTCAGGATGTAGAGGCAGGTGGATCTCTGTGAGTTCGAGGCCAACATGGTTTTCAAAGCGAGTTCCAGGATAGCCAGGGCTACACAGGGAAACTGTGTTTAGAAAAACAAAAACAAAAAACAAAGCAAAAATTACACATAAAGTATCTAAACACAGAGTATTTGGAACACACACACACAGACACACATACAGACACACATGTATACACACAGAGACACATATATGCACACAGACACACATGTACACACACACAGATACACATGTACACACACAGAACCCCCACATATATACACACAGACACACACACGCACAGTATAAAGGAACAAGAATTCTGTCAGCCCAGAATGCCCATTTAATAAAAGTATAAGAAAATAAGATAGTTTTATTATTGAATGAGCATTAACCAGAATGTGATATGGCAAAGACAGAAAGCAAAACAAAAACAAAAAAACCCCCAAAAAGACTCTTACCCTTTTCTAAGACCAAGCATATGCAGCAAATGATAAATGTGTGTTCAGGAGAAATGGTAACTAGTTGTTACATAAAAGGACTTAAGAACACATTGTGTTCTACACAGTTCATCCAGGTTTGCTTGGGAATCGAGGTGACCATCTGTGCCTGACTATTGCCTTTAGCTGAAGGAAAGACGTGGTTCTCACATCTCTGTGGCAGATGGTGGGTTTGCAGTTGGGCTCCAGGTGTACACGGAAGTTACGCCCCCGTTCTCCCAGCGACGTGGGACACGGAAGTTCCGCTCCCGTTCTCCCAGCGACGTGGGACATAGTGCCGTCTGCTCCTTGACGACTCCATTACAAAGAGACAGCTCCCTGGTCCTGAGGCAACATCTTGGTTGTAAAATTGGCAAAGAGACTTACTTCTCTTTTCAAAGGGTACACAGACATTTTAAAACGGCAAAGAAAACATGCACAGTTATTAGTTCTCCAAGGAATATGCTCAAAGAAATGGGAGGACGGCCCCCTCTCTCCCCTTACATCTTGTCCCAAGATGTACCAGAAACTCTGTGGTTCTCAACCTACGGGTCACGGCACCTTTGGGTCGCGTATCAGATATCCTGCATATAAGATAATTACTTTAAGAGTAAAGACAGTAGTACTCATTCATAAGTGGCTTTTGGACATTAAAAAAAATAGCCTACAATTCACAATCCTAGAGAACCTAGGCAACAAAGAGGACCCTAAGAGACATACATGGATCTAATCTACATGGGAAGTAGAAAAAGACAACATCTCCTGAGTAAATTGGCAGCATGGAGATCATGGGAGAGGGTAGGAGAGGAGAGGAGGGTAGAGGAGCAGAGAAAAATACATAGCTCAATAAAAGCAAATAAAAGAGTCAAGATAGTAGCAAAATTACTTGCACATGCTTGTCTATAATACACACATAAACATAAGCACATGTACATACATATGCACTGCACACAAACATATTCATGCATATGTGCAAATATACATCTATACATGCACATATGTACATCTGCACGCATATACATAAGTATACACATATACACACACATATAGGCAGCACTGTCTTCATTTGTCTGTAGAGTGTATTTTATAATTTTATATATGAGGAGGAGTTGGCTAATTCTTTTGCTAAATCATGACACACCCAAATTAAAGCTATAAAAGACCAACGCGAGAAAAATGGGACGATTGCTTTGTTTTCTCGTCTGGACTGTTAATTCATCTGCCCTCCACTGGAGACAGCCTGTGTCTTTCATCAGTACTTCTCACTTTTGAATGCACTTGGGAATTCTTGAGTAAATATACTAAGGACAAAATTATAGCAGAGACCAAAAGCAGTAGGTGAGGGGAAGCAGTGAGTTTACTAGGTGAGCCCACATGTCCTAAGGCGATGGTATCCTCTCTCACAGGAGGAAAATCTAAGGATGTCTAAGAGGAGCCTCTAGGCCAGGCCCTGGGCACTAGGGATGGGGCAAGTTATTTGGAGCCTTCTGGGTATCTCACTGAAGTCTTCTCTTGGTGAACAGAATTTGGAACACTGATTTGATCTGTTCCTGAAATACCCCTAGGAAGTTGGCTCTCCAGGGCTGCTGAGATGAACGCCGTTTGTAACACAGTTGAGTCGTCCCTGGAAGCCTGCCTGAGGTGTAGCTGGTAAAGCTTGATTTCTCTAGAGTTCCAATTGTTGCCATGGTTGACACTTTCTGAAGAGCTCTGGGACCATGAGTCCTCTGCTGCCGTACCATGACAAGGCCCTGGAAGTGGTGATTGGAGTCTTGCCAAGAAGAATTAGACACGGGCAACAAGTCTGAGTTGCTGGAAGTATTGATTCTTGGCCGTGGGGAGAATAATCGTGGGTTCAGGTAATGAAAGGAGGCTCAGAAACGAAGACCTCAACAAAGACAATGTTAACACTGGCTGGGGCAGCTCCTAAAATGCAAGCCTGGATTTTATAGACCTGTAGTCCTTCTAAGCAGTTTGAGAAACAGAGGTGACTGAAGCCTGTGGACAGTCTGAAGACTCACTGAGCAGTGTGTTGAGGGACTCCTTCTAAGATTTGAAAAATTTTCCTAGAGATATCAAGAAGGACCTCATAGAAGACAAACACTTCAAGCTAGTGTATGAGAGAGTTGTGCAGGTTCAGAGGAGGCCATGGTCTTCTAGATCAGTCTGCAGAAGGACAGCTGTGCATCCACTTGATCCAGAGGTGGAATACTACTGGCCCAGGGCCTGCTGTCCTGGTTCATATTTTCAAACCTATTCTTGCCTAATTCCCTAAATCCAGCAGAGATTTAAGTGATTGCTTAGAAGAGAGAGACGTAGAAACTTTGAATTCTAAGTGTTATTTAATTCTCCATTAGGTTTACTAAGTATTGAGGCTAATTTTGAAAAGGAAGGAGAAAATACATGCAATCTAGAGAAACACTGTCAGCGTTTAGTTCTATGCCCATCAAATCTCTGGACATCAGTTGATTTTTTTAAATTATCATCTGCCACTCTCAAGGGGTCTTACTGAAACAAAAGCAAACCTCTGCAAACCACGGGAAGACTTTTTCTTCCCCAGCAGAATCTGTTTTACATATAGAAGACTACACTGGAACAAGACATTTTGCATAATATTTAATTAGTGGATGTTTGCTTGGTAAAGCCTGATGTGACCCGTGAAGTAATCAAAAATAATTATGGGCACAAATTGCATATGCAAAATCTGGACCCAGTAGGCATCTGCATCCACTCTGCTTATACCCCAGGGGATCCCTGCTTCCTGACAATGGGGCTGTCTGCAGCCTGCACTGTGTGGCAGTTGCTGGCTTTCTCTTTGCTTCAGTGCTTTCCTTCCAAACAGCAGACGGATTTTTTTTTTTAAAAAATAAAAACTCCACAATAGCAGAGGAGGAAGGGAAATGGGAGCTGGCGGAGTGCCTTTGGAGCTCCTCTAGCTAGACCATTTCATTGTCTTCAATTATTTGTGCGATCAGATTTGTTCCTTATCTGAGAGAGAGCAGGGTTGAAGGTTCCCACTAGATTGAAGGTTCCTGGAGGCTACCAGCCTTGTCTTATCTTAAGGTGCTTCAGATGGTGAGGATATAGTGGGCTCTGGAGAAGGTAGCTGAGGAGCTGTGCTGATAATATAGGGTGACACTCTAGAAATACAGCTTTGTTTTGCATTTACCTACACGTAATCTTGTCTTATAGTTTACTTGTGGTGTCTTCCTCCCAATTAGGAGGATGATGAGAGGGATGCAAAGCGAAAGTTACAATTCAAATTTGCATATTTAAAGTGAGATGCTTTTCCTTTCAGTTATGTGTCAAGTCAAAAGGGTCTTTATGAAGAGAGGAAGAAGTTCCTCCAAACTCGTTCCCTTCCCCACTTCCCAAAGTGTCAGGAGGCTGACAAAGCATGCTAGACTTCCCCCATACTCGATGGGTGGGGCATAAGACTTGTGACCAGGAGAGGGACATTTACAGAGGAAGCAGACAGTCTGCTTCTTTTACTGGTGGGGGTCACGGAGGGGCTATCCTCAGAAGACAGGGATAGGGAGGTGAAGAAGGACTGGTTTTGATCTCTTTTAGTTTTCTACCATGCCCCCTGTAGATGGGAAGTGTGTGTGCACATGTGTGTGATGCACGTCGAGGATTCTGCTATGATTTAGTTCACAGGTTGGCCTTGGAGCATGATTAACTTGAGGAGGCCTCGGGTTAGCCTTCCCAAATCTCTCTTAATTCTCAAGTGGTTGAAAAAGTTCAGAGACATCTTCAAGTCTCTAGGGGCAACCTCAAGTTGAAAGACAAGGCTTGTTTCAGTGGAGAAAGCATACCTAACGTTGCAGAGGCCAGCAGGGCAGGGATCCCTGCTTGGGTCTCAGTTCTGCCTGCAGGAATTCATGATGAGCTAGGCTGACCAACCCAATTGATGCCAGCTACAGACCTGACCATCCACAGAACGCCTGTGAAGCATGGTCATAATCCTGTGGTCTTTAGGAGACAGGCTAGTCACAGCTACATTTTAAGGACCCCAGTGGCTTTCTCCCACCTACCTTACCCAAGTCACATGATCCACAGCTACACCCTTCCTTCTTTCCTTATCCTTTGGTGTAAATTTTAGGAGAAGCAGAGTAAACACCAGACTTTGGACGATTAGACCCATGGAGAGGTTATGACATAGTCCAAGCAAAGATGTGATACCAAAAAGACCGAGTAACTAGGTTAAACAAACATTTTTTTAAAAATTTTTCTTTCATTCAATTAGGTTAAAGCCTGCGAGAAAAATCTGATCAATTACAGAAGAATAAAAAGACTATTTGTTTTTGTACATCTGAGGACAGTGTAAGTGAATATTGATCCTGCTTCAGTGTGCGATTTTTGTTCCCTTAACTTCTTTAGGAATGAATATTTCCTACGCTTCTTAGGAAGCTTCCAAATTCGATCTGCCTTTACTAGGTTAGCAGAGGCTTACCCCACTACAGTGGAGAGGAAATGGGATAGGAACTCCTTGTGGGTGATCACAGAGAGCTGAGGGGCGAGGGGAGAGCTCTTGTTGGTTGGATCAGAGCTTCTAGTGAGCAGATTTGCACAAACATTACTGTATTACTGTATTACTGTATCTCTGCCTCTCAATGGCCAACCTAAAATGTTTCAAGGTGTCTCCAGAGCTGATGGTAAAAGCCATCCTGAATTTGACTTTGCAATTGAGAAACACCAAAGCTGTCCTCAGCAACTATGGAAATGAAAGAAAGTCTCTACTCCCAGCAAACAGGGAGCTTTCCAAGATATTATGTGTGTGTGTGTGTTTATTCAGCTTTAGATAATAGTTAATAATTTAAGAACCTTTGTTGCACTTGTTCTTTGGCAGTTTCATACATGTATAAAGGAATCCCGATCCCTACTGTAATTCCTACTCACTCTATTCTCCTCCCTGATCCTATTCATGTCTCCTGCGGTTCTTGGTCTTGTTTTTTGAGACCCTCTGAGTTTAACCGGGGTCATCTGCCGGACCATGGGTATGGAATTGTTCACCGGAGCCTGATGGGCTCCTCAGTGGGAGCTCAACTCAAGCCAGTGGCTGCCCCTCCCCCAGAGCTCATTAGTATCCAGTAGTATTTCAGCAGGCAGGAGGACAGAATGTGGACAACTCCACAAGCCGTGACCGAAAGCAGACGTTTTGAGAATTAGACACAGCAAATCAAGCTAAGCCCTTCCATGTAGAACACTAACAATATGAAAATGACTAGGAAAACAGGACAAGCAGGTTTCTCTTGGGTGGACATTGAGTCCTCAGTGTTTAGGTGCGCACTAGCTACAGGGGGAACTTACATGGGAGGAGCCAGCAGCTGACTCCTGTTCTTAGAATCATGTGGCCGAGGGGACATGGGTATGGGCCATCTGTTACCCTTTGCTAGGAACTCACATATCTTATTATGCCATCTCCCTTAATATCTTTGCGAAGCAGAGAATTTCAGATTGAATTTATTTGTAAGAGAACCGAGTCTCTAAAAATCAAGATGATTGTCCCAGGCTGCAGTGAATGGGGAGTGTGGCTGAGATTCAAAGCTAGACCTGACACATGATCACATGACTCCCACTCTGTTTCCTATGTTACACTGGTGACTCAAGGAAGGAAGAGGAATAACTTAAAAAAAAAAAAGTCCCGCAAGGATCATTCTATGCGGAATAGATCTCTTTTGTATTTTCCTCTTTTCTATTTCTAGAAAAGGATTTTTCCTCTTCTCTGGACTTTGAACAAGATGGTTGCCAGGGATATGGATACTTTATATCTTTTTTCCATACCAGGAACTGAACGTACAGCCTTGTGCGTCTTAGGCAAGCATTCTATCCCTCTTTTTATAAGGCAGGGTATCACTAACCTGCCTGGGCAAGCCTTGGACTTACGATCTCTTGTTGTAGCTACCTGAGTAGCTTAACAATTTATCGTCCTTATCCAATACACACCACAGAATGCTGGATGGACATGCTGAAGCCTGTCACTGGTTGATGGCGTAACCATAGGCAACTGGAACCCAGAAAGCACACTGATGCAGGCATGCGGAATGTGCCTTGCAGATATATGTGTATGTGTATATATACAAATATATATATATATATGAATATATTTACCAGTATAACATTGACTCATTTAGAAAACTCCCTGTTTTTTTTAAAACCTCATAAATGGCTCATGAGGTTATTTGATATTCACACTAGTTATACCACACAGTGTTGTATTGGCAATGAAAAAGTAAGAGATGTAAAGGGACAACATTTCTCCTGCTAGAGTGATCATTGCTAGAATTTTCTGAATTGCACAATCTTCCTGTTTTTTCCCTGTTCCTTTAATGACCAGGATAGGGCTTAGTTCCTGATTTTTGATTTTTTTTTTTTTTTTTTTTTTTTTGTGATAATGAGACCTTCAGAGTCAGAATGGGAGCAGGAAACAGCAGTGTTTGGGATGCAAGAATAGTGTTAGCATAGAAGGTGATTAACCAGGAGTTTTATAGCAGCTACTAACCAGAGAGGAAGTGTGTGTGTGTGTGTGTGTGTGTGTGTGTGTGTGTGTGTGTGTATGTGTAAGCAGAGTGAACTGAGGGAGAGGTGAGGATGGGAGCATGTGGGCACCAGGCTACCTAGGTGCTATTGTGCTACCTAAGGTCTTGTGAATATCTGTGAGTAGACCTTTTCTCTTCTGCTGGAGGACTTACAAACTGAAGAGGGGAAGTCTGAATATTCAGGAGGCCTGCGGAGATGAGCGTTTTAATGGCATTTTCTGCCTGGACCATTTTCAGGAGAGAACCACATGGTGGCACTGTTGCATCATTTCTCACCAGCCCTTTGCCTGCTGCCTGATTCCAGGTAAATTCAATTGCTAGGCAATAAATTGGGAGATGATGTTGGTTTAACAAGTGAACATTATGCTCACTTTTGGTAGTGCTGATTGTGTTTTCTCCGTGATAGAATACATCTCTACCCCTTGTTAGAACACTTGTGTAATTCCAGTAGCAAACATGGACACAGTCCGACGTCAGGCCACACAGACCTGCCTGGTTTCCCCCGCTAGACTAATTGGTTTTATTCCATCCAGCCAACACCTGCTTGAGAAGAACACTTAGTGTCACACAACAAACCATCAACCCAGAAATAAAGAAACGGTCAAAATCCCACTCAACCTCCCTTTGCCAAGCTGGGCTCCCAAATGAGGCCTTACGACTTATATTAGTGGGTTCTCTTGAAAAATCTCTGTCAGTGTAAGTTTCTGCATGCAGGTATTCTGTTCAGGATTGTAAAGTCTTCTCATATCAATGATAATGTTTGGGATCATTTCTCTATTAGGAGTCTGTCTCTGACCGTATGCTCCAATTTCTGTCCTTTGGTTTCTAATCCTGCTGGAAAAAGGAGACTAACTCAAATGTCACAGGGATTGGTGCCTTCCTTGGGGTGACGGGTTTAGATCGGATGCTCAGTGCCACCCAATGGCTAAGTGTGAGGGCGGTGGATTTATGTAAGAAGTCCAGGGAATGTGTGCCACTCTCGGAGCATCTCCAAGTTTACCAGGTTTTTACATCACACAGAGGACTTGCTAAAACAAATCCCTGGGCCCCAGGCCCCAGCCTGTGATCCTGTGTGGCAGAGTCATGACCTGAGAGTGAGCCTTGTGAACTAGTTCCCAGGTCATGGGAACCTTGGGCCTAGGGATACCTTGCCTCAAAATGGAGGAAGCTGCTGATTCTCACTGAAAGTCTCTGCATGGAATGGAGAGACATTCTGATTCAGGGAGTGAGGACTTGTATCAGGGTTGAAACATGAGGATTCAAACACCGGCTGCACACATGAGAAGCTGGTCATTTAAGAGGCCAAACATCTAACGTGGGATTGTGCTCAGTTGGAATTCAATCCTTGCTCTCCTGATTAACATGGGGGCCTTCCACAAATGACCTAACTGCTCAATCTTTCTCCTCTTGCTGAAAAAAATAGTCATTATTGGGTCTGGAGACATTGCTCAGCAGTAAATGAGCACCGACTGCTTTTCTAGAGGTCCTAGATTTGAGTCCCAGCCTTTACATGGTGACAGTTACAACCATCTGTAACTCTTGTTCCCGGAAATCTGAAGTGCTCTTTTGGCAACCAGTGTACCAGACATCCAGGTAGTGCATTCATACACATAATAGAAAATATATTTTTAAAGACCATTATGCCAGTATTTTTGGAAATAAAATATTTGATATTAGGCTCTTTGATTCAAGATTTTCTCTTCCCTTTCTTTTTCTCAATTTCTATGTACACCTGAGATCACCTTGTACAAGATAAAGCAGTACCGCTACATGAGTTAACATTACAGAAAATTTGTCATGACAAGCCTTCCCGAATCTGTGAGATGGTTGTATTCTCCCCACTATTATTTGATTAAAGCCACCCCATATTTGCATAATACACCTAGAATATGGGCCAAAGCCCTGGACAACTCCCAGAATCATCTCCAGCACCTTTTCCAGATTGGCAGAGTGAACCCTGCTCTTCTCTGTAATTTCCTCACCCTGACTCTGTGAAGATGGGGATTGAACCGAGTTCCCCACTTGCTAGGTAATTCCTCTGTGGTTGAGCTTCACCACCAGTGCCCCCCCCCCCCCATAGCACTCTTTGAAGAGACAAAATAGTGAGAGTTGATTAAATGCTGTTTGGCTTAGATAATCCATGTGATTCAAGTCATGGTATCGTTTGAATCCATTTCCAGATCACATCGCCCTTGATTTGAAGATCTTAAAGACCCAATTACATTTCTGCCCATATGTATTTGTACAACCTGGGCTTCTCATTTCACAGAGACGTGGTTTTCTTTTCTGTGAAATGGGTTTGAAGGAGGCCAGGCTTCTTAAGTCTCATTCTTTTGTAGGATAAGTGGGTCACATATTTTTATGGTGAGGACCCACAGCTTTTACCAGATTCTGACTGTGAACTGTGTTGCTAAAGATTTTTAACCTCAGGGTTTTCTGGAGAGCGTACTCAAGTCTGCCCTTGCGTTTTTGTTGTGATGCTAACATTCTCGGGTGAGATTTCACTGCCCCTGTGCAGAAGATCACTTAGTTCTTTCAGAGTTAGGCAAACACCACTTATGAATCCTACCACAAAGGAAGCAAACTTGATAAACAATTGTGAAAAGTGTAGAAGATCCACAGTCCAGGAAAGGACAAAGTCACAAAAAGACTGATCGTGTTCCTACCAGAAACTGAGTCCCCATTTTATACTGAGAATTGATCCGATTTAAAGTGATAGCTACTCACTAACTTGAGTCACATGAAACTGATGAAAAAACCAGAATGCCGATGTGAGTTTTTCAAAGGAGAAGGATCTTCTTTCTCCGCTTCGAGCTGGCACTGTACCACCAATGGGTGGTTTGCTGGATGGGATTCAGAGTCAAAGCAGGTGGTTTGCGGGGATATCTCCTTTGGGTCAAGGTGGGGTTCCAATCAGCAAACATTTCCATATAGAGCAGGGAATGCTTTCTGGTCCCACCTTGTTCAGTGGTGATTGTTTGTCTGTCTGTCAGTAGACACCTGCCTTTCTCTGTTTTTCAGGAGCCTGGTTCACTCTGCCCCAGATATGCTTTAAAAAGCCAATTATTTCTGTTTGTGAAAATGATCTCAGCTACCATTGTGTGCTTTTTTCTATTCACAATGCCCTTTAGATTGTTAATGCATGTCGCAAGCAACTTCCGTGTCTAACCTCATATAACCTGATGCTGTACATCATTATTCTTGAGTTTCTTTCAACTATTTCAACGAAATGGAGGCTTTTTATTCAAGTAAACTTTTTGTCAGTTATTCTCACCATAAGAACTGCTCATATAAGAAGTTTAGTCTATATACTGAAGACATTTCCAAGGATGTTTCTAGCCCCATGAAGTTGACCATCTCTTCCTCTACCTGTTGATAAGACTAGCAAATACCTTACTAGTTTGGAGATTCTTATTCTGCATATCTCATACAGATATATTGTCAGGGGAGTTGAGCAGAACTTGCTACCAAAAAGGAGACATTTTATAAATTTTGTATCAGTAGCTGCCATGAAACCTTGTTGTATATTACACATCTACACAAAAATATCCAAAGACATTTTCACCATTTGAGGTGATCTATTCAGCCACTCCCACATGACAAAGCTATATTGGGATTGGATTTTGAAAAATTATTTACCTAGCTTTCCAGAAACACACTGCACAGAAAAAGAAAGTGACTTAGAATTCATGGAGCTTCATCCTTAGCAGGCCAGTGATGCAAACAAAATTGGAAGCAAAGGATTTTGGGAGCTCAAAACAGGATTCTAGATATATCTGGCTTCCCAGACTTTAATGAACTCATCTGTGATTTTGTTAAAGCGAGTACATATGTTAAAGCAAGTACATATGTGTAACTTGTGATGATTGCTTTCTCAGCCCCTTCCTCTTCTTCTGCCTGCCTTCTATCCTTGGCTATGGACCTGTTCCCAATGCTCTGGTCATTGCCTCTAGGTACCCCCCCTTTGATTTCCTGTAAACACTACTGTCCTGGAAAATGACAAAATTTATTCTGTCTAAGGCATACATAATTGACTGTGGTGTCATATATGATATATCCTGTTTGACATTTGCATTTTAACAGGAAAAAAATCAAAAGAATACTTTCCTGCTTCTAGAATTTTAGATCATAGGAAAATGGAAGGTGAAATTTTGAGGGAGAGACGGTAGGGGCCTGGGGAACTTTCCTCACTTTCGTTAGCTAAGACATCATCTCATATTTCTAGGTCTGCATTCTCTGCATTTGTTTCTAACTGTGAAGTTGATATAAATAACACAAGGGTTCCTGGCCACCCCTTTGAGATCAAGCATGCATTAACCTCTGGAGCCGTCTTATACTAATTAAGTGATAAACCTCTCTGAGGGTTGTGTATGTATCCACAGCTTTTGTCCTTGATTAGCAAGGGAATGAGCTGAGGATGTAATTAGCCATTGAGGTTTCTAGGTTCAAGCTTACATCAGTAACTATTCTGTACTGAAAGAAGGAAGGAAAGGAGACTTCTACCCACTGGTATGTGGCACACATACAGTTTTAATTTCAATGCGAGTTGGAGATTAATCCTTTCGTTTCTAAATCCTATGCCAGGCTGTACTGCAAGCTGACCTTATGGGAGGGACAAGGATTGGCTGTGGAGTGAGGGATGAGTGACACTTAGCCTAGAAGTGCCTTCACAGATGAGTCTTTGCCTCTAGGCATTGTTGAATGCCCTTACATGGCTATATGGATGGGACTGTATGGTCGTGTCCCATCTTTGGGAAACATATTTAGAAATAGCACCTTTGTTTGTAAAGAAAGCCTTCTTCACCCCTCATTCTGGAAATGATTAATATAGGCGATGCTTTATTCTGAGTACTGAGTACTGGATTTTATATTGAAGGAAATGCTAAAATTGACAAAAAATGGTTTTTACCTTCCCAGAGATTAAAGAAAGGACACATTAGCAAACAAACAGAATGTTAGGATGTATTTAAGTGATTGAGCATTCCTAGGACATCTTTTGGAAGAGGCATTGAGGTGGGCCTTGAAGAATAGATAGGAGTTATCCAGATGGAGGGACAAAAGACTACAGTGGGAGGAAGAACAATCCTTCAAGTTGGAATCTGAAATGCACTCCCATAGGCTCTTGTTTTGAGTGCTATTCTATGGCGGTGAGTGAGGCTTTATGAGGCTGTGGCACCTTTAGAGAGTGGGGGCTCCTAGTGTAAGGATATAATACATTAACAATACTATTGATAATAGTGAGAACATGAGAGAAAGACACCAGCCCTACTGTGAAAAGACATGATCCTTGATGCTGTACATCATAATCCATTCAGAGGCAGACAGGTCATTAAAGTGCAATGAACTCTGGTATGCTACCGCTCTTACTTAACAACCTAACTCAGCATAGTAGGGTGTGTTTTGGATGTTGCATCAACTCTTATATGTGGAGTGACATGCTTAGATTTGGACAGAAAAAAGAGCATACCAGACTGTAGGACGGTTTGGAGTGAGCTCAAAGATCCAGGAGGTAAGTACTTAGTTGGAATAATATGATTGGGCTGCAAATCTGGCCATATGGGATTACAGGAAGGAACTGTGCCTTCTGAATTCTGGAAGTTTTGCTCAGTTTCAGCATTGCCTTGGGGACCAATGCTGTGATGGACTTTGGCTCTGCAAGCATCATTTACTAATATTTTGAATTTTTATGCATCTATGGTAATGAAAACATGTGAGGAACTAGCTGCTGGCACCACTGTGAGAAGACAGAATAGAGATGGCAGTAAGGGAAGGATGGAGCACAAGACATCGAGATCACGGCTCTCCCGAGAGCATGCTCTCCTGGATGCTGGTGGAAGGAGTTTACACAAGGCTTCCAAATGCTTTCAGTAGTGGCATGATGCAATATGAGAAAGCCATGTGGCCCTGAATTGTGAGTGGAAAGGACCAACCCTAGATTTTTCATGCAGGCTAGATTTTATGACAGTGGTAATAGTAATAACAACAAATTGTATTCCTGTATGCATTGGAAGACAGTACCTCATTTAATCCTCATAGCAACTCTTTGAGGAAAATGAGACTTAGGAGATTAATAACAAAATGAAGTCATATGGTAAGTGGCAGACCTTTACTTTCAATCTAAGCATCCAGGCTTGAGAATCTACATGGTAAATCACTGAGCCATACCCCAAAATTCATTAATAAGGGAAGAAATGAGCCCACAGATACCTGGATTATGTTTATTTCCTTATCTTCTAATTATGTGTATTTCCTTATCTTCTAAATTCTAAAGGAAATCACTCCAGTGCAATGTGTTGCTTAGTAGAAAGGGAAGGATATTTTCCTTGCTCATGAACTCCAGGTGAGAACAATGGGCAGGGACAGAAAGTATCAGGGACAGGAGGATTCTGGGATGCCTAATGTGCTGGCTGGACCTTTGGGATGAACTGATTGCATTTACCGAAGTGTGTCTTATTGTATCTAGAGGTGATGTCAGTGAACCTGTGCCTGCTCTCATCAGCCTGCTCCTGGCAGTGGTGGGTAGCGGAAGCCAAGATGAAAGAGGAGAGAATTAGAGGCAACTGAGACCTCACCAAGTCATGCACCTGGGAGATGAAAAGGTGAACCTTGTTTGAAATTGCATCTCCTGGGCCCACTTCAGTGCAAGTGTTTTCAGAGAGCCTTGTGCTGCACACACTTTCCTTTATTTTAAAAGCTAAAATATTGATTTTTCTAGAGACAAGAAACTCACCTTAGTTGTGAACTAATGCCTCAGTTGAATGTAAGGATCAGTGTCTCCATGGCGTTCTAACCCTTGGGCAGTGTTTCGTAGCAATTACCTGTGCAACCAGTTGCTATGGTTACCTATTGTCTATGCTTCAAGAGGGAAAAGATCTAGCCTTACTAGTTAGCAGGAGAAATAGGTACTGAGGTCTGATAAGAAGGAGTGAGGTATGCAGAAAAAAATTAAAACTATATATTCATGCACTGGAAAGTGTTTATCCCAGTCAGTAGCCAGCGATGAAAAACCTTCACTCACCCCCTTTTCCTAGGTGAACCACCCTGATTCTTGGAGGGGAACATGAAACAACTTTGTTTATAGTAAGTGACTACATTTTCCCAGTAGAAAGTGATTAGACCAGGGTGAGCACCTGACTCAGGCTGGGATAATTGGATTCTGTCCCTTTCAATTTGGAACTGGAGTTTTTCCAGCTGATCTATGGCTACATGGCAGGTACTGTCCAATGGGGACCGTTTCCTCCTTTGTAGAATGAGAAGATGAAACATATCTGTGGAGGGAGAATGAGCCTACTTGCAGAGGGAGAGGAAAAAGCCTCAGAATTTTCTTTATTTCCTGGTGGTGTCTGTGCCTTCCAAAGGCAAGGCTGTAAGCTTGCCTTAGAGCCATTTTTTTCTCTTGCTTATTATTATTATTATTATCGTTATTACATTTTTTATTCTCACTCACGTGAGTTTCTATCACTTCTTGTTAAAACTGATTCTTTGCTCTGGTAAAGATTATCATACAACTGCTGTTATGGGCTAAAGTGCTTCCTTCAGATGCATGTGATGAAGCCCCAACTCCTAGGAATATCAATATGTTTGTAGTCTGGGTCTTTGGAGAGTGAAGGCAGTTGAAGTGCAGTCACAGTGGGTGGATAATCTAGTGTTCATTGTGTCTTTAGGAGAAGCCATTAGGGACACAGATGTGAAGCTTTGTGAAGAAATGGGGAGAGTGTCCACATACAAGTCAAGGTGAGTGCCCTTAGAAGAATACAACTCCATGACATCCAAATCTCAAGTGACTAGTCCTCAGAATCACAAGGTAATAAACTTCATTTAAGTCACCCAGTCTTTTATGAAACCTCTAATAAACTGATAAGCTCGCCACAGAAGTTGTGAGGCTATTATCCATCCCTCCATTTGCTCCCATGGAAGAAGACTCAGTAATGGAGTAACTGCTTGGCCTTTCCTAAATGGTGATCCATGAAGCCAACAGTGAAACTGCTTGGTCTTTTATTTTGGCTAAAACGTAAGCCAATAATTGGCATTCAAAGACCCTGAGTGAGTACACCATTAGAAGAAGACATCTTCCTAATGCCTCTATTGGCATAAATTAAAGATATTCATTCAGCTTCGTGTCCTCTTAAGGAAAATGCCTGTTAAGCTTTAATGCTAGGTAGGAAAATGATTCTTGTTGTTTGTTTTTCCCCCTCCTAATTGGGATGAATGAGTGTTCTTTCTCTACTTCCTTCCAAATCAGGTGAGAATGAAGTGAGTCCCTTCCCAGGAAGGTCAGGGCCTTGCAGGTTCCCCCACTTGCCCTTGAGGCCCCAGGGCTGAGTTTATAAAGGCATTTTCATCAATTATCACCATATGAGAGAATTATGTAAAGGAAGCTGTCTAGATACTTTTAATCAGGATAAATACTGTTGAGACCCATAAAAAGTTGAGAGGAGAGGTGAAGGCCAACCGAAGAAGATGTGGATGCAATTGAACAGCAGTGGCATTTAAAAGGTCACAGCCAAAGTCAAGGTGCAAGGGAAATACAGATAGTTTGTAGACTCTCACGGCCCTTGAGCCAATAGACACAGCCACGGCAAGGATCTCAGCATCTGTATGTGGGCTGCAAAGCATTCTTCCTTTCTAGGAGAAAAGTCTTGCTCTATGTGGGATGGTTTCTGATGTGCTCATGAAGGTATAGCAGTGGCTAACACACAAGCAATGTGGTCAAGAAAGTTTCAACCTATGCAGTTAAGAATATTGGAATATCATCTTTTGGGAGAATTTTGTAGAGAAATGCTTTCCTTAAAAAATTGAGGGTGATTTCAGGTTCTCAACGGAGAAATATTTAATAAGGATGATTAATGAATGGATTCATGGATGTTTTTTACATGTATTAGCAAGTGTTTGTTGGACACGAGACTAGAAGGTAGAAACTTGTAGCCTCTGGCACAATCAAGGCCTGTGAAGTTTTTGTTTGGCTCAGGTAATCAGGAAATACTTGAGCTAAATAATTAAGAATAGAGAGAGATCACATAATATTTTGAAAAACCTTGTGTTTGGCTTCTTTTGTAAGCTCCATGGACATTATTGTCTGACAACAACAGCGTGGAGGTTGGGGATGGTTTATTCCCAGCCCGATCCCAGTGGCTACTGGAGTACATGACCCAGGCTTCATAGGTATAAAATAAAGGAGAGATCAGGAGATGGCTTCAAAAGTCAGCAAGCGCCAGAACTTTAAAGCCATCTTAGTCTTATTAGTGGTGGTAGGGTGCAAGGGTGGCAAAAGCAGGTGTCATTGAGTGGGGGTATAGGAGACCACCAAGTACCATAATGGGCTTAGAGCAAATTATGACTACAGACATGTCTTCTAGAGGAACGGAACAACTTGGACTACTGTGGAGGGTGAAGTCACTGCCTCCCTAACCTGACTTTCCTGACTCGAGGGAGTACTGCTTTCTTGACTTAACATTCTTCAGAGAATCAACTTTCAATGAGATGGAGAGTGAGGCATTTCATCAAACTTTTTTTTTTTTTAAGAAAGGATTAACAGTATAGACCAAACCACCCCATTGAAACCCCCACTTGTCAATCTCGCTGTTTCTGTCAATCATTTAAAACAGAAGTGTCCAAAATGACGCTCACCCCAGCAGACCTGGTTCTTCCTGGTGTCACCTTGGGAAACAGCACCCGCTCTCTGCTGGGCTTCAAAGCCTTGTGCCCTCTGCCTCATTGCTTGCCATTCTCCTCAAGAAAATTCTAACCATGGAGTCTGGTCAGTTTTTCACTACAGTATCTTCTAAGTCTTGGCACTCCTCTGCGGCTTTCCTGATCACCTGGTATTACTATCATTGCTTTGACTGGTGCAATGGTAAAGACACCCTGTTTTTCATGCTCTTCTGGCCCTGCCACAAACTACTTTTCATAAGACAACAACAGCATGCTTATAAAGCCCCCAGTTGGTCCCCTCTCCTCTTTGTCTCCAATTAGTTCAGCAACTTCCTATGGATCTTAAAATCCAACTCCACATGCTTTTGGTCACACATTCTGGAAAAATTATAGCGCTAACTCTTTTAAGTTTTTTCTTTTCTAATTATAATGCAATTACAGCAGTTCCCCCACTCCCGACACACTCCCCCTGTTCTCTTTCAAATTTATGGCCTCCTTTTCCATTAATTTTTGTTACATACATATGTGTATATGCATATACATATATATTCCTAAATACGTAAATATAACCTGCTAAGTCTCTGTGATGTTACTGTATGTATGCTTTCTGGGCAGACCATTTGGTATTGATGCGCCCTTCCCTGGGACAAGTGTTTCTCCCGAGCTCAGCATTTCGTAGTTGCCTGGAGTTCCATTAGCTCTTTCCTTGCCGTGCAAGCTTGCTGTTTTCCTCGGCAAATCCATCTCGTAGGAAAGTCCGTCACTCTCTAGTTCCTAGCCCAAAGCATGAGTAGGAGTATGTTTTTGTAAGGAATATAGAGACAAATGATTTTGCTTTTCTTCAAGAGATGCTTGATTTTTAATTTGTCCTTTAAGTACTTACTGCAATCACAGTAGGCAGCTCCAATTTCTCCTGCTGTTTAAATATCAGCAGCCCATCTTTACTTAAAACTGATAGAAGTAATTGTTTCATGTGCTTGAGCAGAATAGTGATTAAGTGGCCTAGCGCCCATTTGAGTATTAGTCTTCCCGTTCTTCCAGAAGCAGATCTGAGGACCATCTTGTTTGGTGTCCCAGTTGCACGGGCTATTTTCACAAGACTGGCCTCCTGTGAGTTCCAGTTTTTTGGTGTTGTTTGGGGTCAGATCCAGACTGCTGATTAACGATTTTGTAACGATGAATATAAGCGGTTAGTGGAGGCACAGAGTCCCATATGACAGGCCCTGCGTGCTTGTTTGAATGCATTACAATGAAGTGAGATTAAAATTTCCGTTTCTCACCTGTAGAGCGAATACTCCAAGAGCACAGAAGGCTTATGTGGTGGTGTCCTGTGTTAGCTGTGGAGGTTCTGCTGGCTAATGCTACCGAGAAGCCAGGATCTTTGACATGTGTGATAACATGGTGAGACACAAAAGGCAGTTGAATTCAAGAGGGTACCCCCTCTAGGAACACCCAGGCCTGGGATTGAGGGAGGCTGGGGTTTTGGATAGCATTTCTCTAACATGGTGTTAGTACCTATGTGGACACAGAGGATTGAGGGGTCTAAGCCCACAGAAAACAGTCTGCGGCCTTCTTCACTTTGTCATAGGATCCAGTTCATTGTGAAGCAGACAAGAGAAGAAGGTGCAGTGAAGCGGCCCTTCCTAAAGCTCTCTTCTTGAGTCACACCCTGCTTCTTATTTTCTGATGCACTCTTTCCTCTTAAGGGAGCTTCATGCTACATTCTCATTTTGTGGCCACATGTTTTTCCCTTTGTGCAACCTCCGAGGCTCTAGATCAATGAACAGTTCTGGTTTGACAGCCGGCATAGGCTGGTGAGCAGATTATTTCATAGTTTATCTAAATACCTGCTACTGTTCTGGACGATGAGGCTATTAGCAGGCAAGCCATGTTAAGGACTCACTGTGTCCTAGTCTCTGCGCTAGCTTCAGACATCTGATCTTATTTTAGAGTTACAAAAATCTCTGACATGGTTACAGAAAGGTTAAGGCTACCTCTCCATGCTAATGCTATCATTTGCTAGATGTACCTCTGTCTCCTCATTAAAGAAAATTTATGGTACTTATGTATTTTTTTGGGGGGGGTGTTAGTATTAAAAAAATATCATGGGAGCCACTTAGAATATTGTTTATTAATTTTGCTTCTACTCAATACTTATTATTGTTACCTTTTATTTTACTTGTGTGGAAATGTGAGTTTAAGAATGTTAAAGAGAGCAAAAATGTAATTATGATAGATTAGACATTGGATCCCTGTAAGGCAGTGAATAAAAAGTCAGGATAACAAAAAAAAGGAAATATTAGAAGAGCATTGGGTAATAGGGCAGCTGAATAGTGCAGAGCAATATGACAGCATGGCTCCCTGGCGTGTGGACGGAATCAAAGCCTCACTCCAAGGGCAACCCAAGCATTCCTGGGAGAGGCACTTCCAGGCCCACCCATGACTGAGCCCACAGTTCTAGTACGCCTTGAATCCAGGGTTCCAGTACGACTTGGGGCAGGGTGTTAGGATTCCAACAAGGTTCCTACCGTGTGGTAGGTCAGCAGTAGTCAGGAAGTCCCTTGTCATTCTCCACATCTCCAGACCCGTGGCTGAGTAGCGTCGTGAGAAGTCTTTTGTTTGATTCTGAATTACTCTGGAGGATGATAACAGGAATAATCACAAGTCAGGGAGCCAGGAATAACCTATGGTGAGGAGGGTTACCGACAAAAGCTGACATGCCGAAAAATTCAGGTGGCGAGAGATCAAAGTAGCAAAGGTATGTAGCAGTTCAGCACTCAGTGGCTGGGAAGGACAGCTATAGAGCCAGCGACAGCTGTGGAGATCACTGCGTACCCCACCCTCTGGAGCCACAAAGCTGTCACGAAGCTCATGGTTGATAGTCCAGAAAGCTGAAGTCTCAGCAGCATACCTGGCTCCCGCAGCCTCGTCTGCCAGAATGCTGTTTAACAACGAACAGGTGCACCTGCATGGGACCTCAGTGTTCTGTGCGGCTCATGTATTTCAATGTTTTCGGGTACCCTGCACATACAGAAGATTAACCACCCTGAGGGTCCTGACTGGGGAGCCTGAGGAGCACCAGAAAGCCTGCCTGCCTCACAGACTGCAAGGCTAAGTATGGCCAGCAGGGACGTTTGGTATGCAAAGAAGGAAACTTCCAGCCGGAAGAGAACTCTGGAAGACACCTGGCACTTGGTGGGCCTGGGTTCAACCACGGCCTACATGATAGAAAAGACAGGAGCCCAATTTCAGAGACCCAGAAAGAATCCACTGCAAAACTTCTTTTATTCTTCTTCTTTGAATTTTATTTCCACTACGTGGTTATTGATGTTCTATTACTTTGTTATTTTAAAATAAAATGTTTATTTCTTATTCTTTTCACTGTATTTATCTAATTTTTAATAAAGTTTTCTGTCTTTGGAAAGAAGAACTTGAAAAAATACTCTTGCTCTTTTCTCTCCTTATTTTAATATTCTTGCCCATTCTTCCTTTCTTAATTTGAACTTGCATATTCTTTGTTTTTCTTCCCTGACTCTTCCTTAATTTCATTAGTTTACTATGTTTGGTTTTTGCTTTAAAAATTATAGCACACACGTACTCTCTGTATATATATTTGCCATTTTGTGTTCTATGAATATTAGTAGTGTATGAGTTGGCTTCAGTTTATTTAAAGTGTTTGTCTATGTCATGTTCATTTTGGTCTTTTTGAGGCTGTTCCAGTGGCCAATTTTCCTCTAGGGATTGGTGCCTTAAGAGTAGGCTGCTTACTGTGAAGATATTCAAATAAAATCTTAGGAGATATTCAATATAACATATACACTAATCATAATATAGGAAAACAAAGCAAGACAGCACAATGCCTCCAAGAGATCTTAATTCCTCGATTACAAAAGCCAAGATACTAAAATAGTTGAAATGTCAGACCAAGAATCAAAAAGTTTATTTCTAAAAATATTCAGTGATTTCAAAGATGAAACATTTACAAAGATGAATAAAGGAAGGAAATAATTTCAAGATGTCCATAACAAACGCAGCAGTACAGAAGAGACATTCATTCACATGGATGAGAAAATCAACAATAGAATTGAGAACTTGAAAACCAAAGGCAACCAAACAAATATTGGAATCGAAAAGCTCAATCAAATAAAAAATACAATTGAAAGCATTAGCAATAAACTATATCTACCAAAAGAGAGAATAGCAGAGTCAGAAGTCAAGGTTGAGTAAATTCTACCTTTGGACATCAGCGAAGGCAGAAAACCAAACCAAACCCACATGACCATCAAAACCCAGTAAGAATGGCTACAACATCTGAGAATTCTGAAGTAAGCAAAAGAGACCCAACACAAGAGTCCATGGCAGGGAGTAAGGAGCTGAGATTAAAAACTAATGATGTAGAAAATCTAACCAATGAAACTATAGCTGAAAATTTACCAAATCAGAAAAAGAAATGGACATCTAAGCATAAGAGGCCTTTGGAACCCTTGTTAAGCACAATTGCATAAGAGTTTCTCTGTGAAATGTTGTAGTTAAAATGATTAAACTACAAAACAAAGAAATAACATTAAAAGACGCAAGAGAAAAATGTTGACTTATAAAAACAAATGCACTGAACTAACATTGGACTTTTCAGGAGAAACCTTCAAATCTAGAGGAATATAGAACAGTATAGTTTAAAGCCTGTAAGTAAATAATTTGCAGCCAAGATTACTCTACTCAGTAAAACTACATTTAAAAACTGATGGGGAGATAAAAAACAAAAAACCTAAAGACAAGCATGATTCAAAGTAATTTATGACCAAATATTCATTGCAGAAGATACAAATGAATCTTACACACAGAGGAAGAAGAAAGTCTCAGACATGAGAGTGTAAGAAAGAAAGAATTTCATAGAAAGAATAGATGAATGAAGGAGAATTGGAAAAGGATTGATCATGTCAATCTCAGGAAATCAACAAGGCCCTAATATAAATATGAGAGAAAGAAAAGAATAAAGAACAATTGAAGGAGCCAGGAAACTGCTAGCAAAATTATAGGAACTAGAAAACAACTCTTAATAATAATTTTAAATGTAAATGGTGTCAATTTTCCAATTAAAAGACACAGATCATTGGAGTGCGTAAAAAACAGGATGCAATATTTGTTGTTGAATGACATTCTTTACTAGCAAATACATAGAAACTAGAAGGAAGGGACAGAAATCTCCATGACAAAGTGACAGCTCAAATCAAGCTGGAATAAGTGTGCTTCTGATAAACTAGTTCTCAAGTCAAAACTTGTGAAATAGATATGATAATTCATGTTACTAAGGGAACCATCCATCAGGAAGATATGAGAGTTGCAAATATATCTTCTCAGAGTTAGGGCTGTTAATAGAAAATTTCAGATATTCCAAGAGAGGACGACATAAGTACAATCTGGAGAGAGAAAATGATCCACAAGACTGGACTTGGAGCCCCCCAAAGAGGTAGGATGAAGAAGGGTTCACAATTCTTGGCTTAGTGCTAACTAAGTTTCTTAACTGTGAAATCAAAGATTGGTTCCGTTGTTTAAGAAGTTCAAAAGAGAAAAGTGAACAACATTAATAAATACTAAACAATATCATATGCAGAATGTTAGATACGTTTATAGACACAGTACACAGGATATTACCAAGAAAGGTGCTAGGATTTCTGGATTTAGATGTCAGGTGGAGTCTTTGAATACAAAGAAGAATGTGGGCTGGCAAGATGGCTAAACGAGCAAGTGCGCTTGCTGTGCAAATGTGAATGCTTGAGTTCACAGACAAGCATTAGTGTAAAAATCCAGGGGTGGCTGCTCATGCATCTGTAACCTTGTGTTGTGTGACAAGGGTAGACACTGAAGTATCGGCAGGATCTGCTGACTGACAGCCTAATTCGTCCACGTTCAGTAGGAGACTCTGTCTGAAGGCAATAAGGCAGCAAGTCATTGGGTAATGTCTTCCCGTAGCCTCTGCATGTGTTCACACAGGCACACAGAGATGCATCCACACATGAGCATATGCCACACTCACATACCACACACAGACAGGCACACACACACAGTAGAAGAGCTGTAAATTGCTGGAGGTTTTTAACACTTTGGTTTGGATGTTGAGGAGGCTCTGTTGGAGTGAAAGACTGTCTAACTATATAGACAGTCACAATCCAGTACATCCTGGCTTTCTGAGAGTTGTAACAAAGTTTGGAAAACATTAATTGTCTTGGAGAAAATCCTGCTGAAACCATTTTCAAATGTTTTAAAATTTTTAAATCAATCCTGATTTAAATTTTATTTAAGATTTCTTCCCACATAAATTACGAAGGTTCTGCCTATTTACCCTGGAAACTTCTGATTCAATTATCTTTATAGACATAGGTACTGAATGCTAAGCTCATTTGTTTTCATTTTGCAGCAAAGAGGAAAGCATCCTCAGCAGGTCTCCCAGTTAGCATTGCCCTCTAAAGGTCACATGACCTGTACCTTCCTAGTGACCTCTGCCTACTATACCAAATATGGATTGCACAGTAATTTATGCTAAGTGAACCTTTTCACAAGATATTTCATGGCTGTAAAGATGAAAGCCAAGCTCAAATATGCGAGCAGAAGCAACTGAGATAGAAACAAGTTTAACAGAAGCTGAAACATCCTTGTACATCAAAACTGTCTTTACAAATATTCTAAAAATTCTCTTTGTTTACTAAAAGAAAACATTTCTTCTCTGTGTGCATATGGTTTCAGGGGTAGTCACTCTTCACTGGACAGCAAATCAGGGGATCTATCCCATATTTGTGCATACACATACATACACACATACATACGTGTAGCAAGAATAAGAAAAGGAGACTGTCAACTTGAGTTGGGAGGCATGAAAGGGGTTTGAAGGAGGGAGGAGCCAGAGGGAGGAAAGAGAGGAAGAAAAGTGATGTCATTATGTATTATGTATGTCATTAAATATGTCAATATTTAATTAAGATATAATAAAAAGTTTCTTCTAGGAGCTCAACAAATCCAGACAATACTGTACCCTTTTTTCATTATTGTTTTGATTGTGCTATACATTTTCTCTGATCCACTCCCTTCCTCCTCTCTCCCTGTTTACCCTCTTTCCATGACCCCCATGTTCCCAATTTACTCAGGAGATCTTGTCTTTTTATCTTTTCCATTTAGATCCATGTATGTCTCTCTTGGGGTCCTCTTTGTTGTCTAGGTTTTCTGGGATTGTGATTTGTAGGCTGATTTTTCTTTGCTTTATGTTTAAAGCCACTTATGAGTGACTACATATTATGAATGTCTTTTTGGGTCTGGGTTAACCCACTCAATATGTTTTTTTCTAGATCCATCCATTTGCCTGCAAATTTCCAGATGTCATTATTTTTCTGTTGTGTAGTACTTCATTGCATAAATGTACCACATTTTCTTTATTCATTCTTTGGTTGAGGGGCATCTAGGTTGTTTACAGGTTCTGGATATTACAAATAATGTTGCTATGAACATAGTTGAACATATGTCCTTGTGGTATGAATAAGCTTCCTTTGGGTATATACCAAAAAGTGGTACTGCTGAGTCTTGAGGAAGATTATATAAAATTTTCTGAGATATCACCGTACTGATTTCCAAACAGGCTGTACAAGTTTGCACTCCAACCAGAAATGGAGGAGTGTTCCCATTACCCCCACATCCTCTCCAGCATAAGTTGTCATCAGCGCTTTTGATCTTGGCTATTCTGAGAGGTGTCAGATAGAATCTCAGAGTGTTTTTGATTTGGTTTTTTTCTGGTGGTGATCACTCTACTCTCTTAGTCTCCTAAATTCTGGGATTACAGGTGTGGGCCACCATCACTCCAATTTATCAACAGGCAATTTTCACACTCGAGTATAGAAAGGACACTGTGTGGTAGTGACTGCTTGCATCCTATAAAAGCCACAGACACACTACAGTTGCCAGTATCCCTATGGTGAGATGTGATTTTGGGAAGGGTGGAATTGAGCTTAGTTCACCGTTGTTGTCCTGGCTCATAAAATTTCTTATATTCTACTCCTTCCTACAATTTCCCATCTGTGAGACAGATGCTATTCATCCCACTTAGGACTCCAGAGCCTAGTGATGGTTGAGTCACAGGTTAAGGGGGAGTCAACGGATCCAAATGAGCATGTGGACAGCCACCTGTTAGCCTGCAGCATTCCCAGTGTTTTCCAAGGGATCAAGTGTAGTCATGCTTAGACCTCTGAAGAGAGGCTATTGACTAGTGGTACTGATGTTTCTGGGATCCTGATGAAACCCATTCTTGGAATGAAGGCGAGAAAAAGAAAGGTGAACCAGCAGGTACCAATAGATCAAGTCATGCTCAGCTGACTTTGACTGGTAGACCATAACACTAACTCTCAAGAATCCCAAACAAGCAAAATAAGCTCATGAAGGAGCAAATCTTCTGTCTTTGGTCTGCCCTTGTAATCTCCTTCCAGCACCTGCTACTCACAGGGCTTGCAGGAAACAGCTGTCAAAGCAGAACAGAGTTTGCAGAATTCCAGCCCCAGCACCAAAAAGACGAGTATTAGAAAGGCAAGAGTCTCTATGACAGGCTTAGTTTCCAACACAGTGAGAAATAACGTTTGTTGTGGTTATCCATCAAGAGATTTGATCCTTGATATGAAATCCGGTCAAAATAGTTATCACAACTAGCTGAAAGTGGAATAAATGCAGATATCTGTAACTGATTATAGGTTCTCTTTTCTTTCTTTCTCTTCTAATGTTACAGAGAACTTGGTGGGAAATGCACCGGTTCCTAGGGTGGTGTGTGGGGATGGTGGGCTCAGATAGCCCCACCCCCTGCAATTCAGTGTTCATATGCAGATGCTCACGAAATCTTATGTGTGTGCACGAAAGGGAAGGCAAGTTGTGGTTGAGGCAAGAGGCAGGGCAAGACTGAGGATGAGGTAGATGGCTTGGTGCAGGTCTTTTCAGGCTCCCTGAACTAGATTTGACTATTTTGGTTGGAGGAGGGGATCTATGGGTTTGATCTGAGTTCATCTTCCAACCGAAAATCTAGGAATTCATAGGAACTATCTTCCCAGGTTGCACTGAGTTTTCTGAGGCACGGTTGGCATGTTTCTGACTGTGTTTCATATGGGTAAGATGAGCCTTATATAGTGGGATTGCAAGGTATCAATGAAAGAACAAACAGAAAAGACGAGGTGTCATTCAGTGTTTCACTTAAGTAGGAACAAGAGGCAGATATAAGGCCGACATCAGGTGGGTTTAGAATCATGTATCGAAACTTATGTTGTGCTGGGGAGGGTAACAGGAAACCTAGTATTATTATACTAACATGTCTCTAAGATACCTATTATGGCAATGGGAAGTCTGGAGAAGCCCGGCTTTGATGGACATAGGCAGGTTTTGAATGTTTTGGTAATGAGCGTGATCCTGGGAATATAGATGTACAGGACCCTCATGATAGGCAGGTCACCTGAACCCCAAGTTTCTAAAGCTCACTTACCTCCTCTTAACTCCTCTCTGTTCTTAACCTTTTTCTTCACAGTTATGACCTCTGAAAATTTTCAGAATGACCTGAAAAAAACAAAGAGTCCATTTCCTAGTAACTGTCTCCTTTGTTGTTATCAGAATGTCAAGAAATGTGGAGAGTATTGTGATGTATCAGTTTTTTTTTTGAGCCAGGTTTATAGAGATTATAAAAGTCTTTTCTCCTGTCCAATAATAGAAAGATTTTGGATGCTAATAGTATGACAAGTCAAAGCAAAGTATCATCTGGATTGCTACCAACTCATGCCTCCCATAGCTAAGAAGTGTATTAGGCTTCTGGAAGTCCAAACTGCCTACCCTTTACATCTAATAGTGAGATCCGGGCATGATCAGGGCCACTTAACAAGTCACATCTGTATACAGAAAGAATAAATTGCAAGATTTTAGGGCAATGAAAAATTCTACTTTACTACTACCAAATGATGGCCAGAGAGAGCATGGGCCAGAATTCATGATGGTCTCAGATGACTTTATGGCTTAATTTACATCTATATTTTATGCTTCCCATTGTTCTGGTCTGCTCCTTACCTGTCATTCTCATAGCATCTGCAAAACATGACCAACTCACATTATTCCACAGGGAACAGAACAACATAGGGGTGAGGAGGCTAAGGTTGCTGTTGATCTCAATGGTTATTAACCTTCTCATTTCCTACCTAGAAAATGAGTATGAGTCATGAAAATGAGTATGGGGTGGGATTTCCCTCTGTATGTTGTAATTACCGTTAATGAATAAAGAAACTGCTTTGGGCCTATAGCTTTGCTAGGCAGGGAAAACTAAACGGAATGCTGGGAGAAAGAAGGGCATAGTCAGAGAAAATCCATGTAGCCTGCTGGAGACAGATGCTGGGAACTTTACCGGGTAAGCCACAGACACTTGGCGATACACAGATGAATAGAAATGGGTTAAATTAAGATGTAAGAGTTAGCTAATAAGAAGCTAGAGCTAATAGGCCAAGCAATGATTTAATTAATATAGTTTCTGTGTGATTATTTCGGGGCTGAGCAGTTGGGAATGAACAAGCAGCCTGCTGCCGCACCCCTTCCCTCCTTTGTATATCTACACAAGTGGGAGCGTGTCAGTACCTGAAAAATGAGTATGAGTCCCTCTCCCTTTGTGTATGTATACCTACACAACTGTGAATGTGCATGTGTGTGTATGGAGGCCAGAGGACAAGCTCAGATGTTTTCTAGATGCCATCTGTCATTTACTATTTACTTATTTAGTTGTTTTCTGAGACAAGTTCTCAGAAGCTCATCAGATATGTTAATCTGACTGGCCAGCCATTCCAGCGATGTGCATAGCTCTGCCTTCCTTGAACTGGATTACAACTGTTCACCTCTATACACACTTTTGTTAGGTACATTATGAAGATCGAACTCAAACCTCACTTTGCCAAATGAGTGGTCTCCCCAGTTCAAGAATATCTTTCTTGCATGGTTGCTAATGAAATGATGTATAAAACACTGGGTGTTGTTACAGTCATAGTCACACTTCCCACACTGAAATATACATGGCTTTGACGCAAGACATGACCTTTATCTTCATGTCATAGCACGTAACAGATAGCCAGCAGTTAATCAGCAAATCAACAAATTGGCAAATTTTCACTGTTATATGATCTCAGGCTATGCCTATCCTTTATGAAATTTTTTAAGTCTTTAACGTATTACTAGTATATATATGGAACTCCTGTTTTCAAAGATATGAAAAGCATTTAAATCTTAGTAATTGTGTAACTGTTTTAAGTTGTATGTATACAAATATCACATAACAGGTTTAATGGAGAATCGAAGACCTCATTACTGGAGATTGTAACTGAGGAGGTCTGAAGTAAAGCCCAGAATTTTTTGTTTCAATTTTATTAACATCAAAACTTCCATCCATGTAGTATGAGGGAAGAAGGAATAAACCAGATGGTCCAGCTTCCAGGAAACTTGCAAAATGGCAGAATGAGTCACAAATCACTCTCGGGGAAGTGGGGGTAAATGGGAGTTTGAGGTGGTGTTTGCCAACTCTGGGAGCCTTGCTTCTGCTCTGAACTTATTTTTTCATTGACAATTGTGGGAGCTTTTGCTACTTTGGAAATTACTTGCAAGATCCTAGGACTTAACTGGCACATTCATCTTAAACTCTGCTTGAGCCTGGTGACTCCCAACGGTGCCCAGTGAAGGCAGAAACACAATGACCAAAACACAATGTATAACGTCTTATTAATCTGAAGTGTAAACGAGCCTGTGGCCACAGTGCTATTAAATGGCACTTTTTGTGCCCCTAACATAACATAGTGTTTCATGAAGCTTAGGTGTACTAGAGAACTTGGTTTTATGGGCAAATACTGGGTTTTTAATGTGTACATTTCAAAGTACAGAAAATGTTATTTAAAAGTCTCCTTGGATTTTTTTTCTGATGGAAGAGAGTATCAAACCAAATTTTGGAGAATTTACCAGGCTCAATGCTATACAAATTGTCTTGTACATAGCAAAAGTTATTTTAATATATCAGTTTGGTTTTAAGGAAAACAACTGAGCAACTAAGATATTGTGGAAACAATTAATTTAACCCTAGACATCTAAACTATATATTGTGAGGTTGGAAGAACTGAGAAACTGAATGTCCAAAAAGGACAGGAAGAAAGCTGGAGAGCCACCCAGAGCCTCAGCACTGGTGTTAGGTCATCATGTGCAGGGTACTGCACAGCCTGTGCTGAGCAGCTGCTGAGAGGAACAACAAAGCAAGCTAAGGAAGCTCCCTACCCTAAGTTCACCCTGGAGTTGCTCTTGTTGGGTAGAGCCAGTGTCATAAAGAGCAGCTGGAAGCCACATCTGTACCTGTCACCATGTCTATCATTACTCTGACTTCTTAATTACTGCTGTAATTTTTACATTTGGACGATCTAGTTCAGATCCATGTGGAGAAGCCTCCGGATATCAGTAAACAGGAGTATGTCCTGACGCACCTTAATGCATTGTGAATTGCTCATTCAGCACACTTTCCATCCTGCTGCTTCAGAGCAGAGCGCTGGGCATTGGCTCCACTTGAGTTTCTGTGCATTTTGAGTAGACTTCTGAGAGAATTCCAATGACTTTATTACTGAGAAGGTTGCAAATCATCAAAGCTGAGTATATTTGTCATGTTGGGAAAATGTGCACTCCGAGATACGTCCTTGAGACAGTCTGTCAGTAATAAACAATGAAAAGACAATACATGTAGATGTGACATAAATGGAATATATTTAGAGTCACATCATTAGGCAATATGGCATTTTCTAGTTCAGCCAATGGAAAAAAGAAACAGTTACATCTATGCTTAAGATGGATGTTCCCAATGAGCCCCAGAAATGGTCTTGATGATGAAGCACCAGAGCTGCTAGCTCTCTGTTTGCCGAGGAAAGGTGGCAGGTGCTTGGGGCAGGCTCAACAATGGCCCCTGAAAGTTTTGCTTTAATGCCCAGAGTCTGTAGATGTTGCCTGCCTTATGGATACAAATGGAATATTTACTAACATTTTGTAATTTTTATATTTATAGACTATGTCATAACTATAAAAGGAGACTGTAAATGTGGTAGTTAAGGATCTTGAATCAGGGGTTGGGTTTCTAGATATTTGGCCCTGCCCTAGAAACTCTATCAGTAAAAATCAGAAGAGTATTAGATTATAGGGATGAAAATGGTAGTAGATACTGTAACCACAGAGACAGAGATGAGACTGACATGGCCCCAAGTCCTAGAACGCCAGTCACCTCCCTAAATTGAAGGAGATTCTCCATGAGGGCCTCAAAGGAGCATGCCCTCTGCTCACACTTGAAGTTCATTCTGTCAATTATTAATTTGACTGTTAGTCACCAAAACTGGGAATGAATTTCTATCACTTTAAGTTATCGGGTCTGTGTTGTTATAGCAGCAAATGATACCCAATGTATTCCCGAATTCTGTCATCAGTTTTCCCATCTGTTTGCTCCCATAGTGAGGCTATGGTAGTAAGCAAGATGGCGGTGGGGCTCTCTGAGTCACAACAAGGAAAAGTTGGTTTTCTGGCACTTTATGATTTAAGGGTGAGGGTCTTGGAGTTTGTTTCTTTTGTAAACACGAGTATCATTGGCAAAATTCCTCCTGTTTGGGCAAAGAAAATCCCCTTTGTATCTCATATTTATCTTGGAGTCTTCAAGACCCTAGGCAAACAAAACAACTCCCTATTTGATAGCATTTATTTTCAGGATTTTGTATCCTTCTTAATATTTTTTGCAGGGAAGTGCCTGATCCTGTGCTTGACTGTTTTCTTCTTTTGCCTATTCTGGAAGATCTGATGAGATGACTTTGTTGCTGCTGTGAGCGGTTTCCAGTTCTGTGCTTCTGGGAAAAAGCCACAACTCTGCCTTCATTTTCAAGGCTTATGAACCAGAGTTAGGTAACTTCCCATGCTGTTGGAAGGCTTTCTGACCCACAGTTCCTAGGGCACCATGTTAGTTGAAGCTGCATAACACAGCACCACAGACTAGGTGCCTTAAATAATATATATGTATTTTTTCATAATTCTTGAGGCTAGACCGAAAGAGGTTAAGGTTTTGTCTGGGCTGAGTTTCTGTGAGGTTTTCCTCTTTGATTTGCAGATGGTCATTCTCTCCTTTTGTCTTTCTGTAGACTCCACTTTTGCCTGTCTTTTCTCATCATAAAAGGAAGCCAATAAATAGGGTTTGGTCTCACAATGATATTTTTATTTTAATTTAAATACCTCTTAAATAGTCCTTTGTCTGAATGCACATTCTGAGGTACAGTATGTTGAATTTTTACTCTATGAATTTTGGAGGAGCACAATTTAACCCTTAACAGACTTTACAGATATCACCTTATGTACAAAGGTAATTCTTGTGAAGGGCTTGTTAGAGTGACAAGCTCAGTAAGCACTGAATAATATTTATTGCTGGCGTATTATAGGGTTGTAACAGTTATACAAATACAATATGACTATTATGAAGTCGTAAGCATATGCACATATCTTGATACCTTAGTAAAATGTTTGTGACTAAATTCAGGTGATATATCTGGGCTAGTTTTTCCTGTTTTCCTCAAACTCATGGAGATGTCTAAATGCAAGGTGCATCTTCCTACCTTTCAGTAATTCTTCTATTTACCAATATCTGTTGAGGATTTTGTGATGTCAGGGTCACAATTCTATGTTAAAATTCAGTTTAAATGTCTTGGAAAAGCAAGCACAGTGCCTCAATTGGATTGCAGGAAGGGCTCTGTTATGGAAGAACTTACCCACAAATTCTTTGAAGTCCTCTAGCATTGGAAAAAGGTATGTTTTTCCTCCACTAGAATCTTTGCAGGTTGTGACATTGGGCTGGTGAATAGGATATGGCAGAAGTGGTGCTTCATTTAAACTTTAACTCCTCTCTTGGAACTCTGATTTAGGAGAAGCCAGATGCTATGCAATGGGTCTGACTGCCCTAAATCCACCATGCTTTGAGGAAGCCCAAGCTAGCTGTGTGAAGAGGGTGTAAGAAGAAAGAAACCGAGCAAGTCTTGGCTATTCTAAATACTCTAGCCAGGAGTAGATGGCGAAATAAAGACGCTATCTTAGAAATTTAATTCCTAAATGATACAATGGAAGAGAGAGTCTAAGGATTTGATTGAAAACCAGAACCAAGACCCCTCAATACACAATCCTAGTCAAGCCATCTTGGCTGTCTTCAGCTGATCAAATCACTCGTTCTTCATTGTAGTGCTATCTTGAAAAGTTGTGAGCCCCATAGCTAATGTTTATTTTTATGCTACTAGGTTCTGTAGTGGTTTCCTAGATAGCAATAGGTAATTGAAGCAGGACTCTAATCTAGGTATGAAAAAGAATTAAGGAATCTTATACATCTCTTCCACATTATCAGACAAGATTCCAGTAGGTACAGAGTTCTTAAACAATACCTGTCTGCAAAATCGATTGTTTCTGAAAGACTATGCCTCGTCAGACTTTAAATCTCACAGTTCCAGCTCTGCTGATGAATTGTCTACAGAAAGCACTGATTTTGACCATTACATAAAACTGCTTCCTGTGTGGGGTTGTTGGGTCTCCTGGGGGCTGGCACTGCAATTTGCTACAGTGGCCACCCTCCAACGGCTCTGTGGGTCATTACCACATTACTGCAGGCTGCTTACTCAGCCTTCTCTGAGGAAGCCGGATCCCTGCCAGAGTGCTACCTCATTCTGATACCCAGTCTTTTCTGTTAGAGGTCCTGCCCTTCTCTTTTCTTCTTAATTATTTTATACACCCTTTTTGTATCACTGGGTCCAAAGATTCCCTCAAAATATCCCCTCCGATTCTCCTTCATAATCGGTTATAGAAAAATGGCATCACAGAGACACTTAGAAAGTGTTTCCTAGAGGAAAGGTCTTCCTCTTGTGGTATGACCTTGGAGCCCTCAGACCTGGGTTTTCTGAACTAGTAATGCAGTGATATGGTGCTGCTTGCAGGAGAGTAAAAAGTATCATTGCATCACATGCACAGAACTGTGCTTGGCATATAGCAGTTATACAGCAGATGTTGTCGGGGTTGTCTTTTAGGATTTATAACTTGTATCTTTTAGTATGACAAAACCTTGTTTATTTATGAACTTGTTTCCTAGGTGCTAAGTTCCTAAAAAATTAGTTTTGAATAACGTTACTTTCTTAATGCCCTGCACACTCCAGTCAAACACAAGGTGCTCAACTGCACTTCTGAATGAGTGAGTGTAACAAGAAGGTGAGGCTGTCTGAGAAAAACTGTGAGAGGTGAGTATGATCGAAATAGACTATATGGAATCCTCAAGTAGTCAGCAAGAGTATTGAAAAAAATTAATGATTCTGCTCTGTTCAAAACCATTTTCATAACAGAAAAGTAGTATGTGTTAGCCTTTAAACATTGCAGCAAAACAACAGAGATGATCGGCTTAGAATAGATTTTATTTCTAGGCTTGTAATTCTCAGGATATCAACCCATGATTTATTGGCTGCTCTGCTTTAGATCTGGGTGAGGCACCATCCCATGATGGGGACATTGGTGGAGGCCCAGTTGCTCCTCATGAGGGTGCAAAGAAAGAGAAAGAAGGAGCCTGTGGTCCCATAGCAGCTTTCAGACATACTTTCAACAAACCGGAAACCTTTTACTGTTTCCCACTATTTTTTTTTATTTTAACTTTTTAATTTGTTTTACATACCAACCACAGTTATCCTTCTCTCCCTTCCCCTCCCCCCTCCACAATCATACCCATCCACTCCTCTGAAAGGGTAAGGCCTCCCATGGGGACTCAACAAAACCTGGCACATTAGGTTGAGGCAGGACCAAGCCCATCCCCACAGCATTAAGGCTGAGCAAGGCATCCCACCACAGGGAATGGGCTCCAAAAAACAAGCTCATGCATCAAGGACAGATCCTGGTCTTGGTCCTACTCTTAAACGTTCCAAAAAATCCCAGTAGTGTCCCTGTCCTGGGGACCAAACTATTCACTCATGAAGCTTTGGGAGAAATTAAACGTGTGAACTGTAGCAGGGAGCAAACTTTGCAGCAGATTGATTTCATGGGTTCTAATCTCTGTTATTATGAGAATTAATAGGATAGAAAGTTGACTGAGAGAACGGGTGTAACAACTGCATTTTTATGTGTGGGTGACACTCATTGCATATGGTAAGATAAGAGGCGTCATGAGGTAGGGCACTAGCAAGCCAGGTCTTGAAGAAATGAAGATGTTGTGATGTGAAAACTGAAACACCAAGTATTCATGGAGGGCTGCGTACACGAATTAAGAACCTATTTATTTACACACAGGACTAACATTCTTTAACCACGCAATTAAAGAGGCACACAGAGAATTGTAATAATTTATTACAATGAAATAAAATGAAACAAGGTTTTTGAGTCCTAAAAAAAGTAAAATATCCCTGAGGTTAGGAATGAAATTTCTCCTTCAAATGCATACTTTGCAGTCCTACATATTTGAAGAGTTAGAACACAGATTTTGATATTGTTGAATTTACCTTTTTTATATGAAAACCATAAAGCAGCTAATTACATGAATCATATGTGGAATAAGAATGTTTAGCAGCTAGCATTTATCACCGCTTACCTAGTATTTGCTGGCACTTTAGTATGTGATAATTATTAACTCTGTATCCTCACATTGCCTCAGGGACAACATAACAGGCTCAGCGATATATCCAATACAGTTTGAAACCACGTAGAAGAATATTTGAAATCAGATGCCTAGGTTGATTCCTTGCTTTAAAAACTTACCAGTTCCTTAAAGTACAGACAGCCAATTATCACACTAAGAATACTGGAAGAGAGAGTTGATCAGATGACTTAGTATGTGAAGTGCATGCTACAAAAGCATGAGGACCTGAGTTCAGATTTTCAGAACCCATGTAAAAAGCTGGGTGTGGTGCAAAATGCTTAGAACCTGAAGGCTGGAGTGGGGAGCTGGGGGCACAGAGACAGGAGCACCCCTGGAGCTCACTAGCTAGCCTGTGTAGTCAATTAAATAAGCTTAAGTTCACTGAGAGGACACCTAATGCAGAGAGAACCTGTGCTCCCTATGCACACTCATGGATATGATGGATATGTGCACCCTCCCTACATTCACACACATGTGCACATACTACACATGACAAAAATTAAAGAGAAGAAGAAAATGCAAGATATAGTTCTGTTTGTTTTAGACTTCTCTTGGGACTATTATCCTGAAACATGGAGGACTCCTTGGACAAGAGAGGAAATGAGATGAATGTTTATCTAAGACAGTTTCCGAGTAGACCCAGACTAGCACCATCAGTCTTTCCCAGGTGTCCTTCTAGAATACCAGATTCTTGGTCCTCCATCCAGGGTAGCTGGGTCAAAAGTTCTTAGAACAGAGTCAATCACTGCATTTTCACAAGTCTCCCAGGTATTCAGGTTAGTTTGTTGTCAACTTTATACAAATTAGGGTCATTGAGAAGAGGGCAATATAGTAGAGAAATTGTCTCCATCACACCAACTTGAAGGCAAACACTCTATCCGATCAATGGATGAATGAGAATTAAGATGTTTTCTCTTATATTTTAGACATCATCCAGGGTTCTGGGAAACAGAAAACAAGACACACACACACACACACACACACACACACACACACACACACATATCCAAAGGGTATAAAGTTGGTCTTGTTCATTGTTGTTTCCTCTGTATTCAGCACAGTACCTGGTACATATATTAGGGCCTGTTAGAGGAATAAATGGATGGGTGAATGAATGAACATCAGGACTTTTCAGTGCCCTTTCCATGGTGCCAAAGTTGATTGCTCAAATGTTACCCTCAAGCCATTTCTTCTGCCTCAGCTGAAAAGTCATCTGTCGCTTGCTGTTCTTATCCCTCTGGCCCCTCTGGCCCCAGGAAACTTGATGAATGCTTGTTCACTGGCTTTCCCCACTGGGCACGACACAGACATCTTCAGATACCCGAAGCAAGGTTAAGAGTAGAAGACCGTGTGTAAAATTCACCAAGCTCAGGAAAAAAAAATGTTGTCAAAGCTAAGAGATTTCTCAGCTATCATATTTAGAATTCTGGAACTCATTTAGCTTTCCTTTGTAGAGGAATATAAGAAACTAGAGAAGGGGGGTGTGGTAAAAATCCCCAAATCTGTGGAACTCTTCTTAGTGTCCAGAGGTGCTGCAAAAGGAAGCTGTATGAGCATTGCCAAGGCATGCCACGGGGCTTGGACGCACAGCCGGTTTCTACAATGGCATCTTTCTTTTTCAGCTTTCTCAGATGTCTGAGATGATTTTTTTCCTTGAGTTTTTTACTTTGGTCAGTGCTTTGCTTGCAAGGGAGCTGTACAATTGATTATAAGTGAAGGGATTCCTCTGAATCTATATTTTTGCTTTAAGCTTCCCTCCTGAGTTTTAGACCATTATAACAGCTGCGTATCACAGATCTCAACCGGCTATGCCACAGCTATTTCAAACTGCACTTTTCCCCAAATAGAATTTATTCTCTGATCTCAGAAATGAGTTCTACCTTCTAAAGTGTCTATCGGGATCAGAGATACGACTTTCCATGCCGTTACCTGGGCAGAAGTGTAATATGGATGGTTATAAAGTGACATTGATTGATAGCATCCTAGGTGCCAGGTGATATGCTAAGATCTTTATGTGTTTTTACATTAACCATCACTATTGCCCACGATGAAGATAGTTATTTTTACTTTATAGTTGGGGAAAAGGAGGAGATGGAAAAGTATCCTAATGCATCTTTTTTGCTTGGAGTTTCGGTTCAGTCATATGCATCTTGAATCATCTCTTAATGTGCAGATTTACATGGGACTTGTCCTTACATAGGCTGCTTCACTAGCTTCTCGGTGTCCTTGGAATATCACTGAGATTCTTTGTTAGGAGTATAGGACTCTTTGGGATCCAGTCACTGAGTGTTTGTCAATCCTCATTTCTAACTGCTCTTTCTTTCTCCTTCATCTCTATGAAGTAGCCACATTATGATAGATACTTAGAGTCTCTTGGTATATGCATATTTCCCCAGCCTCAGTACATTCTCTATTTATTCCACAAATGATTCCGGAGAGCCCATCTCGTGTCGGAACTACTCCTGGCACTGGTGATATTATAGTGAATAAAATAGGTCAGAACCCCCACTCTGATGTTATCTGTTCTGTTAAGGAGGCCATGTTACTATGGGGAAATAACCATGTAATACTTTCGTGTCCTGGCCTTGAATGCTCTGTGGAGAAATGAAGCAGGCTTAGGCTCTCGTTTGGCTTCTGTTGTTGTGATGAGCACATGAAGTTGGTCACAGTCTATCACTGAGGGAAGTTAGGGCAGGAACTCAGGCAGGAGCTGAAACAGGCTATAGAAAAACATTGCTTACTGGATTGCTCCCTCTGCCTGATTCAATCATCTTTTTCTTATAGCTAAGGCTCGTCAGTACATGGATGTCACTGCCCACAGTGGACTGGTACTTATTACATCAATTCTCAATTGGGAAAAGACTTCACAGACATGGCCATAGGTCAATCTGATTGGGGCAATTCTTCACTTAATTTACCTTTTCTCTGGTTCCTTTAGGTTTGTGTCAAGTTGACAGCAGAAACTCACAATGGCAGTAATAGATCAGAATGTGACAGGATTTTACTTGAAATAAAGATATTCATAAGCAATTTGCTTGAGATAGGAACTTGCTAGAAATATTTGAAGAAACTAAGAGAGGTCTATGAGGCCACTGTAGTGATCTGGAGGGGTGAAGCGCAAAGGAAGTCTTAATATACTCTCAGTCCATAGTCAGGTGGCATCATTGCTTTTGGGTCTGTGGTCAGGGAGAACATTGTGATGGAGTCCTTAGGCAGAGGAAACTGTTGACTTTAGTTGGAAGGAGTCACACGGTCTCCATATCTCCTTTCACAGCACACGTCTAGTGTCTTGGTTTCACACCATGAAGTCTGCCACCTAAAGGTTCTACCACATCCCAGTGCAGCCATGAATTTGGGACTAACCCTTCAACACATGATTCAGGGGGCATTCAATCCATGCTACTGTAAGGATTAGCTGACAAAATTCAGTGGGTCTCTATGACTCCTGTCAGAAAGCAGCGACTTGTGGTTTTATGCAGTATGCTGGTAAAGTACATGTAAAATAGGTCAGGGTTACTTGTGGGCGATGGTTGTGGTTACAATTCAAGACCCTTTATTGTACTGGGTCTCTATGGTTTTTCTACACAGCTTTATGTACTCATATGCAGAGTATTTATATACAAATAACTCTGTGTTAGTTTTATCCTTCATTCTCCTGATGTAGAATCATATCTATCTTTTACAATGCTTTATCTAACTCTTTTGTACTCCTTACTCCATAGGTAATGGATTGACAAATATATGAATGAATGAATGAATGAATGAATGAATGAATGAATAAAGAAGTGAACAGATTGTTCAGCTAAGGCTAAATAGCCACATACTTATTTAGTTGGATAAAGAAGGGCTTAAAATAACGCCATTCAGTTAAAATGACCTCAGTGTGTACAAGCCAACATTTACAAGCATAATTTACAGATGTGAAAGCATTAGAGATCATAATTGCTGGAGAAACTTGATTAGTAGAATTATGAGGTCTTATAAAGTCCCTTTGACCCCAGTGTCACCCGCTGGAAAGCACTCAAGGCTGCCCCTCCACTGATGAGACTTTCCTCAAAGCTCCTCTCACAGTTTGTAACAGACGAGGGACCAGCATACTTAGGTATTAGCTCAACAAATAGAATCCGCACCACGTTGATCGTTTTGTAAAGGCTGTCAAGCATCTGTGAAATCCCCACTTCAGCTTCCTGAGGGTGAAAAGCGACTTCCCGGGCCACTCATCTGTACAATCGTCTTCAGCTGGTTTTCTATGCATCCTCATGCCACGTCAAATGAACTTCATCTAAGCAAATCTCTCATCTCAAACAAAGAATGGAAACGTTATTTATTTGGTGAGCATGCTAAAACATTCTGGAATTAACCAGCAAGCCTCTTGAGTGCACTTAAAAGGATGCCTTTTTTGTTAGAGAAAAACCTTTCATGCAACTTGCAAGGATTTATCAATTAAATATGAGAAGTTATAACTTGATATTTTTATCAGATATGCACTTTTTGGCATCTGTACTAGGGTAAGTTCTGCAGGTACTGGATCTGGACACTAATTAGGAGATGTCAGGTTCTAACTCTCAGTCTAGACTAATCTGGGGAAGTGTAGACCTCACTACATAGGATAATTTAGCTTTGGAAATGTGGAACTATAGAACCCAGGTTTTAAATTAGTTAAATTATAGCTAAACTTGGAAAACTGACTCTTTGTTTGGAGGCGTTAAGTAAGTTGGAGTACCTTACTTAAGGATCTATACAGATCTACTAGTTCAGCTATAAATTTTATGAGTTTTGCACTGAAAATAGCTTTTTGATGAAAATTTAGTGTACCAATCAAGAGGTACTATAAGTACAAATTCCACACTGAGTTTAAAGACCTGATTACAAAAGGATGTAAAAAATCTCATTAATGTCTTTCATACTGATTACCTGTTGAAGTAATAACATTTGCATATGTTGAGTTAAAATATGTTAACAAAATTAATTTATCTGCTTTATTTTTACACTATACATGTGATTACTAATATTTTAAATATACACACTTATAATTCTTCTACCAGAAAATGTTGACTGTCTTCCCAGTACTACTTCATACCCATACCCAGTTACAGTCAAAAGCACACAGCCCACCACACTTAGTCTTGTTCTATTGTTCCATCTCTTTAGACCTGTGTTGGACACTGCAAGATGGAAGCCAGCATTAGAATACTGTCTAATTCTCAAGTTCCTACATAGAACACTAATATCTCAGACACTTAAATCAACACTTAATAAGAGGGACCTCATGAAACTGAAAAGCTTCTATAAGGCAAAGGACACTTGACAAAATGGAAGCTCCCAGGATGGGAAAATATCGTCATCAATATCGTCATCATCTCCACATCTGACAGAAGGCCGATTGCTGTAGGAACTCCTTCAGCCAATAGCCTTTAAGATACCTGCTCACTTGGGTGTGGTTGTAGGTACCCAGGTCTTTTTCCCTTTTCTTCCTTGACATTTCGCAGGGCTGTTTGACCTCTGGCCCCTGGAGATTCTGCATTAGCACTGGCTTGAGGGTAGCTTAGAAAGAACAAGGCTGTTTTTGTTATGGTAATTTCACCTGTAAACAAGGTTGCAGCTGCGGGCCCTACACACCTCCCACGCCTGCCTCCCCCATAGCTGACCCTGCCTGAGGCTCTGGGAATGTATCAATCTATTCTACTGCTCCTGATGGGAGGGGGCCATGCCCTTTTGAACCCGCTTGCCTCCTGGTATATATACCCGACCTGAGTTTAATAAACAGCGGCTTTTTTACTCTCTGGCAAGCGAGCAGGTCTCTTGTGTCTTTGTCTACTTAAACCCTTAGGACAGTCGTCCATTCTCGTGGCCCTGGTTCAGGAAAGCGCGCTCCTGGATTAGGCCTGGGTATCCACAGAAAAGTGCAGAAGCTAACATGTAGTCTCGTGTACTGTAAATGCAGCCAGAAAGCTTGCATGCTCTCTCTCTCTCACTCTCTCAGCTGTTGGACTCTATTCCTGTTCCCAGCTTGTGCAGAGGACTGTGATCTGTGAATCTACTCTCAAGTAAACAACCCTTTATTATACTCAATTCTGAGCTAGTGTGGGACTAATTTATAGTGTCCATCTACATCTGTGCCCAATGTGGGGTTGACTACATCCACATAAAACCTGAGAGAGCTTTAAAAGAAATTCTAGGCACAAAATGGGTTAATTTAATATGTAAGAGTTAGTTAATAAGAAGCCTAAACTAATAGGCCAAGCAATGTTTAAATGAATACAGTTTCTATGTGATTATTTCGGGTCTGGGAGGCCAGGAAACAAATGAGTAGCCTCTGCCTATAGCTGATTTCCAAAATATATAAAGAACTCAAGAAATCAGGCATCAAAAAACAAATCAACAAATAATCTAATTAAAAAATAGATTACAGACCTAAACAGAGAATTCTTAATTGAAGAATCTCAAGTAGCTGAGAAACACTGAAAGAAATGTCCAACATCCTTATCCATTAAGGAAATATAAATCAAAATGACTCTGAGATTTCATCTTACTTCTGTCAGAATAGCTAAGATAAAAAACACCAGTGACAGCTCACATTGGAGAGGATGTGGAGCAAAGGAAACACTCATTCATTGCTGGTAGGAGTGCAAACTTGTACAGCCACTTTGGAAATTAATATGGTGGTTTCTTAGAAAATTGGGAATTGATCTACCTCAAGACTCAACTAAATCACTCTTGAACATATATCCAAAGGATGCTCAGTAATGCCACAAGGACACTTGCTTATGTTCATAGAAGCATTATTCATCATAGCCACAACCTGAAAACAACCTAGCTGTCTCTCAACTGAAGAATGGATAAAGAAAATGTGGTATATTTACAGAATGGAATATTATTCAGCTGGTAAGAACAATGACATCATGAAATTCAAAGACAAATGGATGAAACTAGAAAAAAAAACCATCCTGAGTGAGGTAACCCAGACCCAGAAAGACAAACAAAATATGTACTCAGTTATAAGGGGATCTTAGCTGTAAAATAAAAGACAGCCATGCTACAAACCATAGACCCAAAGAGGCTAGGTAACAAGGAAGGGCCAAGGGAGGCATTCAGATCTCCCTGGAAAGGGGAAATAGAAGAGATTTTTATGGTTGGACTGGGAAGGGTGGGGATGGGGTGGGTGGGAGAGTACTGAAGGGGAGGTCATTTCAGGGCCAGGTAGAAATCTTGTGTAAGAGAAACTCCCAGGAATCTACAAGGATGACCCCAACTAAGACTCCTAGCAAAACAGAATACTTAGCCTAACCTGGCCATTTCCTGTGATCAGGCATCACTACCAGTGGAGGGATTGGGATACAAACACAGCCATATAACCTTCAATCTGTCTAATCTATGGGATGTGCTTGGGTGGGGGTAGCACAGAGATTGTGGGAATAGCCAACCAGTGGCTGGTACAGCCTGAGACCCATGCCCTGAGAATGAACCCAACCCTGACACTGCCTGGGGCACCAGGACCCAGAGGCTGGATGACCCTGAGACTGAGGATTGAACCAAACATGACTAGAGAAAAAGTGTCAAAGTAATATTCTGCTGTATTCATAAGTTGGTATCTAGCTCAAACGTCATCAGTGAGGCTTCATCCAGCAACTGGTGGAAACAGATGCAGAGATCCACAGTCAAACATTTGTTCGAGCTCAGGGAATCCTACCGAAGAGAGAAAGGAACATTTGTAGGAGCCAAAGGAGTCAAAGACACAAGAAACCCCACAAAATCCACTAATCTGGGCCCATAGGAGCTCACAGAGATTGAACTGACAATGAGGAGCCTGCATGGGACTGACTTAGGCACATCTACGTGAAAGTTGTGTAGCCTGGTCTTCTTTTGGGACTCCTAACAGTGGGAATAGGAGATGTTTCTGACTCTTCCTGGCTTTTGGTATCTTACTCCTTATACTGGGTCACTTTTCCCAAGCTTAATACATGGGGAGGTGCTTAGTCGTACTGCAACTTGATATGCCATGTTTTGTTGATATTCATGGAAGACCTGCCCTATCTTAAACAGAAATGGAGGAGTGGGTTGGGAGGAGAGACAGAGGAGAGGTGGGAAGGGGAGAGATTTGGAGGAAAGGAGGGAAGGGAAATTGCAGCCAGGTTGTAAAACAAACGAATGAATGAATGAATGAATAAATAAATAAATAAAAGAAATGAAACAGCTCATCTTGAAAGGATTAAAAAAGAATACTATTTCCTGCTTAGTCTGTTTCTAAGGATGCAGAGACTACCCACCCTAGAGACATATTCAAGTCACTCTGGATTTGGGAATCTGAGATCATAGCCTTGATGGTAAGTTGTTGGACCGTAATGTCAAAGTCATTCACGTGAGCTGGCCATTCTGTAGCCCATAGGCTTGCTTGGTGAAAGAGCCTTCCAAGAGTATCATGGTGTAGAATGTGGAGAACACAGAGAGTATCTCTGGGCAGAGCTGTGGAGCCTGAGAAAAATCATAGTGGGGCCATTACCCCAGTGAAATTTTATCAATTTTATTTGTATATTTATCATAATCTTCCTTTGAGATATTTTGAGAGGATTTCTGTTTATTTATTTATTTTTTACTTTTGAGATTATAATTGCAATGTTTTTCCTTTCCCTTTCTCCTTCCAAAACCTCCCATATACCTCTCTTTACTCTCTTTCAAATTCTTGGTTTCTTTTTCATCAATTGTTATAGTATGTATATATGTTCACATGTATATATATATTCCCATATATGTGTTGAATATGTATAGAATCTGCTCAGTCAGTATTATGTATGTATGCTTTCAGGGTTGACTCTGATATTTGATATTGGATAACTGATTGTTGGACTCTTCTCTGGATGAGACTATTTCTTCTGTCCTCAGCATTCCTTAGTTGTCCAGCATAATATCTAACAACGACCTCAACATTTGTCCTTATACCTACAGACAAGTGTAGTATTCCCCATTCATCAAGGAATCTTTGAAGCACGATTAACATAAACTCAGGGATAGAAATTGGAATTCGACTTGAAGACCAGAGAAACAAAAACAGTCAGCCACTGGTTCTTACTTTGAAAATGGTGATTCACCCTCCAGGAATCTTAAATGAGACTAAGTTTGAGAGATGTTTCCTCTCATTTTATAATCCTCCCTAAGGTTAGGATTAAAAGTATGCACCACTGGGATTAAAGGCTTGTACCATCTGGTATAGGCAGAGGTTGCTTGTTTGTTTCCCAGCCACCCAGACCTGAATAATAACACAGAGACTGTACTAAATACAACACTTATTGGCCATTAGTTCAAGTTTCTTATTAACTAACTCTTACATCTTAAATTAATCAATTTCTATTAAGCTGTGTATTGTCATGTGGTTGTGGCTTACCAGCAAGTTTCCATCTGGTGTCTATCTTCTTTGGCAGCTACATGGTGTCTCTCTGACTCTACCTTCTTTTCTCTTCTATCTCTGCTTGGAATTCCTGCCTTGCTCTATTCTGTGCTGCCACAGGCCTAAAGCAGATTCTTTATTAACCAATGGCAACAAAATATATTCACAGCATACAGAGGGGAATCTCATATCAGCTCTGTTTCTATGGTAAACTAGTGTGGCTACTGGGATTAAAGGTGCATGTTAGCACTACCTAGTCTGTAAGGCTGCCCAGTGGGGCTGTTTTATTCTCTAATCCTCAGGCAAGCTTTATTTATTAAAATACAAATGAAAAGCCACTACAAAACTTCACTTTGCAATAGACAGAGATGATTGTAGAAGTCTGTATGTATTCAATCAAAATGAAGAGTTGTGGAGCCTTGTTCTAATGGATACATCTGCAAGATAGTCCCACACTTAAGGCTCAGGGAACATTGCAGAAAAGAGGGCAAAAGATCAAGAGTCAGTAGATCAAGGAGTTTGCTGTGAGATGTGTCTTCTAGTAATGTCAGGAATGTAACCCATTAGGTTTCAGCAACATGACTGTCCAAGCATGGGCTGAACAGGGACAACATCAACAGACATTCCGAAGAGAAGGGGAAAGGCCCAGGAGGTCTCAACCATATGCACAGCACTGTGGGACTTCCTTTTCTTAAAGCTACTGATTTTCACTCACGTATACATGATTAGGAAAATACATCAAACACTCGCTGCAATAAAAAGTCACGAGACGATGCAGCTTTGGAAGAGAAATGAGCTGCATGCAAGGAGAATGTGCTTTGAAAGAAGAACTTGCGCAGTCCTCAACTGAGGCTGGGCTCCTTACTGGATTCTCATATTCTTCCTAGGGAATCTCTGTAAACTCAGAATCGTTTCTCAGTTATACTAAGTCATCACTTTTCTTTCTTGTCCTGGTTTTCTTCTAAATTTGATTGAGTTTCTTCAGAAGCGACGGAATATGTGACAGTCTGGATTAAAAATGAAAGCAGATATGAGATTCCAGATGTCTGTCATTAAACCATATAGCGAGGAGTTTATAAATATGGAAGACAATTCTACTCTTCTCAATAAATTTTGAATCTGAGATTTAGCTGTTTTCCATAAACCTTATGTCAACGATAAAGGGTTTATTGAACATTTTAAAGTTTTTCTATTTTAATTGCTAATGTGATGACCCTGAATAGATATGTCCCACATAACCATGGTGAAATATACCTATTATCCCAGCATTCAAGACATTGAGGCAGAATAATCACAAAGAGTTTGTGGCTAGCCTGGTTACCACAGCTAGATTTTTTTCTCAGAATGAAACAAAATAATGCCCAAACCAAATAGCTTGGAGGAAGTCCTCAGTAACTAAGAGTATACCATTCGAGTATGAGGAATGGATTTGGGGTTCACAGATCCAAAGTAAAAATGTTAGGTGTGTGTGGTGGGCTGCCTGTAATTCCAGCCTGGGAAGTTGGATCTCCACAGCATGCTTGCTCCTGAGATTAGCGACATCAGGGAGCTCTGGCCTTAAATGGGATTTGGTGTTTCATTGAATAAGAGCAATGATGAGTCCAGGCCTTCTCTTGGATACACAGGCACACACATGCCCACACAATTGTGAGCACATATACACAACACTCATGCACTCAATACACACACAGAGAACAAAGCCACATACACATACAGTTTATACACAACACACATAACACACACACACACACACACAATGGAAAAGAAAAAGAGTGTCGCAATTCTAAGTTGAAAATTGGTAAGGTTAATAAGGACAGTTCATAGATGAATGAGTTTGGAGCTACTTGGAACTTTAAACTGTGTTCACAATGCCTATGTGTACACTGGAGCTATGTAAGAGTGTGATTACAATAGTTTTCAGTCCTAGCATCAAAGTCAGTCTAGTGGATCAAAAATAATTATAGAATCTCAGGTTTCTGTCTCTAGATGCTTAAATCAGAAGGCCTGGGAAGATATCTAGAAATCTATGCCTTTGGAAAGAGCCCCAGGAATTTCTTTATATGTCATACAAAGAGCATCAAAGACAAGATACCATCTATTACAAAGAAATTCAGGAGATAAAAACAAATGAAATTGCTTGCTGCAGTCTGGCTCTGGCTTTCTTCTGGCAAGTCGATCGAGAAATAAAATAGCATGAGGCAGCTTGTTCAGCTCAGGTGGCCTTGGACACATTGAGGACATGTGCTCCTCTGGCTGTTTCCCTGATACCCTATCATGCAGCTTTCCAAACCAAGCAGGTTCTCAAGGGCACACCCTAAACACAGGAGCCAGATTCTCAGGGGTGCACCCCAAATATGGAACCAGGTTCAGCATTTGGAAGATGAGATGGTAAAGTCCACACAGACTCAGTCCTTGATACTTGCTTGACTTGGGCTCTTTAAAAAGTTCCCATAAATTCACTGTTTTGTAAAACAGTCATCATTTAATAAATACCTTCTATAATTTATTGGTTTTTTTTACTTTGAAAAGTGTTGATGTATGTTGAGAAACAATTCAATTCCACATATTTTGTTGTTATTTCAATTCCTTTACACTGAGTTTAAATTATATCTTGTCCACTCAAACCAACTTATAAAATATACTAATATATTGCCCTAGTATTTTAATTAATCTTTTTCTCTTAAATCTTAATATATTTTCCATAAAATAGTCCTCTTGTTTTATTTTTGTTTTTTATTTTTTAATTACATAATTTAGTGCTCCATAAGCATTGGAAAGAAGCTGACTAATATATTGGTAAGTGCCATTCTTTGATACATACATCTGGGTAGCTACTGAGCAAGTACAAGGGAGAAAGTAAATATTTAATTTGATTTAAATTAATGTACTTAATCCAATAGTAACCTTTACTAGTTAGTGATACTACAAATTTTGTTTTTCCCTTTTGATTTCTCATTTAATACTGGGAAGTTCCCCATGTGCTTCATACTTTTCTGAGAAAATGGTAAGAGAGAGGAATAAGAGGCAAGTCTGTGGGAATTAAAATGATCAGGAGACTTCGGTCCTGGGCTAAACTCTCTACCAGCTGCGGGACTTCATGAATCGCCTATCATATTAGCAACTTAGCCAGGGGGGTAAAACACGCCTTTGCTAACAGGGGCTGAGACTGAGAAAGTTTCTCTCCCTAGAGATGGCCTGGAGTTGCAGATTTCCTTTCATGTTTACCTTCTATCCAGTGACTACACTGTTTTTTTAGTTGTCTATGGTTTGATAGTCGGCTTCCCACGTCATAGTTTGAGAGACATTGCTAACTGCCTTTTATCTAGTCCAGTTCTTTCTCTCCTCTCAGGGATTAAATTAAATAGACTTCTATGGGCTTTCTGCTGCCACTAGGTGGTGACTGTTGGTCCAAGGGTTCATGGTCCCGAGGCATTGGTGAGAAAGTAAGAAGAGACATACTGCCACCTAGTGCCTCAGTGACAATAATGTCTACTGTCATTAGAAGTCATTAGAGTCTGAAATTAGGTATGTATTATTAGTACACACGTGTGATTATGTACTATTAACACAAATATTATTGTGTACATATTATGTAAATATAGTTAGTCATGTTTTACAGATGAAAAAAATAGGTTCAAAAGACCAAATAGTGATCTGTGGGAGAACAGCCTGGCAATGGGTCCTACATTATTTATATTCCATCTTATCATGTGACTATCAGTTACACAAGGGAAACCTATTCCATATCCTCATGTACATGTGTGTGTATGCATGCACGCATGCAAGAGAGAGAGAGAGAGAGAGAGAGAGAGAGAGAGAGAAAGAGAGAGAAAAGCAATGGTAAGTGAAGGGCTAGGACTGGAGCTATATAATAAAAGATCACAAATATCATAAATGAACTTGAGATTATGGCTTATAAACATTCCATCAGTTGATCATCAGAGGAGTAGCTGGGATCAGGATAATAAGTGGATACTTCAGTGAGGTACTCAGCACCCTTTCAGGGCAAGTAGTCGAAACATAATGTCATCAGATTCTAAATGTCTAATGGGTGATTGTTGCTTTTGGGATGTCATTTTGCTGTTAGCAACAGCTTGTGAGATAGCTGTGACATAGGTCTGTGAAGGAAGGGATCAGTGTGCATTCATTCAGCAGCCACAGGAGCTCTTTGCAGGAATGACTGAGTTTTCATCTCCTCTGCCAATTCTAATTGATTGGTGGTAGCTCTTTGGAGAAATAGACTACACAGAGAAGGAATTGATGGGGCTCCAGGACTTTGTGGGAGTGTGCCATTAATTGATTAGCATTATCTGCTATGAGGACTAGGGACAGGTTCATGTCTCTTGTATTTACTGCTATACTTAGGATGATAGTTTGCACATCAATTTTTTGGGGCGGAGGATGTACATTGGAGGAAAGGAGATGATGTCATAAAAGTCAAACGAATGGCATGTTTTGCAGGGTGAGCCATAGAATGCCTCTAGGTACAGCAAGTGGATCTGGCTCAATTTCTAGAAAGTTGTTTCTCTATCCATGGTATTGTTCCATGATGGAGGGGGTGATCTAGCAGTTGAAGGTGGTATTTCAAGGAGCTCCAGCTGCTGGTCTCCACCCGAGCCTGGTGCTTTTGGGATCGATACTGTGATTCATTTTCACTGCTCAGTTACAGGCGTCCTTTGTTCTGTAGGTTCCTTCTCCTCTCTGGATCATTAACCTACACTCCTTGTAGTCTAAACTGATGTCTTTTTTTCTAACTCACAGCTAGCCTGATCATACTGGAAAAAAGCTACCTCTTTAAAGAATTCTTAGTCAGTTCTTGACATTATATTTTATATGCGATGCAGGTGGTCTTTGATGTCAGGGGGACTCCAACTGTGGGTTCACCCAATGACTGACTGAAAACATTTGAAAATATTTGTACTGAGCAGGTGCAGTTCCTTTCCCATCATTGTTCTCCGAACAATGCAACACAAAAGTTTTGATATTGCTTTTACTTTGTGATAGGCATGATAAACAATTTAAATCATGTTGAAAGATATAGACTGTATAGACATATAATGTATGCAAATATTACACCATTTATATGGAATTTGAGTACCTACAGGATTTGGAATCTGAGACCAGACTTTTGTGAATATTGAGGGCTGACTGTATATCATTTAATCACCAGGATAGCTTAATAGAATAAAGATTTATTATTTGCAAATAAGAAACTAAATTACTTATAAGCTAACTTGCTTATGGTTGCTCACTGAATAAGTGACGGACTTGAAGTTTAAACTCAGGGCTCTGAATTTAACAGCCTGTATACTGGACCTTCATATGATGGTATTACTGGACCACTAGGGGCTCACATTGAACCACTTCATACATAATGAGCCACAGCTCACCCATAGACTCTGAAATCTGAGAAAATTATAGATTTCTCTCAAACACGCTACAACCTCTCTCATTTAGGTAGATGATTCATCTCTTTTAGTCGACAAAGAGAAGCCCATAGCTCAGCTTACTCACTCAGAGTGAACCCCTACCATTGAGAATTGATTGCTGGAGAATTGATGGCTTCAACCACAGGGAGACTTCCTTGGCCTCCTAGACTGAAGTCCAGTACTGGTGGCTTCCTTTACTTCATCGTGCATTGAAAGACCTAACAATTCATCACCAATCTGCTTACAGCACATATAACTAGCTCTTGTTGTCCAGGAAGCCCACCAATGGATTATTTTTAGCTTTGGAAATTCATCATAGTTTCTTTCTTTTTTTATTATTATTTATTAAAAATTTCCACCTCTTCCCCACCTCCCTTTTCCCTTCCCCTCCCCACCTCCCCCTCCCCACCTCCGCATCCCCACCTCCCCCTCCCCACCTCCCCATCCCCACCTCCCCCTCCCCACCTCCCCATCCCCACCTCTCTCTTCCTCTCTTGTCTTAAGAGCAGTCAGGGTTCCCTGCCCCGTGGTAAGTCCAAGGTCCTCCCCCATCCATACAGGTCTTTAAAGGTGAGCATCCTAAAAACGGAGTGAGGTAACCCAGACCCAAAAAGAGGAATATGGTATGTACTCACTCATAAGTGGATTCTAGCCATAATTAAAGGTCTTTGAGTTTATAATTTGTGATCCTAGAGAAGCTAAATAAGAAAGTGAACCTGAAGAAAATCACATAGTTATCCTCCTGGATATTGGAAGTAGACAAGATTGCCTGGGAAACTTGGGTGCACGGGGGGGGGATGGGGGTGGATGTAAGGGGAGATGGGTAGAGAGAAGGGAGAAGGGGAGGATTCTAGTTATTTCTTATTTGTTTTTTTTTAGTTTTGATATAGAACTTCTCTATATAACTCTGCCTGTCCTCAAACTCATATAGATCTGCTTGCCACTGATCCTGAGTGCTGGGACTAAAGTTGTGTGTTCCAACACCCACATCTGGATTTTACTAACTTGATTAACATGTCTAATCTAGCTCCCTCTGGGTTCAGTTTGGCTCAATTCTTTATGCCCTTTTACCATGAGAAGAACTACAGCTTCTCAAGTCTCTTCACATTTTATGAAGTTGAAAATCTCACTTTTATTTCCTTTACAGAGTTAGTAAAAGAGTAATTTATTTTTTGCTTCATCTTTTCTCCTAGACTTACAGCTTAGTATTTTATGATTGTCATAAGAAATGACCACAAACTCACTTACTTCGATGGAAAATAATTATTTTATTCTTCTGGAGCTTATTGGTCTATAGTTACCCTGGGCTAAAAATAAGGTGGTTTCTCCTGGAAATACTGAGGAGAATCTGTTCCTTCACCTTTCTCAGATTCTTGAGGTTCCTGGGGTGCCTTGGCTCATTCTCCCATCCTTCATATCCGAGCACCACTCCAAATCCGGGTTTTTGTTTCCTGTCTTCTTTTCTTGTAATGACCTAAGACTTCCGTGATCACATCAGGGTCATCCATACAACTTAACAGAAATAAATCTCCCAAGAGCCTTGACACTTCTGCAGAGTTTTTTCCGACGTTTAAAGGTTCCAAGAATGTGAATGTGGGCATAACTGGGGAATCAGCAATTAGTTGACCACATACTCATAACTACAGATTGGAAGGGAGTTCTGGTCGCAACATCCCATGGCAATTCTGGTTCGTCAGAAGCGCCACCCTCCACCAATTACCTTACTAAACAAGTTCCTAAACATGAACAACAATAGGCCAGAAATCAATGTCAGCCCACATGGTCAAGGTCTCACAGTAAAAGAACAGGAGTAGATCCTCCGGATCTCAGGTCAGTGTTTCTTCAACTATACTCATCATTTCTTTGAGGAGAATTGTTTCTTTTTATTCATGTAATTAATCATACATTCAGGAATTCATTGCCTCTTCTGTGTAGATAATTTTGTTCAGTGTTGGGGATAAAATAAACAGCACAGTCTTGGTCTTTGAGGAGTTTATTTCTGGGAATAATGATGTAAGCACGTCGCTATAGATTATGGTATGACCACTACAAGGGAAGCACTGCAAGATTCAGAGTGAGCTCTAAAGAGGGATGAGATGCCTGTTTATCTTTGGAGCCAGATGTGGGCTGGAGGACAGTCATAGAACAGAACACAGAACGTTTTCTATGTTCCCAGAAGTAGTGTAGAGCATACAAAATCATAGGTGGTTAAAAATACCATGATGAAGGGGAGACGCTGTGAAGTTTATTACTTTTAGAATACAAATCTTGAGGGTTAGTTGTGTGACGGCTGGACTGGTGAGGAAGATTGAAGTACCCACAATTTTGCTTTTGTTTTTCAATCATACGGCTCCCATTTTCATTTTCTGACACTTAAAGTATTTCTCCACGTCCTTGAGACTCTGATAGCACTGTCGCTAATGATATCCTATCTCCTTTCTGCCATCATAGGGACTGTTCATTGGAGTGTGGCTGCAGAAGCCTTAGTGGAGTCTTCTCTCAGATTTGCTGTTGCTCACTGGGTAGGAGGAAAGACCAGTAGAATCTCCTGGGTTCAGCCATGTCGGAAGACTAATTTTGGAACTTCCTATGACACTCAAGCCTCTCTTTTGCTTGTAATATAAGCTTTATGTTTCCATCACTTACAAATGAATATTGATGACAGCAGAAATTTTGGTTTTAGTTAATACATTGGGATAGCCACCAACTACCTTAAAGGGAAATGCTGAGGGGCCTGATATGTAATGTCTTCAGGGTTTCTGAGTGAGTAGGATGACAGTGAAGGAACAGACTTGGTACGGATGTCACCTGTTAGGAGCAGTCACCAGGACAGGGAAGTGGGAGCTGTCCAGGAGATGATGGACATTGATTTCTCATGTGACATTAGAGTCGTAAGAATTTGTATTATAATGAAAGTACCAATAAAAGTCATTTAGATTGGGGTTGAAGAAACAGTTACAAACCAGCTCTTGAAACAATAAGGTTTTTTAATTCATGAAAACCTTCCTACTATCGATGACTTGGTAGTTTTCATTACTTCACTGTAGCAGAAAGTAGAATGCTGAAATGAACCTCAGTTCAGATGATGTTTCTCACTGGAACTTGCTGTGTGACTTCAGGCCAATTGCTTAGCTTCACTGTGTTTTAGTTTCTTTATCTAGTGAGATTATCAATGATGACCTTTATCTATGAGAATAATTATGGTCGTATGAGACTGAAAAAAAATCTAAATCAAGTTGGGCAGTGGTGGTACGTACCTTTCTTTAATCCCAACACTTGGGAAGCAAAGGCCAGTGGATCTCTGTGAGTTCAAGGCCACCCTGGTTTACAGAGTAAGTTCCAGGACAGTCAGGTAATTTTAGGGAATGTTTGACCTAACTTCTTAAGCTCCTGATTTTTTTTTTTACTGTTTACTTCTAGACTCTGTGTCTTCAACATTGGCACTCATATTGGAAAAATAGTTTCTGTGTGTCCCCAGTGCCTACCAGCACAAGATGGGGCATCTGTTGCCTGGGAATGAAGCTGTATGTCTGTGTTTCTGGTGAGTTCCAGAGATTCCATAGACAACTGCAGATATTTGTGCTGCCCCTAAAACAGTCACTCTACACAGGGAGGAGTCTACATTGTCTCCAAGTCAATCAAGACCGACTCTCTGAGATGAGGCAGGTCAGTGAGGACAAACAAGGAGGCAGGTGTCTTCTCAGGGGACATCTAGGCAAGAGGGCAGGGACTACAAGACGGTGCATGGCCGGCATGTGCCCCCTGGGCTTCTTTCCATGAGAAAAATTTTTAGCACACTATTTGGCATGTGGGAAACACCCATTTAATATTAGCTTTGTATTGTAGTTCCTTTTCTTCCTCTCATAGGGACATGTTTCCACAAACGACATGTCCTGTAATGTAGACAAAGTTTGAAAATATGAAAAGTCAAGCCAGAATTCATTGCCAGCACTCCTCCGTGGGAAGGACAGGAACTCAGGCTGGCCTTTGTACTGACAGAAGTAGAGGCCCGCGGTGCAAAAACACTTGCCAAAGTCTGTGCAGTGCTAGGACAGACGCCAGAGCTCAGCTCGTCAACCCCCAGCCCTGCTGTCTGTTCCCTCTCATTGACTCTCCTTCCTTCAAGAGCCTGTATAGAGCAGGGCTCAGCAGTCAAGCTGACAGTGATCTATGTCCATGGGAGTCCCCAGGAAAGACCGCAAACCACCAGGTGAAGGGCAGAGGCTACATCTGGAAGCTTCCATTTGAGAAAACGCTGTCTGCTGTTCTGTCCCTGAATGCTCTACTCTGCCATCACAGTCAGTCTCAAACCTGCCATAACACGGGAAGCTGTCAATTAGGGAGGCTCCTCTGAGCTGTGCTGCCTGTGCTTACTACACAGCACTCCCCTCCCACTTCCCCTAAATGTGCCCATTAGGGAGGGAAGGTCCCTGTTGTAAGATTGCTCCCTGATGGTGGCAGGACACAAAACAGCCAAATTTATGTCAGAAAGCCGAAATCAGTTATTGCTGACAGCAGTAATAATGGGACCTCGAACATGACCTAGTTTATTGCTCTCAGCGCCTGGTCTGAGTTGATAAATTCCTTTTGAGAGACCAAATGGGCATGTGGGAATCCAGAGGGAAAGATGGCAATAGAGCTATGGTGGCTACAGCTTCCGAGTGCTGCAGAGGAAGGAGCGAGCACAGGTACGCTCCTCATTACTTGTTAGCAGTCACCACCATTTGTTAGGTGACAAGCTCTGGGACGCGCATTTTAAATGTATTTTCTGTAATCTTCAGTACCATCGGCCAAAATAAATATTAGTCCTAGTCTAAAGATAAGATAACCAGAACTGGAGGAGCCTGAGGCTGTGGAGATAGCCCAGTATTTGCCTACCAAATATAGTGCTTCAGTTTGATTCCACAACACTTACACACACACACACACACACACACACACACACACACACACACACACGATTCTAGAGATCATCCAAGATCACGCAGCTAGTCAGTGGAGATGCCCATTTGGTCAGGTTTTGTCTAACACCTGAACTTTATCTCATCACACATTATTGAGCATCTGGTTTATCATATTCAGATGAGTTTTTTTAGGTTTCCTTCTTGAGTTGGGTACTAAAGCAGTTTCCACCATACTAACCAGTAGTTTGGGTTTCTGAGGTGGGGTGGGGGGAGAAAGCTCTTATGACAGGAGTCTTGAATGCTGAAAAGGAGGGGAGATGCATACACATGTTTACGTGTGAATCTTAATTGTATCCATCATGGCCCCAGTCTGTATCTGTAGCAATCCTTTACTATTTGTCGTCCCTACATCTCTGCTGCCAGCCTGCAGCAATCTGGAGGCAGTAGCCTAGAAAGAAACTAATGAGAATGATTTCTTGACCGATGGGGCAGTTCTTTCTGGATTTAAAAGGGCCTTGTTATAATGACAGCAGTCCATTTTCACACTACAATTGAATGTAGAGATATAAAAGCCCGGAAAACCTAAAATATTCAAGAACTTTAGAGGATGAGCCCCCCAGTCAAACTGTGTCTCATCCCCGTGCAGCTCAGGGCCCCAGCTGCTCATGCAATCTGAAAGTGCCAGATGTGGTTCTGGATGCCTCTCCCTTCTCCTTCGTGTTCCTCCTTTGCTTACATATGCCTCCTCTTCAGAAGGGTCAGTGTATGGCACTGGAGCTCATTTCTAGTGAATTTCTATTGGGTAATTTAGCTTCTAACTCGTCTCTGAGTCTATCTCTTCTCCGCACAGCTGGACTCAGCCATGTTTCCCTACCAGCCCTCCCCCCGAGTGGACAGTGTGACAGCATGCATGGAATTGAGTGGTCTGATTACGGAGTTCATCTGTGGTCCGGATCAAACCTCTTCATCAGGCCTTATGCACAAATCTTCATCCTTAGACTTTGAATTGTTTTTATCTTAGAGTAATATTTTAATACTTTAAGACTCTCACAACACTTAAATGTTGCTGAAAGTGTTAGTGCCAACCCCTGTATACTTCCCTGGGCACACAACCTGTCAAGAATAGGATATAGATTGGTACCTGGATCTGGGAAGAGATAAAGACAGATACCAGGCAGGAGAACGGTACAAAAGACACATCTATTTCTCAGTTTTGCAAAGAGGTAGCCTGTTAACCTGCTAGGAATCAGAGGAAATTTCCAGAAAGACTACAACTTCTCTGATACAACCATTCATGTTATAGGAGAAGATAGTTCTCTCATTTGCAAACGGCAGCGCTTCTTCACAAAGAGGCTTGCAGTGCCATGTTCCTGTCAGAAAGTTTCCTAAAAATGCCAACAGATAGTGTCCTATGCACACCCCCTCCACACCTCATGCATCTTGAATAGAGCCCAGAACTGGATTCCCACACAGATGGTCTGACAACCTGGTGTGGCAGAGAGGAAATGAACTATTTTACAATGTGTGTGAGATTTGAATGAAATGAGCAAGGCATGCTGTTCTAGAAGAGTGTCTTGTGATTTCAATAGCCAGGAGACCTTTGATCTTCTGTTGCTTTTTGGTGACTTTGAAATGTCTTCCACTCAACAGATACCCAGGCAAGGTCTTCTGATGCACTCAGCAAAGGACGGGATGGGATGACAGTCATGTGTGGGTACCACTCAGCACATCAGGATCAGGGCTTACAGGCAACATCTATTCTTTTTGGGCAACTATAAACCAAAATATTATTCTTGTAAATATATTCTCCAGTAAGACTGTTGAATATGCAAATGATCATGAGGCAAGCCACTCATTCTTTTTAGGTGTTCAGAGTCGTCTCTTCACATCTATGCTTCTAGGCAATGGTAATCCACTGAATATTAAGTGCTCACTTTTCAATGCGTTACTTTTATAATTGGAATCTGGAATTTTCAATGAACAAATTATTAGAGACAAATGAGGTACTTTGCTGCTTTTTAGCTCTTTCTCTGTCTGTCTGTCTGTCTGTCTCTCTCTCTCTCTCTCTTTCTGTGTGTGTGTGTGTGTGTGTGTGTGTGTGTGTGAGAGAGAGAGAGAGAGAGAGAGAGAGAGAGAGAGAGAGAGAGAGAGATCGATCCACTCATCCTTTCAACAAACCTTACTTGAGCACTTATTGTGTGCTATTTACCATTCTGGGGAAGATACGGTGATGATCAAAACAGCCAGTAGGAAGAGTTGTTTATTTACTCACACACAAAAGTATAGTTGCAACAAGTGCTATGGAAAAGGGGTTAAATCTGTAAGACACAGTAGTAGGGAAACTGACTGTGGGAACTTAGAGGTAGTTTCTACTAAAAGGCATGAATGAGCTAAGACGAAGGCACTCAGGGCTGTTACTCCAGGTAGCAGGAAGAGCATGTGCAAAAGCAGAAGCGATTAATTTCCCGTGGCTTCTTGTATTAGTTACTCGTCTGTTGTGTTACAACTCCATGACCAATGACCAAGCCAACTTAGAGACGGAAGAATTTGTTTGTCTGTAAAAATCCATCATGTCAGGGAGCCATGGCAGCAAACAGGCATGGAGGCTGAAGCAGGAAGCTGAGAGATTTGTGGTGTCTTTAATAGCGAGCATGAAACAGATAGATAACTGGAAATGGGGTGAATTTAAACTCTTGAAGTCTTCCCCTGAGTGATTTTATTCCTCCAGTAAGACTGCACTGCCCTGTAATATCTCCACACCGTAAGTGCCAAGGATGGACCAAGCATTCAAATGTCTGAGTCTATGGGGGGCCAATTGTCATTTACATCACAGCCTGTAAGAGATAACCATTGAATGGCTTAAAATAATGCAAATATTATTTCTGGAGCTATGAAATCTGAAATGTTTCTCACTGCAGTAAAATTAAGGTGTGGGGAGGCTGTGATACTTCTGAAGGCTGCGTTGATGCATCTACTCCTTGCCCTTTGCCACTCCTAGCGACTGCCCTCTCCCTGAGACTCACAGCTTCTTCCTGTACCACTCCAAACTCTGCTTCTATGATTACATCATTATTATTTCCTCCTTTCTCACTGACCCTCCTGATTCTCCAGGACTTTCTTGGTTCACAGGGACAGCTCAGAATAGTTGGTACACCTCAATGTTCTTAATTCCAGCTACAAAATTCATTTTGACATGGAAGGCAATATACTTTAAGGTTGCAGAGACTAGAAAGGGATGCCCTTGGGGTGCAGGGCTCTGTCAGTCATAAGTGGTGTCATGAGTGTTTGCGCAAATGAAAGCAGCTAAAGCGATAAGTAGCCTGGCATGGTCAGGCTGGGAGGCGAGTTGTCGTTCTCAGAGCGGAGCAAAAGGAAATTGTTAGCACTTCTAAGCGTTACTACTTTTGGTTATTTTTCTTACACTTAGGTGATTTCAAAGCTTGGCACTAGAGTGCCTATTTTCCTGCCTTTGTTCCTAACCAGGACACGGGCATTATATAAGCAGAGCTAATCAGCAGCTCCCACCCTGATGAGACTTCTTGCCAGAAGAGAGCAAAGCGAGGCAGAATCTCATTTCTAGAGAACATGCAGGCAGGTCTATTGACTGTGGAGCACAGCAGTGGTGGGGGTGCTGGTTGAGCTGGGGAGTCCATGTGAAAGGAGATGTCAGGAGGTCTTCATGGGGAGACTGAGGTGAGGCTGGCCATTGTCTTGATATGCAGCTTCCTCGCCAGTCTGAACAGAATTTCTCTCAGCTGCTCCCACATTATCCTCTAGAACATTTGTTTCCTGCCTTGTTCAGTTAGGTTACACTCTGTCCCCATCTACCAGGACTCTTTGCTGCCACTAGAAATCAGGCGTGAGAAGACCCTGTCGCCCTTCATAAGGACTTTGATTTTCCACTAAGGGTTATGGGAAGTTATTAGAGTATCTTGATTAGAAGTGTTGGGTAGGTAGCAGACTTGAAGTATCTCATAGGCATATCGAGATGGAAAGAGCAGTCTACATTTTCTACACCATGTTGATAGTTAGGGTTGGTGAGAGTGTTTGTAGTGATGTAAAGGAGTCAGGGGCAGATGGGGTAAGAGGTTTATGTCAGTGCTTCGAACGGAATTCCTAGCCATCACTTGGATATTTGAAAACCATTCAACATAGCACATGATAGTTATAGACCTACAACATCAGGTAGATGAGGGAGGCTACTCATAGTCCAAACAAGCGGTCTGCATTCTCCATGCTCCAGCAGTGATGAGGGGCTCAGCATTTCGAAGCAATTCCAAGCCGATCGAAGCACATAGTGTGCCTGGATGCTCTGAGGAGAGGATGGGGTGGTTGGTACCTTTTGGCCTCTCTTACGTTTCTTTATATAGTTTTCCTCTATCTCTCCATGGCCCCCTTGCTGTTATTTGAGCCTGTTCACTCTAACCACAATGTGCTGTTCTCTCTTTATCTTAAGTATGTGGTGTCTGATGTCGTTTTGGATGCAGTCCAGACTGCACTCAGCCTTTTTATCAGTATAAATCATAGATACTGTATCAAATCTCTGACACCTTGTTGTCACCCATCTACTGTACACGTTCTACTGGTGGGGAATTCCCTACTCTTGAGAGACCATGGTTCAGTCATCTCTCAATTAAACTTAATAAAAAAGTCGGTCTTCAGATTCTAGTTGAAGGGAAAGGGCATCTGAAGCTGGAGAGGCGACTGAGGCACAGGGGCGCAGTTGGTTTGAATAAGGTCACAGATTAATTAGAATTGGGCTTAATTAAAGCCGCATGAGCATCTGGACAGCTTCGCCAACAAAGAGGATCATCTGCGTATCTTTGAACAGTCCCTTTCTCTGCTGGCCTCTCACTCTCCGGTTTGCATGTTCGTTCCAGCTGCTGTGATAAACTCATGTGTCTGAAAGCATTATTTTCAAGTCAATTACACAGGCTTCTCTGTGGCTGCTTAGTTAGGTTACAGCACTATTCTAATGAAGTCAAAGTCCCAGGCTTGAGCTCCATCCATGAGGACCTCAGCCTGCCCTGCAGCCTGGATTATGCTTCTCAAATACGGAAAGAAAATAAACTACTTGGCTATAAATAAAAGCTTGGGGATGTTGGCTGTGGGGAGGTCTCAGGCTTAACCTGTCTTCTTTCTTTCATGGCTGAAGGTCCTGTTTGAGTGACAGGTACTTATCCAGTACATTCCTTGCCGGGGACTCAGCCGGAGAACCTTGTGAAGGAATTTGACTATTGAGGACGCCAGCAAGGCAAGCTACCAGGTGGCGGTACTTATTCTTCTCTTTTCCACCTGGTTCCACATGGAAACAGCTGATAAACGAATTCACACTAATTTTCAGTGACAAGTAGAGGCTTGAAGTGCTCTCTGTAGAAGTACTTAACGTTTCTGTCCGTGGTAAGACATTGTTTCTGAAGCAGTGATTTCCAAATTGTTTTGGAAGGGCTTTGAGAGCTTGGGTCACCACTCATGCCAGCTTATGGAAAATGAAGAGATTTCCCAGAATGTGGGCTACTGAATGCTACAACCTGGACAATCCAAGGCAGTTTGGGGGTTTTCCGGGTGGATGAGTATATGGTTGATCAGGATGATAGTACAAAGAGGAAGCTGGTCATGCAAAGCTGGGGTCTCTGTCTCTGCTGTGACAGACCAGAAACTGTTTCAAAAGGCCTTGTTTTCTGAAGCTGCAGCTCAGATTTCCCTTGAAAGGCCTCTCAAGGAACAAAGGTCAAAGAACTCAATAAGAAGCCAAAATAGTGTAGAACTTTTAGTGGAGAGAGTTCTGTAACGCAGTTCTACCAAGCAGGTGGTTGCTTTTCTGCTGACATAAAATGCATACTCAGTGGGTGGTGGTGGGAAAGACCTTTAATCCCAACACTAGTGAGGCAGAGGCAGGCAAATCTCTGTGAGTTTTTTGTGAGTCTTTGTGAGAGACAGCCTGGTCTACAGAGTTAGTTCCAGGGTAGCTGGGGCTACACAAAGAAATCCTGTCTCCCAAAATCAAAGAAAAGTCTTTTGGTATAATAATAAAACCTCATGCTATTGGCATAAAAACAAACACCTTGATCAATGGAATCAAACTCAAGATGCAGATATATATCCACAGATCTATGGACATCCGGTTTTTGATAAAGGAGTCAGAAATACACACTGGAAAAAGGAAAGCATCTTCATCAAATGGTGCTGATCCAATTTGATATCTGCATGCAGAAGAAGGAAAATATATCCATGTTTATCGCCCTGTACAAAACTCAACTTCAAGTGGATCAAAGACCTCAACATAAATCCAGACATACTGAACCTGATAGAAGAAAAGATGGGCAATAGTCTAGAACACATTGGCATAGGAGACAACTTCCTCAACAAACATGAAAAGCATAACAGTTACTAAGATCAACAATCACTAAAAAGGACATCATGAGACTAAAAAGCTTCGGTAAAGCAAAGGACACTGTCCATAGGACAAAATGGCAGCCCACAGAATGGGAAAAGATATTAATCTACTTTACATCAGATAGAGAGATAATATTCAAAATATATAAAGAACTCAAGAGACTAGATATTTTAAAAACAAATAATCCAATTAAAAACACGAGTACAGATCTAAATAGAGACTTCTCAGTAGAGAAAACGAAAATGACTGAGAAACACTTAAAGAAATGTTTAACATCCTTGGCCATCAGGAAAATGCAAATCAAAATGACTCAGAGGTTCCATGTTACACCTGCTTGAATGGCTAAGATCAAAATCCACAAGTGGAAGCTCATGCTGGTGAGGATATGCAATAAGGGGACTACTCCTCCATGGCCGGTGGGAGTACAAACTTGTACAACCACGTTGGAAATTGATGTGGTGGTTCCTCTGAAAACTGGGAACCATTTTACCTCAAGACCCCACTATACCACTTGGTGCATATAACCAAAGCATGCTCCATCCTACCACGGAGACATTTGTTCAACTGTGTTCATAGTGACTTTATTCATAATAGCCAGAAACTGGAAAAAACCTAGATGTTCCTCAACTGAAGAATGGATAAAGGAGATGTGGTACATTTACACAATAGTGTAATACTCAGATGTTTAAAAATTATATCAAAAAAATTTCAGAAAAATAAATGGAACTAGAAATAAAATCATGCTGAGTGAGGCAACCCAGATCCAGAAAGACAAACATGGTTGGTACTCATTTATAAATTAATATTAGACAGGAGGACCAATGAAACTGAATCAAAGACTCAGATATTAATCCACACACCTATGAACACCTGATTTTTGACAAAAGCCAAAAAATATAAAATGGAAAAAAGAAAGTCTATTTAACAAATGGTGCTGGCATAACTGAATGTCAACATGTAGAAGAATGAAAATAGACCCATTTCTGTTACCATGCACAAAACTCAAGTCCAAATGCATCAAAGACTTCAACATAAAGCCAACCACACTGAACTTCATAGAAGAGAAAGTGGAAAGTACACTTGAATGCACTGGCACAGGAGAGCACTTCCTAAATATAACTCCAGTAGCACAGACACTGAGAGGAAAAATTAAATGGTATCTCCTGAAACTGAAAAACCTCTGTAAAGCAAAGGACATGGTCAACAAGACAAAATGACAGCCTACAGAATGGGAAAATGTCTTCACTAATCACACATAAAAAAGAGGGCTGATCTCCAAAATATGCAAAGAACTCAAGAAATTGATCATCGAAAGAACAAATAATCTGATAAAAGATGGGGTACAGACCTAAACAGAGAACTCTCAACAGAAGAATCTAAAATGGCTGAAGGATGCTTAAGGAAATGCTCAACATCCTTAGCCATCAGAGAAATGCAAATCAATACAACTCTGAGATTTAATCTTATACCTGTAAGAAAAATCAAAATCAAACCCACCAATGACTACTTATGTTGGAAGGATGTGGAAAAAGGGGAACACTCCTGCATTGTTTGTGAGAATGCAAGTTGGTACAGCCCCTTTGGATATCAGTATGGGGATTCCAAAAATTAGGAAACAACTTTCCTCAAGACCCAGCAATATCACTTTTGGGTATATACCCAAAGGATGCTCAATCATACCACAAGGACATGTGCTCAACTATGTTCATAGCAGCATTGTTTGTCATAGCCAGAACCTGGAAACAGCCTAAATGCCCCTCAACTGAAGAAGACTGGATAAAGAAGATGTGGTACATTTACACAATGGAATACTATACAGCAGAAAAAAATGACACTTTGAAATTTGCAGGCAAATGGATAGATCTAGAAAACATAATTTGAGTGAGATAATCCAGACCCAGAAAGATAATTATCATATGTGACTAATATGATAATATATAATTACCACATATAACAAATTCATAAGTGGCTTTTAGATATAAAGCAAAGAAAACCAGCCTATAATTCACAATCCCAGAGAACAGACACAACAATGAAGAACCTAAGAGAGACACACATGAATCTAATCTGCATGGGAAGGAGACAAAGATAAGATCTGAGTAAATTGGGAGCATTGGAACAATGGGATAGGATAGATGGGAGGGGAGAGGAAAAGAGGGGAGCTGAGAAAAATGTATAGCTCAATAAAATCAGTTAAAAATGGATATTAGCTGTAAAGGATAACCATGCTACAACCCACAGACCCAGAAAGCCTGAGCAACAAGGCAGGCTCGAAGGGGGAATGCATGGATATTGTGGAAAAGGGAAATAGAATAGTTTTTGTGAGCTAGAGACAGGTAGTGATGGGAACAGGGGGGATGGGAGGAGGGATAAACAGAGACAATACTGGGGGAGACAACTGGAATTGAGGGCATTGGTGTGTGTGTGTGTGTGTGTGTGTGTGTGTGTGTGTGTGTGTGTGTGTGTGACTCTTGAGGACTCCCAGTGATGGCAGACTTGGAGTCTGAACCAGCCACCCTCCATAACAAGGCAAGGCCTTCTGAGGTATGACTGGGGCACCAATCCAGCCACACAACCTTCGATTTATAATACATTCTGCTTACAAGATAAACTGGGGCAATAGAGACAAAGAGCTTGTGAGAATGGCCAATCAATGACTGATTCCACACCTTCAGAGGAAGCCCACACCCAGTATTGCCTGCAGGACCAGGAATAGAAGGCTGGATGGCCTAGACACCTATGCCAAAAAAATATCAAAAATCAATAAGATGATTTCTAATGATATTCTTATATGCTCACATATCTGTGCCTACCCTAATCATCATGACAGAGTCTACCAAGGGCAGCTTATGGAAGCAGATATAGAGGCCATAGCCAAACATTACAAATTGGAGATCTCCATTGGTTCTGTCCCCTTGGAATTCAGAGCTGAGGGAACCCTGAAGATGATAGGGAGGAAGAAATGTAGGACCCAGAGGGGTCGAGGACACCAGGAGAACAGGGCCCACAGAATCAACTAAGCAGAGCTAATAGGGCTCAGAGCCTGAGGCAGCAATCCTGGAGTCTGCGTGTGTCTGCAGCTAGGTCTTCTGCAAATATGTTATGGTTGTTAGCTTGATGTTTTTGTGGGATTCCTAACAGTAGGAGGGAGGGTGTCTCTGACTCTTTCTTCCACTCTTGAGACCCTTTTCCTCCTACTGGGTTGCCTCACCCATCCTCGGAATGGAGGTTTGCGCCCAGTCTTACCCACTTTTGTTAAGGCATGTTTGGTGCATATCCCCTGGAGGCTCTTTTTGGAAGGGAAACGGTGGAGGAATGGATCTGGAGGAGAGGGAGGAGAGATGGGGAAATGGGAGGAATGGAGGAAGGGAAAACTGTGGTAGAGATGTATTGAAAACAAAAAATGAAAAGAATGCATAGTCGGCTGTAGTCTGGATGGGGACAGGAGGGTGACACAGCCTGGCGGGTGAAAGGACAGGCAGTGTGCAGAGAGGGAGAGATTTGCTGTCACTTGTTTCCTTCTGTAGTCTCCATTTCCCCGTGGAGGCACACGTTCAGCACTAAGCGTCTTTCCCGTGGAAGGTTTGTCTGTGAAGCTTGGGTTGTCTACAGAACACTCTTTCCTGCTGCCTGTTTCCTACAGCTGCTAGCTAATTGTGTACCATGCCAAATGCCTTGAACTGAGTGGCAAGAATGCAGCTCAGGGTTTTGTGAATTTTGGGAGATGACATCTGAACATCAAGACCCCAAAGAGGTATTAAAATCTCAGGACACAATGACTGCTAATCTACACGGGAACTTGAATCTCGTCCTTATTTATCCCATCCATCCCCAAATATAATATAAAAAGATAAACCTGACTTTTCTTCAGTGCTAGCAGACAGACCTCTTCCTTGGTTACCAGGAAATCTCTGTGTCTCTGGTCACTTATTCCCATCCTGATCCTAACTGACCACACAGTCCTCATCTACAGTGCACACTTCCCAACCCTTTCAGCTCCCGCTTCTGTGGTACTTTGTATGACTCTGCAGTCATTATTAGCTACTGTTCCTGTATCCTCGACATTTCTGGAAGGGACATATTCTTACTCTTGAAGAAACAAGCTATCCCCCTGAGGATATCACAGTCCCCAGACTTTTTATGTGATGCTTGCTTTTTCTTATAAACCAGAGAAAGTCTTTCATATTTACATCCGTAGCTTCAAAACTGTTTCCTCTCTAAGTCTTAAAAATCAAAAACAATGCTGAGAAAAGCTTTCTTTCCTCTCTAGTCTTGAAATCACAGAGCAGAGAAGCGTTTCTAACCTTGATACTTAGGTTTAAGAAAGTGAGAATGGGAAAGAGAACATGCAAATCCTGTCTTTAAGGACTTTAGGGACAGATGCAACGCCAACTCACAGCAGTGGAGGAAGGGATGCAAAACTTAGCAGAAGTCAGAGTGGGCCCTTCCTCATATAGAGGTTATGCGGGCCGCTGATTTCAGACAGGCCTCTGGAATAGTTACCCAGTCAGCAACATGCCTTTGAGACAAGTCTTTATTGGTCTAGATATATTCAAATGCACCCAAAAGAACATCACAGATTATAGAAGTCTTCTTTTCCCCCTTCTGTTACACAGAAGAATCTGGAGTTTTGCTGTTACCAGTTAGTTGTACGTTATTTAGAAATGAAGTTTCTGCTTTTTGACATTACTATTTGTTGTGTGGTTACCATCTAAAGATAAAACTTCTCACTTAAGAGTCTGCTAGAACATAAAGCATAAAATACACATTCCAAGTAGTAGGAAATTCCAAGCTTTCTCTAGGTTTATAGGTTCTTGTGAGGGAATCTCCCACAATATCTTCCTAATGATATTTGCTAAGAACCTGATTGTGGGGTCACACTAGCTGCAAAGTAGTTCATGAAAAGCAACATTTTGGCAGTTTACACTGTTACCCCTAATGAAATAACGCCTGATGAAGGAGCAGAGGAGAATGAATGTCAGTAGCACCTAAATGACCTGAGCCTGTTCTTACTACTGAGAGTTACTGGTAGGAAATGTGCTTAGCTTTTCTGGTGAAGAACAAAGCAGATAGGTCTGAATGGGAAAGAGCACACAAGCCACATTGCTAGGGAGCACACTGCAGGAGACAAGGTGCAAGCGGGGGGGCTGCATATTGTGAGAAGTCCAACAAGCTGCTCTCAATACTGACTGGAGCACGAAAAGTTGGAAACAATTAATCACTCACAGCTTTATATAAAAAACAGGATTTTTCAATGTTCTTGGTGAGTCCCTTAGCTATTTCCAAGAAATATTTATTAAAATATGAGCTATTTAGTCATAGTCATAAATAATGATTAATAAACTACCATATGTTCAAAGTAGATGTAAATATAGAAAAAGTCTGAATAAGTAGAGGTAGATAAAGAAAGATAAAGAATTCTCTCTGGAAAAGTTTTGTCATGGAGACACAAAGATTATGGTCAAACGAATTATTAATGAGAAATAGCAGAATGATACAATTGCGTCCAAACAAGCATAACATCTGGAGGATCCAGGAGAAACTCCATGAGCAGGCGGTCCTCAGGGGAGTTACAAGAAAAAGTCCAGCTATGAGCACAGCACAGAAACCGGAACGCAGACTGATAACAAGACAAGAGAAAGTACAATGCAAATTCCCATGAACACTTTTAAAATGATGAGGACAAATAACATATAAAGGGTAGAAACCCAAAATATAGACACAGAATTAGTGTTAATCATCAATTACCGCAAAGGAAGACTCGAACCCACATCTAAAGATGTAAAACAGGAAGGCCTCTTATGAAGAAATAAAAGAAAATTTGAATTTATAGATATAAAGGTCATAAATCCTTTTAAAAATGCTTTAAGTAAGCAAACCAAGGGATATATTAGTATGTGATCGGCTGCACTTTGTGTTATAAGCTCGTATGTTTCCAAAAATGTATATAGCAGCAATTAATGGAAAAGAAACTCTATATTTGAAGGAGAGCAAGGAAGGTATATGGAAAGTTTTGATGGAAGGAAATGAGCAGGGGAAATGATGTAATTGTATTATAATCTCAAAAAATAAAAATATTTTAGAAAGTTAAAGTATTTATTTTATATGCAACGACTATCATTAAAATTGTCTCTAAGAATCAGTAATTGTGTTTATTTTAAGTATGTATTTTTTTTTCTCAACAGAGTCTGATACCTACTTGTTAGGTGTTCATTCTTCCACCACAGAACACAGAATCCTGATTTTCCAGTATTGCTGTCAGTTGGGAGCCAGGCTGTTCCAAGGCTTTCTCAGAGGCCCTGATAAAAACACAAAGAAAATGCTAGTTTGCTGTTCTTGCCCAGGAACTAAGTTGGCAAGCTCTGGACTGGGGCTAGAGCCAGGGCTTCAAAGGAGTTAAGGTTTAGATTCCTGGGAACTGGCTTTTGCCTCAAAATGGACTGATTATCAGTCCCCAAACTACTGTGTGCTCCATCTCTGATGCACCGGAGATAGCCTGTGTTCCTTTTGTGCAACATTGCTTGGGCAACTTTCTGCTGACTCTGCCCCACTGTTGGATGGCTTTTGCTGACGTTGTCCTTTTTCTCCTTATAAGCTGTATATAAGAATCTGCATTTCTTAATAAGTTTGCTTGCAGGACTTATCAGCTTGTGCAAAACCTCCTGACCCCAAATTTCTTTTCTTCTTTTTTAAAAATAATTTTATTGATTTTTTTTGTGGATTTTGCATCATGTTTCCTAATTCCTCTCATCTCCCCGTTCCTTCCTATCCACCCTATGCCCTTGCAACCTTCCCCTCAAATAAAATAAAATAAAATTTTAAAGAAAAGCAGAAAACAAAGAGAAAACAAGCAAAAATAAAAAGAACCAAAACAACAACAACAACAACAACAACAACAACAATAACAACAAAATCTTGGCATGGAAGCTGTAGTGGGGCCCAGTGAGTCACATAGTACACCCTTTAGTCCATACATCTTTACTTACAAGTGTTCATTGCAATGAATCATTGATCTGGTTTGAGTACTCTGGCTTCTGCTATACTACAGATACTGGGCCCTCACTGGGACTCCTCTTGGGTATCTTCTTGTTGCCTTGTGTTGTGGAGATCTTGCAGCTTTGGATCTGCTGGATCAGTCGCTTCATGTGCTCCAGCAGTTCATAGATGAGGTATGGGCTAACTCACAGCCCTGGTCCTGGGCCTGGGTGGTAGCTGGGTTGGTCAGCCCGCCAGTTTTCCCTCATCATCACCAGGTTGTGCTTTCCAGCCCTGCCTGGGCTAGCTCACCCAGTACAGCAGGAAGAGAGGAGCTGGGCCAGGTCTCTTGATCTCATGCCTTCTGGGCTGGCTCACGTACAACCATACCACCAGGACCAGCTCTACTGTTTTGCAGAGATGTAGGACCACTCTCCTGAGTGCTGTAATAGGTGAGAGGCAGGGCCAGGTTTCCTGCTTTCATGTCCCCAAGGCTGGGTCTCCTTCTTGCTACAGGTATCAAGGTGCAGGAGTTGGGTGGGGGGAGAGCAGCTTTCCCTCACTCATAACACCATATTGCATAAAGGGGGGCAATATCAGCTTTCCTACTCTCATACCCTCAGGGCCAGCTAATCTGTGTCCCCACCAACAGGGTCAACTCTAGTGTGCAGGACCTGCTCTCCTTAGTGCTGCAGATGGTGAGGAGTGGGGCCTGTAGCAGGCTTTTCCTTTGGACCACCAGCTCACAGATAACAACATGTATACTTGTTATTAACTATGAAAGCTTGATCTTAGCTTAGGCTTAGTTCCTAACTAGTTCTTATAGTTTAAAGTAACCCATATCTTTAAATCTATGTACTTTTACGTGCTTGGTTACCTTTACTTTGCACTGCCCATTCTGTTTCCTCTACATCTGGCTGGTGACTCTGCCTCTCTTCTTCCCTGATCATTCTGTTTCCAAAAGTCCCGCCTAATCTCTTTCTGCCTACCTATCGGCCATTCAACTCCTCAATAAACCAATCACAGTGATACATCTTCACACAGTGAAAAGGAATATTCTGCAACATCTCACACTTTTTGTCTAAATAAAAATGACTTTGTTTTAACTATAGCATATTAAAACTCTAAACAATAAGAACAATTATCAGGTAAGAATTATATTCACAGTGTCCAGTTCATTTGTGTTTGGCAAAATTAGAGAAAATACTTCATTATCTATCCTCTCTTCATGGGTCCAAAGTTTTGTATATAATTTACTTTTATCATGACTAAGGGAAACTGTAACTCTAACTATCTAGTCTTCAATCCATCAAATATCTGCGAAGGATATACTATTACCTGAGTCAATAGAAAGTGTATAGTAATCAACGTTTAAAACTATGTGAAATGACAGAAATACTTGGCTGCCTGGACAGTCACCCAAGGTTCCTCTGTAACATTGGGGCATACATCGTTAGCCTACAGGCCTAGAATATCTGATAGACTTTTCTGTGAAGCTGGAATTTTTGAAGGACTGTCTTCCCCTGGTTTGGCAAAGTTTAACAGCCATTTTCTTTTGTGTCTTGTGTGTCCAGGTTGGAGACCATACTATCAGCAGTCAAGGCAAGGGTCATTTACTATGCAAATGGCTACCTTTTGTCACAAAGAAAAAAACTCCATATGGAGATTCTTTGCTGCCCATCTTTCTTTTTTGAAGTAAATTTGGGCTACAGTGAGATAGTGTCTCACTGTCATAAAAAGCCTTATATTGTTCTGTAGGTGTTTGAAGATCACCTATCTATCTAAAATATATCTCTGTATGGCCTTGAGAAAGAAATATCTAACATGACTATAACTTTGATTGTTATAGATGATGATTAACCTGTCTTTTTATTATCCTAAATAGCTTTCAAGGATTAAAATGTTACATTACATTTTTAAATGAACTGCAAAAGTACAATGCCTTAAACAAGAGTAGAAACTTAGATACAGTATAATTAAAAGAACCTTAAATTTGTATCAATATATAAAAATCCATACCAATGTAAAATATTTGAGACTAGCAGTTGTTTATAAGTGTTTTCAACAATCCACTCTTTCATTTCATCTTTCTATATTGTATCTCCCTTTTTACCTTCAGAAAGACAACTCTGAATCTAATCTCCATTTTTTTTCCAACTTCTTTCCTGACCATGACCAATAACAACTTGTAAACAACACCCTCTAAATGATGACAAACATTCAGAACTCATCAAATGACCATGGGAGTATGGGCATCATGTTCTCCAGACTGTTTCCTGATGTCTGGGGACAATGAAATCTTTAGAAGACCATGAGGAGACTGAGATAATGATCAAGTCCTGGAAAAGCTAGTGATAGCATTTATTATTTTGTCTCTGTGCAATGGGAAAGCACAAAGTTTATCTGTAGTTCTGGCTAGAGTAGTCTGTGAGGCTTGACCGTCTCAGTCAGCAGCCTTGAAGCTGTTCTGGATGTAGAACTCTGAGGAAGCTATAAGAGAGACACTCTGAGAGTCTGGATCACCTGGACCACCCGTTTTCATAGGTGTTTGGGCCCCTTGCTCTGAAAACACAAACTTTCAAAGGTAGCATGCAATTGACATCATCACAAGCATAGATTATGTATTGTACACAAGCCTGTCAAAGATGACTTTTTCATTTTATGTTTAATCAGGTAAAATATAAATTTGCTGTCTTATAGTTTTTCTAGGTTTCTTTCTTTATGTCTGTAGTTAGGATTTTCAGGGGATCTTACTCAATCAAATGTGATCACTAACCTTGAACAAATTCACAGCCTTTTGCTTTTTTGTGGAAACAAAACCATAACCTTTTCCTCAAAGGAATACATTTTCTGATTTCCATTTTAAAGTTACAGCATTCTAAAATATCTATCTATCAGTCCTTCTACAATCCAATGTCTCTCAACAGTGTTTATTTTTTTTTCTGTTCATTGGTATTCAAAACTTCAAAATTGATAAAGTACCATATAAGGTCTGAACTCCTGTGTTAATAATGTTTTTCATTCTTGTGTGGTTTATTTTTGTATTGCTTTGAATTCATTTTAAAGACTTTATTTAAACATGCTGTAACTTTTCAGAGGTTTTCTGTGTCTGGACCTGGCTTTACTAAGTACCTGCAGCATTTTCTGACTGAGAGAGACAAGTCTTAAACTGCTATGTTAGCTGCTGTTCAGCTCAGTGCTTGGTGCTGGTTCGTGGCTCTGGTGGCTGGCTACTGCAGGCAGCAGTCTGTAACTATGCCTTCATGTGCTGTCTGCCCTACCCGAGAGACTATGGTCACCAGGAAGCTGTGTTTGACTCTGTGTTCCAAACCGTATTTATTTATTTATTTTAAAAAAGGTTTCTCAGGCCTCAGGTGAATATATGTGGCCAGATGTTGGGTACCATATGTGGCAGGTGTGTTTTTTTTGCCTCTAGCACACAAATACTGATATGGAGACATTATTAATTATGAAAGCTTGGCCTTAGCTCAGGTTTATTCCTAACTAGTTCTTATCATTTGAATTAACCTGCATTTTAAAATTTATGGCTCAGCTACCTTTACTCCATATTGCCAATCTTGTTTTCTCCATGTCTGGCTAATGAATCCCCAGATAAGGACCCTGGGACTATTGTCTAACTTCTTTCTGCCAAGCTATTGGCCATTTTGCTTCTTATTAAAACAATCACAGTGACACACCCTCATACAGCATATAGGAATATTCTGAAAGAAGGACCAGCTCTTCTGCTCTCTTGCCCTCAAGGCTGGGTCTCCTGCCTGCTGCAGGTTGCGAGGGGTGAAGAGTGGAAAGGCATCTTTCTCTCACCTATGGCACCATGTGGCAGATGAGGGAGAATGGTGAGCTTTTCTGCTCTTACAGCCTCAGGGACAGCTCACCTGCAACCCCGATCAGCAGGGTCAGCTCTTGGGTCAGCTCTGCCGTACTGCCTGAGTGAGGTGCAGGGCCTGTTCTCCAGAGTCCTGTGGCAGGTGAGGGGCAGCATCAGCTCTCTCACTCTTGCATTGTCCCCCTGACAATGGGGTCAGCTCTTGTGCGCTGCCCAGGAGGGGTGCAGGGCTGACTGCTGTAGTTGGTGAGGTACAGGTCTGGTTATCCCTAGTGCTGCAGCCAGTGAGGAGTGAGAACAACTCCGTGCAGCCCCATCTTCATTGTTTCTGTGGTAACAGGAGACATGGACATCACCAACACAGACCACGACTTTTGGAGGGCCATGGACCCAGATAATGGCCCTTGGCAGCAGCCTAGGCCCAGATGTCACCATGACCCTGGTTAGTGGTGCAGGTCACTCAGACTGGCATGGACCCAGTGGTAATGTGGCGCTTTGAACACCAGCATGGCCCCAGGTGGAGACGCAGAGCCCAGGAATCCACATGGGCCTCAATGGTAACAGGAGCCCCAGGCATCAACACAGACCCTGGCTGCATCAGGGCCACAGATCCAGATACGGCACTGGCTACAGCTCAGGCCTGTAAGATGCCATGGCCAGGGTGCATCTCGAGCCTGTAAAATGCCATGGTCTCAGGTAGCAGCACAAGTCACTTGGGGCTGTATGACTCCAGCTGTAGCATGTCCCTCACACATCAACAAGACCCTAGGCAGTGGCCCAGATTCTGGGCATTCGTGTGACCTTTGGTGGCAACACAGGCCATGGATCTCAACACAGACCCTGGGTGTGGCAGGACCATGGACCCAGCCATGATGCTTGGTGGCCGCCCAGGTCCAGATGTCATCATGACCCTAGTTGGCATTTCAGGTCACCAAGATCCTCATGGCCCCAGTGGCAGCATGGCCTTCAAAAGTCAACATGTACCCAAGGTGACATCCTAGACCCCAGGCATTGACTCAACCTTTGATGCTAACAGGATGCATGGGTATCAACACAGATCCTGGCTGCCCTAAGCCATGGTCCCAGACGTGGTCCTTGGCAGTAGCCCAGATCCGAATATCACCATGACCCTGGTGGCAAGCAGGTCACCCATGTCAGCCTGTTCCTCATTGTGCTCACTTCTTCAAATCTGCCCCTCTCCAGCACATGAATCATTCTGCCTCTCTCTCTCTCTCTCTCTCTCTCTCTCTCTCTCTCTCTCTCTCTCTCTCCCACCTGTACTTGCTTACCATAATTGGTTCCTGTTGATTTCTGCCTGTCTGGGCCAAGTGGCCTCGTGTAGAGTTGTGGCTGTCCTGGCACCTGGACCTAATCAACCCCAAACTTTTGTATCTTCTTTATTTTCTCATCTCCTGGTCCCCCCTCTCATTTCCTACAGTTCACTGCCTCTCAGTTGTGCTTAACTGAGAGATGTCCCTCCCAGGCCCTCTGGCATATTTGACAGTGCCTGGAGGAGTTCTGTGGTCACAGTAGGCTGTGGGATATTGGGTTCTATTTAAATATCTTATGATACAAAGGACAGACCCCACAACAAAGAATACACTGGCTTCATATGTCCATAATGCTCAGGTGAAAAACTCTGGTTTCCATGAAGAGCAACGGATGTCACCAGACATAAGACGTGGGTATCCTGAGATGGCTCCTTCCAACAGAAGAGGCATCTTTTCCAGTTTGCTGCTTAAGATGTGGATGTGAGGTTTGAGTTTGACCAGCCATCTTAGACCATAAGGACAAAGGTCACACTTTAGTAGGACCCTGGAGCCTTGAGATAATTGTTTCCTTCTTTAATGTACTTATTAATTTATTGAATACCTTTACTTGTCTACACTGGGTGGTGGGGCTTTGCAGGGAATTGTGAACCACACTTTTCCCTCTGACAGAAATGAGAAATCACTGGAGAAGTGACATGATACCTTGAAGATCATTCTCGCTGCTGACATGAACCGAACTGGGTGTTGGAGACGGAAGTCACACAACACAAGATGGCTGTTTACACTATGGCAGCAACATGAAGGAGGTGTGCAGGTGTGCAGCTCTGGTGTGTCTGAGAGGGTGATTTGTTGACAGATTTGGTATAGCTTAAGAATAAATATGGACTAAAGGTGATGCCAAAGTTTTGATCAGAACAAAAGAAACATGGAGATACTATGTATGAAGGGAGGAAGCTGTAGGGTACAAGGTTAATTTGGGGAAGTTTTATTATAGATGTTTTTTAGAACTATTAACCAGGAAACTGTAAGTTGGATTGGTTGAAATCATTTAATATTTTAATCTATAAAAATGTCAATTTTGATGAGTCAATTTGTATAAATTTGGAGTTCAGAGGAGAATTCTGGACTGAGTTTTTATGTGCAGGGTCAGTAGCTTGTATTTGTCATTTGAATGCTGAGATAAGATTCTATCAATCAACACCATGTGTACTGAAGACAGGCATCCTTAGTGTGAACCAGTAAGTTATTAGTATTGCCTTCTTCTCCAGCATGGGGGCTCTTTCCCTTATTATCTTTCTCAAACTTGAGAGAGAGAGAGAGAGAGAGAGAGAGAGAGAGAGAGAGAGAGAGAGAGAGAGAAGGTTGCATCTGTGGGCAGCAGTCTGGCTTGGTTCTGTTGGTTAGAGTGCCTCAGGGTGGGTCTGCTCTCTGCTTGGCACATCACATGAAGTCATGTTCAACTGGCAAAAAGTTGAGTAGCACTGGATTTGTTTCAATTAATTTGTTTTCTGGCTGCTTACAAATGCTTCTCCCTTTTCACCCTTTCTCCACTTTATTTATAGTATTTAAACCTTTATTGAGTGTAAGATGTATGCAAAAAATGCACAGATCATGACTATTGCACAAGTGAACACACAAATGTAAGCAAATCCAGCTCAGAAACATAACATTGTTTATGAGGCTTTTGGAAGTCTCCATCATGTGCCTCCTGTCATTGCTGTCCCCACAAACATAACTGACATCCTAATGATATCTTTATCATTTTCCTGTTATAATAATTCTTTTCTTAATGGGTATTTGAGTTTTTGTTTGTTTTGACAGTCATGAATAATTTCCAAATGACTATTCCTGTTTATGTCTTTTATCAATCTATGTGTGTGTGTGTTCACATGTGTATAGAGTGCATATTATGTGTATGCAGAAGATAGAAAAGTCACCTTGGGTGTAACATTGAGGGCTGGCTTGTTGGAGTTTCTGTCCCGCCCGGTTCCCCAAAGCTGGCAAGCCCCAAAGAAAATCACACAGAGATCTCCATAAGTTAGAAAACTGATTGGTCCATTAGCTCAGGCTTCTTGTTAACTCTTGTAGCTTATATTAACCCATTGTTCTTATCTATGTTAGCCACATGGCTCAGTACCTTTCTCAGCCGGGCAGATTGCATCTTGCTTCTTCTGTGATCTGGGCAGGACTGGGAGGAACAGGCTTCCTCCTTCCTAGAATTCTCCTGTTCTCATCGCCCTTCCTATACTTCCTGTCTGGTTGACACACCTATACTTCCTGCCTGGCCAATCAATGTTTATTTAAAACATGATTGACAGAATACAGACAATTCTCCCGCACCACTTGGTATTATTTCTCTCTTACCTTTACCTTTTATGAGAAAGGGTCTTTCACTGGCTTAGAGCTCACTAATTTGCTAGACTGGCCAGTGAGTCCCAGGGATCCGATACTTGGATTCTTGGGGTTGAAATAAGATACTGCACTTGTAAGGTAAGCACTCTACTCACTAAGCCATCTTCCTGGCCCTGTCCTCATGTCTTTCATTGAACACAGTAGTCATTTTGTTGTTTCCCTCTCTACCAGGGGATAGAGTTCCTGTGTCAGATGTCATCTGTGTGTTCATATGTAGGAGAACAGCTAGATTCTTCAAGTATGTTAACTAAACGCACTCTCATACTAATTCTGTAAGAATTCTGGATGTCCCCACGCTCATCAACACTTGGCATTTCTGTGTATTGCATTTTAGCTCTTCTGGGTTTATAATTTGCATTTTATGTAAAATGAAATTTAATATGTCTTCATATATGTATTGGCCATTTGGATACACTCTTCAATGATGCACGTTTTTGTTTATTTTGGTCATTTTTGTATTCAGGTATTTGTCTCTTTTTGTATTATTACATACCATTGACACGAGTCTTTTGCAGGCTCTATATATTTTACATATTTTCTCACTATGAGACTTACATACCTTGAATGAAAATTTTCATGACTTCCAATTTGTTACTCTCTTCCTTATGCATAGTGAAGTTTTGTTCTGTTTAAGATTCATATTCTTCCCTTCAGTTTTCAGAGGCTCTGGATTCTGTTTTCCTCTCAAGAGGTGCTTTCTGGTTTCATATCTTCATTTGTGACATGTCTAAAACTGATTTTTGAAGCAAAGCTTGGAGTTGGGGATTCAGTCCAGGGCCTTGTTCTTATAAATGATCTATGCCATCGTGGGTTTCAATGCCAGGCATGCAACTGATTTTTGTAAATAATGTATTATGTGTTATGTCTAATTATTTTGTGGTGCAGAGGATTAAACCAAGTGCCTTTTACATGTTAAGAAAATACTTAGCTTGAGCTACATGTGGATTCTCTTGCTCCCTTTCATAGGTACACAGCTGACTTAGACTTATGCATCAAAATGGCCTCACACTATTCTTACTGCACCATGGTACCAACTGTGTTGTAAACTTGTTGTTGTCACTGTGGAGTCAGCATCCTTTATTTAACTTCTTTGTCCTTGCTCTAATAAGCATTGTTAATCCCTCTCCCCTTATAATGTCTTGACATGATGAGTCTTCTGTCTACAGGTATAGTTTTCTCACTCTGTTTTTGATTTTTGTTGTCTTTGGTTATTCTGGTCCTTAGTTTCCCTTGCAGATTAGAACATTAGAGGGGAATGCCCTAAAAATGATGCTAAGATTCAGGGGCTGATGTAGCTAACATTTAATCTTGAAATCAATTGTGAAAAATTGTCATATTAACATTATTGAGTAACACAACCCTTGAGTCTTAAATATTCATAGATTTTATTGGTGTCTTATTAAATATCTCCCAATATTAGTTGCTTTCTCTGAAGAAACTCACTTGCCTTCTGTCACATATGTGGCTTATTGCTCTTTTCAGATTATGGTAAGTAGTGTGTATTTAAGAATTTTATTTGATTCTCTTGGTCTGGTCTCTGGTCTTGATGCTGCATCCTCAGAGGGTGAAGGAATGATTTCCTTATTTCTTATACCTTGGAAGAAAGAAAAGGTGAGGGAGGGAGATGGCAATTTACCATGCAAGCTAAGATCTCCAGTTGTTTAGAAAACGGAGTGGATGAGGCAGGCTCCTGTGAGGGCCCTTGAAATATAGTCGTGGAGATGACCTTCTACAAAGTCCCAGACATGGTTATTGTAACCATGTCATTTAATGTGGAGGTGGCTTGCTTAACATAGAGAGACAAAGAACAACATTTTTTAGCACAACATTTTAATTGATAACCAGCTCCCATTTCTTTGTGTTTTGGCTGAGCTTTTCTGCTTTTGGTTTTGCTTGCTGCCTGAATTCTTCCACGACACATCTCTACCAGTGAGATCATTTTTAGCTTCAGAGACACATGCTTCTGACCTGCTGCTGAAAACAGGCCCCTTCTCTGTGTCCCACACAAATGACCTTGAAGAAGCAGAGAGCCCTCACCCTATCCTCCCCTTCTTTTCTCCAGCCAGTTAACTTTTCCTAAGCTGCCCACTAAGGATGGCAGAATGCAGTTGTCTGTTTTGTTGAGTACGAACTTCAGAAAGTGTTCCCGATTGTTCTTCATCTGGATTGCCTGGGCAAATGTGACCTGCCGTGGACTCATCAGCATGGGTAGGACAGTTTCCTAGGAGGTATAAGCTACTGCTAGAGAAATGACACAGCAGGTGGTTCCTTGGAGCCCTGAGTCGGATTTGCATGCGTGCACATGCTAATTTGCTTCCCAGCATCCGATCACCCTTCTTACACAGGATTTGCTTGCTCATCTAGGGGACCACGTCCCTTCATTGACTTTTTTTTAAAAAATTATTTATTATGTATATAATGTTCTGGGCACCAGCTCTCATTATAGATGGGTGTGAGCCATCATGTGGTTGCTGGGAATTGAACTCAGGACCTCCGAAACAGCAGTCAGTTCTCTTAACCTCTGAGCCATCTCTCCAGCCCTTTTATTGACTCTTACCCATGACTCATGGATGAGTCTGGCTATAGTTAAATGGGGCAGGCAATAAGTGGTTTAGTCAGCCAGAGATCTGTGTTCTCTTCATAGTAGATGTGTATGGAAGGTATTCTAGTCCATTTTGTGTTTCTCTAACACAATATTTCAAAGTTGATAATTTACAATAAAGAAAATGTAATTGGCGTGTGGTTCTCCAGGCTGAAAACTTTAAAGATCATCAGAATGTGAGCGTCTGCGAGGAACCTTTTATCTACGTCACCCTGTGGTAGAAATGAAAAAAAACTGAAGCAAAGTGGAGGAAGAAGGGAGGGCACAGAGATTACTATTATTTTTTTAAAAATTGGTTTTCAATAAACATTCCATTTCTGTGTTTCTAAGTCTAAATTGAAAGTTAAATTGATTTATAGGACATTCCTAAAATATTTACTTATATTTATAACTAGGTTTTAGCATGTTTTGCCATAGGCAGACTTAGTTTGTTGGGTTTTATTTACCAGTATTTGTAAAACAAAATAGAGAAGGTTTATAAAATTAAAAACATATTTCTTACGTGTACATACAGTTTGGCTTTATGTGTTAAGTATCACATATCTGCAGTACCCACACAGGCCAGAAGAGGGCAGCATACTATACAGAATTGGAGTACAGATAGTTGTGAACTGCCAGGTGGATGCTGGGAACTAACTCGGATTCTCTGCAAGAGCTGCAGATGTTTATAAATATTGAGCCACAGGATTTTTAAAAAATTAGAATGTCTTTTATTTATTCTTTGACAATTTCAAACCTGTAAGCCCCATATCTTGATAATATCGTCCCTTATCACCTCTCGTAAGAACCCCAACATGTCTCCCAGGTTTATAATTTTAAAGACATGCTTAAGATGCGGCATGAGGCTACCCACTTGTAGGACTTGTAGTTTACAGGGTCCAGTCGATGGGATGGGGGTGTTGGAGCAGCCTCCCTGCAGAAAGCTTGCCTGCTGGCTGTCTAGAGAAAGTGAGGCAGGTGGGGGAGGGGCCTGGGGTTTTGCCCTGGTATGAAGGGCCTCGAGGGTGGGGTGTCCTGCCGGGTGGGTGTTCATTCACCTCTTGGTATCGTGAAGCTACCTACTTGTAATCTTATCATTTGTGAGGCTGAGGTAGGAGAATTTCTGTAAGTTTAAGGTCAACTTGGGCTATGTGCTGATGCCTTGTCTCAGTATCTTCAAATGGCCCTCTCAAAGATACGTAAACACCAGACTTCTGATAAAATCAACAATCCTCCTGGAATAGAATAATTGAACAGCTAACAATTTTAACGGAGTCTACTCAGTTTCTTTCCTTCCCGACTCCTACAGAATTTCATTTGGTTTGATGTCTGTCCCATCCATGGCTCCAGGAGAGACCCTAGATTCTAAGTTGATAACTATATAGTGTTCTCATGACGACAACTCTTCATCCATGGATGGAGGGTGTTCTGACTGAGAAGGGCTCCATTAGGTTGAAGGGGAACTGTCCTTCCTCTTCTACCGAATGTGGGCAGGGCAGTGTTAATTCTGTCTGTCACTGGCAGCCATGAGGCTTCCCAGAGTCAGAGACTCTCAGAGGAGGCTGGCAGTGAGGAAGAAGAGCAGGAGACGACAGATCAGACTAAGGCTTGTCTGTTGTTAAATATTCGTGCTTTGGGTTATAGGCATTTCTGCATTTCCTTTCAGTCTATAGATCCTATTACTTGAAGCCAAAGATATTTTCATTGACAGCACATATTTTACAGAGTTTTCTGGGAATCCTCGAGATAAAATTACAGCAAAAACTATGTCTTAACAGCCCTGTGCTCTCATCTTTGTCAATCTGGATTTACACCACTTTGTCTTCCTTAGGGAAACCAGAAAGAACAAGCTATTAATTACTTGGGTTCAGAATCAAGTGAGGATCAATCATCAGTGTATTACACTGCCAGTCTGTTAATGTCATTAAAAACTTAATGTATTTGAGAGTTGCCATGGATGGTCAGACTGTGAGTTCCAGGAAACAGGATTGCCAGATTTATGAGTTGAAAATCAAGGGTATCCAGCCAAAATTAAATGTTTAGAGTAATAGTTTTTTAGTATAAGACTTGCTTCTACTAAATGGTGTTTACTGTTCATTTGACGTTCTATAGGTCCTTGAATGATGAAAGATCTTTAATAAAATCGCAATAAACAGAATTGTAGGTTAAGTGGGGAAAGCTTTTTCCCATCAACCTTGAACATATTAATGGTGAAATACACAGCATAATTAGGTTTAAAATTATTTTAAACAAGGCTTACTTCAAATTTATAAGATACATTCTTCTCATGAACCTTTTAGGTGTTGAAGCATGCAGACATTCACAGGCTCTTACGTGTTGCACAACACAAATAACCTTTTCTTTTATATTTAGATAAATCCAACAGAGCTTGGACAGTTCTTCCATTGCTTCCCTCCAGACAAGCGTGGGTTTGAGTTAAATTGGTTGTTGTGTACTGAAGCGTTGTCAGGGAATTCACGATCAGTTAACAAGTGCGGAGGGAGTGAGTGAGTTGGCTGCAAGGGGAGACAGGCAAGAACCGGGACACAGAGAGGAAGTTGAACAGAAACATCCAGGGAATGAAAAGGGCAAGTTCTGCGTCGTTGCTGAAAATCTGGCCAAAGCATTCAGGTGCCTGAATCACCACCTCTTGGATCATTCACGAAGCGTGGGGGTTATTCATGTTGCTTTAGTCAGTGTGTGTGTTAGGAAGGATGCAATTAGAGTTCCCAGTGCTGTTGAAGAGCTCTGAAGGCTCTGGAAGGGCAAGATCACTTTTAGATTCTGAAAGTGAAATGTCAGGCTGTAGACACAGGATGTGCCAAGAGACAGGGAGTGGGTTTCACAGCAAGGCTGACCTCCTATCTGTAACTGTCATAAGAATTCTGGAGAGTTATCAGGGCTGTGCATGTCCCTCCACACCAGAGGATGGCAGGCCAGAGGGCTTCAGGGACCACTCGGGAAGCGTGCATTGTTGTCCCTTGATCTTAGAAAGCACAGATCTGTTGAATAGGATGAGGATTGGAGGGGAAATCCCTCAACTGGAGCTGCCAGACCAGGCTTGGCATGGGCATTGCTTTCTGTGCTTCTGGGGCCTGAAGGAAGGAGACAGTCAGTCTGCCATGTTTTTGTTTCTGTTTCCAATTCTGGTCTGAAGCACTGTCCCCATTAAAGATCACTTTGGAGCAGGCAGCTGAGGATGCATCTACCTCCTCAGCTGGGCCGCGATTCTCAGCAACACATCTCTAGGTAACTTCCACATTGCCCCTGAAAGACTTGCTTCATACTCCCAAGGGCCAATTCTAGTTTCCATTGTCTGTGCCATAAAGAGTGTTTACCCTTGCCCACCTCTTCTTTCCCTTTGCTTCTGAGACCCAGACTGGAGATCATAAAAATGGAGTCCTGCTAAATCCCATAGCAACTTGTGAACACTTAACAAACAAACGAAAGGAAGAAGGAATGGACTCATTGCAGTGATTAACTGATGAGAAATTCTCAACTAGATTCCTGCTAAGTTAAAAAGGGGAAAAATAAAATCTTTGGAGAAAGAATTAAACTCTGAAATAACAAGTAGTTTTCTTCAAGAGTCAATTGACCAGAAGATTCAGATCCCCTGAATTCCCCACTCCTTAGCTTGCTGTATCCTTAAGAGTGTTTACAAACTGGCATTAATTTTATTTCTCTCACAGATAAATGCAAATGAGTCTCTGATGACCCAGGGAGACTCGGACACTCAGTTGGAATCTTTGCATGGCCTTTTTCTTGCTTGTGGTGTACTGCCAACTTGGTTTCTCCAAGATGGATGGCCTATCTGCAGCCCTTAATATAGAATCAAGGGATTTCAAACGCCACAAAACTCCCACGAATGTACTTAGAGAAATAGTTCAGCAGCACAGACTCATGCAGTTGGGTGGGAAATCTCTGGGTTGAGCACTTTGTGTACATGTTCGCATTTAATCACAAGTGATGGCCACCTACAGTGAAAGTCTGCTCTCACACTGTCGGTACCCACTGACATCTTTTCATGTGTCTGCATCCTCTGCTAAACGGGCAGCTGGTCGAAGACCATACTTGATCTCACTCATCTTTGTGTCTCAGACTGCAGTACAATTTTATTTCCTGAAGCTAAATTTTCTCATAAGGAAAATAGAGATGCAGGACCAGAGAGTCTTCAGGTGCTAGCAGGGGGCTTCAGAAGTTGTGTCTCATTTGTAGGTCAGGCATCAGGGAAGGCACAGGCTTTCTTTTTGACACTTTGAGGATGTATATAAAGAAATGGAAGCTCTGGCTGCTGATATTTGAAACAGTATTTCCTTTTCTGTTGCAGTAGCCTATAGAATATTGATTGACAACCATTAAGCATTGATAGATATTTATTGTTTATGAGAATGTGCTCATTGTAGAGTACTTTTGGTTTTGTCTTGTGTGAGGTCTTTATAAACATATTCTCATTTAATCTTGGTGGCATTCTCTCACATAGATCATGAGCCATAGATCTGAGCTAAGTGAAGCTCAGAAAACTACCCATTTCTCCAGATCATAATTCACAGAGTGGGATTCAGATTCAGTTGGATTAAGGACTAAGTTGGAAGCTTGTTCTCTGTCCAGTGTCGTGTTGTCTGTTTGCAGCACCCTGACTCCCTGGCGATCTCGTCAGATATCCTCACGGATACTGGGGACTGGTTTGTTCTCATAGGGGAGAGATGGTACTGAGGGGGCAGGATGTGGGGAAAGAACTAGGAAAGAATAGCAATCCTCATTGTATGAAGGTCCCTGGTGTAACGTGTAAAGTTCTACCACTTTAAAAAGGTGAACACTCAGAAAAGTAATAAAGATTTAATCCAGCTGAGTACTGTAAAGCCTTCCTGATGTTATTATCCTGCAAGGAACAACTCAGATCCTCTCAGAAAAAAAAAAAGAATCACATATTTTTTTTTCCTGCAAATAAGAAGAGAGTAAGCAGGCAGTTGTTGATGTGTCTTATTAGCAAGCTTGTGACATTGATACCCTCGGCGTACTCTTGCTATCTTCCCCCTGCTATCAGCACGTTTGATCAGAACCAGAGCCCTGGGTGTAGTCTTTTGTTCCTCCTTTGTTTTGTAATGCTGTTGCTATCACATAGTTTATGGTTCCCCTTGTGTCCACCACATAGCCTGACAAGCCAGCTGCTGCATCACTTCCATGAATCTAAAGCTTTTTGAATTTTGCTCTGAACCCTCTGATGATTTGCGCACAATGGAATATGTTTTTAAAAAGGGAATTAATTAGAAAAGCTTTACCTGGTTTAAAGGCTCAACACTGAAACTTCGATGCCACAGATGTGGCTAGCATATATTTATATTGTATATCATTGTCCTGGACCATGAGTTAGCACCACCTTTTCTGTGGGTACGTGTTTGTACCAATGTACACTTCTCTGCGTGTATAGGCCAGAGGTTTGTGTCTGGTATCTTCTTTGGTTGTTCTCCATTTTGTTTGAAAAGTGATTTCATCTATTTTACATGGTAGGTGTTTTGCCTTTGTGTTTGCTAATGTGCTTTTTACATGGAGTGCTTGTGGAGGCCAGAAGAGGGTGCTGGTTCCCTTGGAACTGGAATTAGAGACAGTTGTTAGTCACCACAAGGGAGGTGGAAAACAAACCCAAGTCCTCTGGCAGAGCAGTGAGTACTCTTAACTCCTGTGCCATCTCTCTACCCTGGTGCTGGAGAATTGTCTGTATTCTGTCAATCATGTTTTGAATAAATGCTGATTGGCTAGACAGGAAGTATAGGTGGGTCAACCAGACAGGAAGTAGAGGTGGGGTGATGAAAACAGGACAATGCTAGGAAGAAGGAAGCCCATTCCTCCCAGTCCAGCTCAGACTGAAGAAACAACATGTGACCTGCCCCACTGTGAAAGGTACCGAGCCATGTGGCTAACATAGATAAGAATTATGGGTTAATATAAGCTACAAGAGCTAATAAGTAACCTGAGGTAACGGACCAATCAGTTTTATAACTTATGGAGATCTCTGTGTGATTTTCTTTGGGGCTTGCTGTCTGTGGGGAACTGGGTAGGACATAAACCCCAACAAGTAGGCCCCTTCATGTTACACTGCCCTCTCCACCTTATGTTTTTGAGACAAGGTCTCTCACTAAATATGAAGCTCATTGTTGGCTAGACTGAATGTCTTTTGTCTCTGGCTTCTCAGTGCTGGGATTACAGGTGCATTGCATGGCACTCAAATTTTCTATGATTTCTGGAGCACTGCCCTCAAGTGCTCAAGGTTGGGCAACTTCCCATGCATTGTTTCTTAAAGACACCAAAGCCTCTAGTTTCTTTGACCCCAAGATTCTGTTGTTTAGTGTCCCACATTGCTTGCTTGACTGCTTCTTAGATCATACACTGAAATTTTGTCCCCTGAAGGCCTAGGTTATGTATGGTAACCTTTACACAAGCAATCATGCTCCTTCTGGCATTGTATCTACACTATGTGCTTGGAAACTTCCATTTTTTAGGGCTACCAAGCTTCTGACATCCAAGCTAATCTTTCTCTTCTGTGTCAAGCTGGCCTTGGTAATCTATCATAGCCCCATCACCTTGAATGTGACTGTTTTATGAGCATACTCAACACAACCCTCTAGTAGCAACTACCCAAGGATCTGAGAGAGACAAAGTTTGAAACACTGAAATGTATCAACAGCTGCAGCCACCCAGAGGTCCCATATTAACTGTGTGAAGCTTTTCATTTCAAGCGGAGTTCTCGGAGAAGAATCTGATGTTGTTATTGTCAAGACAGAATATCAGCAAGGCATCATCTATTTGGTCACCCTTTCTGCCTTTGGTACGGCAACTATTTTGCTTTTCCATTTTCTGTATTGGTATTTCCTTGGATGTTTCTGTAAGTTTGCTAATAGGTAAGATAAAATTTAGGCGAACTTTGTCCTTCAAAGCAGATTGGTTGCTCAGATGTCTGTCTAAGGACTGCTATAAACATTTTTTGGATACTGTAGACCTCATGATGAAATAGATTCTCAGGCAGTAAAAGCATAGAGACTCATTCTTTTTCCTCCTTGCTATAAAGGCTGTCTTAGTGATCAGAAGGACCAAAATTGGAAGAAGTTGCAGGAGAAAGAGAAGTTTATGACAGATTCCATTAGGAATAATAATATTGGCTGAGTTTATGAATATTTCTGATATATTATGGGAGTGTGTTCACAATTTACCTTTGTGGTTGAAGTCTAGTGATGCAAAAAATATAGAATGATCCTAATTTCACATCAGTCAACAGATGAAGTCCAGCTGATGAAAACACCTCATGACACTACCCTGACAGATTCTCCTTGCCAAATTTGATAGTTATTGCCTGTTCCTGTGGCGTGATTATTAAATAATTGTCATAATATCCCTGCTTTATTGGGCTTACTCTTCTTTGTTATCTTTCAAGGTACCAAGGTATAGACACTGAATGTCTTGGTGACAGTAAATTATCTGTGACTCTGTTGCAGATTTCATCTCTGCCAGTGTCATCTGTCCTGTATGGAACTTACTAGAGATAAGGACCATGCATATTTTATGTTGTTTTGCTTTTTGCTTTGATAATTGTTCTGGTGTGTGTGTGTGTGTGTGTGTGTGTGTGTTGAAATATTTTAAATTAATGACTGATAAAGAAACCCTACCAATACCTTAATTACAGATAACAGTATCACATAATTTGCTTTCAAGGAATTTTAAATGTTTGTACTTGATGAAGTGAGATAAAAACGAAGCAGTTTAAGTGACAGGCTGAGATAGCAGAAGAACAAATGCCTTGAAAACAGTAATTTGCAAGTACATTGTTTAGATACAAATTTCTGTGACTCATGAGATGGAATTGTTCTCGGGGAGGGTAAGTGTTGGTTTGAACCTGAGTGTGTCCTTCTTTAGGTACCTGTTCCAAAGCACACACCATTGGAAAACAGGCTTATAGAGATAAAGTACAGCCCTTGGCCAGCATCCAGCGTTGGACCATTGACTCCTCAGTAAACTGATGCTTTAAGACCTCAAGGTGTGAAAGTAGGTTGGCTTTGAATTGAAGATGGTCGAATATTGTGGTGAGAAAATGGCGTCTTTTCGTCAGAGCAGAGAAAGTCCTTTTGGCAAATGGAGAAGAGAACCAATGTTGACAGCAAGATCAGGTGGCTCATTCAGCTTGTCAGCTGAGTTCTGGCCCCGTGAAGGAGAGGTCTTTCCCTCTGCTTACTTCCTAAGCAGTGCTTGTGAATGAGAAGACTCTAAGTTGTGTCACATCTGCTGTAAGGCAGAGCAGAGGGACATCCTGAATAGATGAAGCCTGGTGACGCCCGGAGAGAAAGGGAATGTTCTCCTTGGAGCTCATAGATGCTTCTTCAGTTGTGTCCCTGAGCTGACCATGGCAGTGTGAAGACTGGAGTGAGAACCAGTAATTAATCTCCTGAGTCACTTCTGTGACAGATCAAATTCAACAAAGGACGTTGTTGACATTGCATGTTACTTGAAATTGGTATAAAGTTGGCATCAGAAAATAGCCTCTTTGATGGCAAAGAAGGTCTGTAGCGCTAGTGTATTGAGACGATCTTCATCAGGCTGCCTTGGTTTGACTTTTCTTGTGCAATTTAGGTTATATTTTCTATCACTAGACCTCAACTACAAAGGATAAATTGCAAACAGTCCCTGTGATGTACCAGAAACATCCAGAAAGTCAATACTGTAATTCCCAAATAGTACTCTATGTGGCTTTTCAGAGAAAGAATTCAAATTCTTGTTTACTTAAGGAAGTGTCCTTTTCCTGGACCAAAATATCTGAAAAAAAAAAACAGACTTTAAACCAAAACAAGTCAGGGAAACAACCAGGAAGACATTATTATTATTCTAAGCATATATGCGCCAAACTCTGGTGCACCTGATTTCATAGGTAGCATATTACTGGAATTATAAGCACAAATTGACTATAACTAAGCAATAATGGGCAATTTCAACACTCTGATTTCTTTAACATAGAGGTTATCTGGACAAAAACTAAACAGAGAAACAGCAGAATTGAAAGACACCGTACATCAAATGGGCTTTCCAATAATAAATGTCATGGTTTCTGATAAACTTTCAGTTCAATACTGATAGCAACTACCTTCAGAGGCATAAGTTTTGAGGGAAGGTTTCATCTCACTTCTCTCTTTCTATTTTATTATAATCTTTAGGTATAATTTGTTGTAGTCTAAGAAATAACATAAACCTTTTTATATTCACTAATATTTTAGATGTGTTTCCAAGTAAAAAAAAAACTCTTTGTCATGGAATTTCCATTTGATATTTCTATTGGGGAGGAAGCAGGCAAGATAATTATTACTATTTTTACTTTTTCAGAGTTTAGAGAATGAAAACATTTAACTAGGCTTACTTGCTTCCTAAATATTGCATCAAGACTGAAATCTCAATTTCTCTAGTATACTGACATTGTACCAATAGGGTAAACCATAGGTCTTCATGGATCAAACCTGAAGCAGAGGTAAGAACACGTAGAAAGTCTCTGCCCGGATTTCTTAGTGAGGACCCGAATGATCTCTCATGTTTCCCAAGGGCATTCGCAAGTTCCTGTGTACCCTCTGTGAGATGGAGTACTTTGGAGGTTGATTCGTACTGGCCAGGTGCATGGGTGCTGTGCGAAAGGTCTACCTTCCGATGCAATGCATAAGAAAAAGAGAGTATAGACGCGTGCAGTCCTCGCTGATTCTCCCTAACAGAAGTTCCAACATTCAGTAGTGCCCTTGCAGGGGAGCGCAGACAGTGGAGGCATGGGAGCGTCTACACCTAGCCTGGCTACCTTTTCTCAATCCCAAGGAGAAACACGGCTACTGAATTCCAGAACAGCTGATTTCTCCACAGCAGTTCTGATGGATGGATTTGCTGACTCCAAAGCAGGTCATTTGCATGTCGTGTTAGACTTCGTGGTTTCCTCCCACCAGGAGGGGCTGGAGGCCAACCGTGCCTTCCCACCAGGCTCTCATTCTGCGGCTTTGGAGATGGACACTTGTTCTCCCTGGGCCCTTTCCGAGTGCTCCCGGGTTGGTGGATGTTCTTTCTGGATGTCCCTTCACCTGGCAAGTGCTCCCTTCATCCATCAAAGAACGCAGGGCGCATGGAACACCCTGAGGATCTGTTCTAACTGAGTCTCTGAAAAATATTTGCCAGGGTTCACAGAGTAGCTTGGCAGAACAGATTAGGGAGGGTGATCCAATCCTAGGTCTGGTAGTACCCAAAGGGGTGGTGATGAATGTCCCCATTATCGGGAGGTCATCTCCACCTCCAGCCCGACCCCATGAGTCCTGGAAGCCTCAGAATCAGAGGGTCTGATTTATTTTCGGCCATAACTGGGAGGTCCTTGTGTAGACGCAGCTGGTGAATGTCATTTGGCGCTGAGCTCTGACAGCTTTGAGCTCCACCATTATTTTTCTCTACCCTGAACCCACAAGGCAGCTCTCTGTCGACTAAATTTAGGCCAGAGGCAGGGACCAGGTGGCATTTCCCTTTTGGGGCTGGAAAACCTTGTCTTATCTTTGACAAAGTGTTTGTTTGCCAAAGTCGTCGACATTGAAATTATTGCCAGTTTACTCTCGCTGGTCTGACCTGGAAAGGAAGGCTAGCCTCACTCACCTAGAGCTTTCTGCAAAGTTGGCTGGCAGTTCTGATCACATCTTTCCTTAAATACAGTTGCTATCTTATTGTACAGTGACATCTTATTGAATAGTGATGGCTACTTATACGAGTCCCTTATTTTGATAAAAATGCTTTATACTTTTCAAAGCACTGTCATGTTACCATATTTGATTCTCAAATGTTTTATTTAAATATATAGACCTGTTAAACAGTCTATTCTCACCCTAAAGGCAAAAAGCACTCTGCATGCATAGCCTTTCAATGCCTCCAAAATTTGTAGTTTTCATCACTCTCTTTCTGCTTTTCAAGTGTCCTCTTATCTACCCAACCTTTGGGTTGGCTGTTACCTTATGAATTTTGCATTATCAAGTATCCAAATGATTTCAGTATCTTAATGGTTTAAATTTGTGTAAAACAAGGGGAATTAAGTGTAGAGGACTCTCAAAGCTCATAGGCCAGTTGAAAGGATTGGGTGCAGTTGGAACACCAGTTTCTCTTTGCTAAGGATGGCTGTGCTGTACTTGATAGAGAAACAAAACAAACTGTCAAACACATGGCTGAATTTTCTTAAAGATATAGGGAACTCGAAGAGACAACGTTACCCCTGAAGCACAGCTGGTGCTGAGAGGACAGAAATGACATAGGAAAGTATTTCTGCTGCTATTAAATTGTTATCCAGTTTTTGGCTATTCAAAACCAGGCAAAGCCTCCACTTTTGAAACGTGTAATGGTTCGCTCCCGCTGCACTCTGAAGGCCATAATCTTCCAGACATATAAAACAGCTAGGTCAGGAATCTGTTGGACATGTTTCTCCAGAAAATAATCATGTGAGGAGGAGGAAGAATTTTAGAGGCTTAAATATGTTTGAAATCTTAGCTCCAAAGCTGTGAATGTTTGATAACTCATTTGCCCGAGTTTATAATCAGTCTAGCAGTGGGCTGCCCAGACACAGGGCTTAAGGGGAAAATGAAAGCTAAGATGATTTAAATCTACTAAAAAGGATAGAAAACCACGTCTAATAAAATAAGATTGTGACTTAGGACTAACTTTTCAAGAAGGCCTGAACAGTGTGTTGTTCTCTGATTGGAGAACGTCTTATGTTCTCCACTTGTGGTAATTATAGAATTATAATGAACATTTCATGGCTGAGGTCTGAAGGAGAGAATGCTATCCTCTTTGCTTGAGTGTAGACTCACATATAATGAAATCTAAAACTCCAACATCCAAAAGGAGTGTCTATTATTCCTCCTTTCTTGGAGACCTCTTTGACTCTCTTGTAGAGAGAGTTCTCCAAGTACTGAGTTAGGGACTATTGTTTTATAATTATGCTAGGAGTTAGGATGTATTTGCCATTATTGTGTAGAAATACAACGTGAATTTGTGAAAATTAAAGGATGGGCAAATTCGACTTCAGAACTTCTTATAAAGGTTCCTTTCCAGTGGAAAACGGCTCAGTCTGCGTTTACCAAAGGGATTTCAACTCTACCGAGTTGCTTCCAGTTGAGACTAAGGGGATTTCTTGGAAGGAACAGAAATTGGGCTATAAAGTCTTTGGCCTTTGGAGTTGCAGTAGGCTTTAGTGTATAAGAAACTGACATTTTCTATAGATCTAAAAGTGGTCAGCTGTAATATTTATTCTTTGTCATGCTGCTGATCCTTACAATTTATGTATGAAGTTTGGAGAATTATATTGACTAATGTATGCATGCATAGTTTGGAATGAGTATTAGAATAAGAAGAGTATTTGTCTTAGGACCTTGGCGTTAAACTTGGATTACCTTACCTTAGTCTTGGAATACTTTTTTTTTTTTTTGTTTTTGTTTTTCGAGACAGGGTTTCTCTGTGGCTTTGGAGCCTGGAGCCTGTCCTAGAACTAGTTCTTGTAGACCAGGCTGGCTTTGAACTCACAGAGATCTGCCTGCCTCTGCCTCCTGAGAACTGAAATTAAAGGTGTGCACCACCACCACCCAGCTTGGAATAAATTTAATTATTATGTTAGCAAACTTTTCCTATAATAATGCTGTGTAACAAGTGCCTTAAAACTCTGGGAATTCTTACAAAAATGGATTTATGTTGTAAATAAATTTCCTCACTGCCAGTAGGTTGGGTAAGACATTTCTACGTCAGGCTGCTACTTGGCTAGTAGGGCTGGCTTCAGGTGGGTTTTGGATCTGCCACTTGCCTTTCCATATTGTTACCGAATGAAGCACCTACCATATTCTTATGAACTACATCAGGTTCTTAAGAGATGGTCAATAAAGAGATGCTTCTGAAAGCTTTGTGCAACTAGACACTCTAATTCCACCCACACTTTGCTTGTCAAACCCAGCATCAGTCGATTGGGTAAATATACGCTATTATTCTTGTTACCCATCAGGCCTTAATGAAGGAGGAATGAACAACTGAAAGAGTATGTAATACTACAAGCCGCAAACAATATGTATCCCTTCTCATTGTGCCTTTTAGTTCAACTTTTATTAGTAGTATGGCCAATAATCTTCCCTCAAAAGGCTTCCATAATTCCCCCGAATTCAGTCTCATTGAACATTTTCATTAGGACTTAACTTAAGGTATTGAATTGAACTTGTACTAGGTAATCTTTAGGATTTGCATTTTAAAAAATATGTATGTATTTTTTGTATTTATTTATGTATTTTATGTAGTTCACGTGCTCTGTGTACATGTATGCCTGCACACCAGAAGAGGGCGTCAGATCTTATTATAGATGGTTGTGAGATGCCATGTTGTGGGGAAGTGAACTCAGAACCTCCAGGAGAGCAGCCAGTGTTCTTAACTGCTGAGTCACCTCTCTTTCTCCTAGAATTTTTCTTTTAGCATTAGCAGAAGAAAATTTCAATGAGCTGCTGGATTCCAGTAGCTGGTCTGCTGCAGTGAGAAACTCAGCACTTTTTCAACATTTGTATTAATTGACTTAATCTAGCATCTATTTGCTAATTGTTATCTTATTGAGGCTCATAGTTTTGGAACCATCATCAGCTGTATTAGAGCTCTCTCAATTTTGTTGACCCTTTTCGAAGCTTTTGGTTTCATTCCTGATGCCCTTGACCTCCAAAAGGTCATGCATGTGCTCTACTTGATTAGTTATTTGTCTTATTGTTGTATTAAAAATATCTGGTAAGAAGCTACTTTACAGAAAGAAAGGTTATTTTGGCTCATTGTTTCAAAGGCACAGTCTTGTGTAGCAGGAAAGCATGGCAGGAGGAGCTTGGGGTGCCTGGTCCTCCTGGACCCACAGTCAGCAAGCAGAGACTGACGGATACTGTTCAGCTACTGTCCTTCATTTCAGTCTGTCAGGGACGCCACCAGTTCATTGACTGGTGCCATGTACATTTCGGGTGTGTCTTCCCACCTGAGCTAACTCATTTGGAAACTCCCTCACAGACACGACGAGAGACTTGTTTCCATGGTTATTCTAAATTCTATTGACAGTCCAGATTTAACATCACACTCCTTTTTAAATTTAATTTGCTTTTGAAAAAGTTAATATTTTTAAATTTTATGTGTATGAGTGTTGTGCCTGCATATATGTATGAATGTGCACCATATGCTTGCCTAGTACCTGAAGATGTTAGCAGAAAGCATTGAATCTCCTAGAACTTAAGTTGCAGATGTTCGCAATCTGCCATGTGGATACTGGGAACTGAACACAGGCCCTCTGTAAGAGCAACAAGTGCTTTTAACTGCTGAGCGAAAGCATCAGCCCCGCACCCATATTTAAATTCTCCCCAACCTCAAATCATTCACAACTTCAAATGTCCTCCCAAGATTTTGCATTTCTGTGTTACTGGACACCGGTTTCCACCTGAAGTAATCGCGCGTGTGTCTTTGCCCCAGATTAAACCACCTTTATTCTGGAGCAGTTGTCGGGACTCACTTCTGCGCCACTTCAGCTAGTTCGGAGTGCACCTTTCCTCATTTTCAAACTTCACTGGAGTTTCCTCCCCTTGCTGTGTCCACCTGTCCTTTTCTGCAGGGCCCTCTTTCCTTTCTGTGTCCTTGATCCTGCTGGTTTAAGACACTGTGGGCAAAGGCTTTGAGTTTCTAAGCTTCCCCCTTTCTGGTCTCACATTGCCCATACAAACCTCTCAGTAGCTCTTTGATTTCCTCTACATCGGCTCCAGTTCTACCATTTTTGTCCCTGGTTCTCCACTTCACTGAGCATATTACAGCAGGGGAATATAGATTTTTACTTTTAAGCTTCGGGCTTTACTCTTCCATTGAGAGTTCTCTCTATATTATTTTGAAAAATGTCTCACTGATCCCTACCCAGCAAAAGAGGGGGGAGGCTTTCTTTTTCTAGTTTTGATCATAGGTTTAATCATCTTTGCAAACCACATCCTAATATAACTGGGGCTTATTCTCTTTGTGTATGTATTTATGTTATAACCTTCGGCTCTCTAGCAATGAATTCTTGCTAATTTTCTTAGTGTGACATGACAGGGAATGGGTCTTTTATTTCAATTTTCATTTAACAACTTCTTCCACACACATAAATCTTAGTGGTTCTAAAGGGCCACCTGCTTCTCCCGGCGAATTCCTCTCAGAGTCTACCATCCTCCCAATAGATTCTGTAGAGTTGGCTTTCCAAGATCGCTGCAGGATGATTCTGGCTTTGTCACAGTGTACAGGAATAAGCTTTTTCCAATAACACACTTCTGTCAGTGGGAAAATAACTGTTTCCTTAGATTCAACCTTTGTCCTGTTGGAAAAATAATTGTGAAGGGAGATCAGGTGTCCCCAAATGTAGCACAGTCTTCCAACAGGGTTAATGATAATGTAGCACAAATATATTTTAAATGACTTTATTTTTTCCTTTATTGAAAATAGGTTCTTTTTTTCTCATACAGTGTATCCTGATTACAGTTTTCCCTCTCTCTACTCTTCCCAGGTACCCCCACTTTCCCTCCGCTCTGGAGCTGTTCTCTTTTTGTCTCTCATTAGGAAAGAACAGACTTCTAGGAGATAACAAGCAAATACTATAAAAACATAATAAGGTAAAGCAAAAATCATCATACTGAGGCTGGACAAGGCAACCCAACTGAAGGAAAGGAACCCCACAATCGAGCACAAGAATCAGAGACCCCAGAGACCCACTTGTTCACATACTCAGAAGTACCGTAAAGATACTAAGCTGAAAGCTATAATATATATGCAGATGACATGGTGCAGACCTGTGTAGGCCCTGTGTTTGCTGCTTCAGTCTCTGTGAGTTCATATGAGCTTTATTTAGTTGATTCTGAGGACCTTGTTCTCTTGGTGTCCTCCAAACCCTCTGGCTCTTACACTCTTTCTGCTTCCTCTTCTGAGGGATTTCCTGAACTCCGAGGGGAGGGAACTGATGGAGGAATACCATTTACAGCTGTGTGTTTCAAGGACTCTCTGTGGAATATCTGACTGTGGGTCTCTGCATCTGTTCCTGCGGGCGCAGGAGGAAGCTCCTCTCATGATGACTGAGTAAGGCACTGACCTGTGAGTGTAGCAGAATATCATCAGGAATCATTTTATTGATAATTATTTTAGATTAGTAGTGTTTAGTTTTACCATGGGTCACTGGGCTATCTAGTCTCTGGTTCTTGGTCACCCAGGCAGTGTTGGGCATGGATAATATCTTGATGAGCGGACTTGAAGTCAAATCAAACTTTTGTCTCCAATAATCCTTTGGAAAGGTCACTGGTAGGAAAAGATTTCCAGCTTCTTTATTCTTAAGACATTTCTAACTTCTGTTTTAGGTGATAGAAAAATTTTCAGGTCACATAAGACATGAGCTATGAGGCTTGAGCATAGACATTAGAAAGTCAAGCCCAAAATATCAAAGAATGAAAACTCATTGTCACACTCTCTCCTTGCCTGCAGTGGGAACTTGCTTTCGGGTTGGTGATCGGTTAGTGGGGACGGAGGCTGTTGCAGTTCTGTGTCTCTCCTTTCATCAGTTCCATTCTTCCTTCCTAGCTAGCTGGTAACTCTTGTAAGTTCAGGGTGCTGAGAGAAGTGGGTAGGTAAGGGTCCATGTGAACTACGGCCATCTTGAAGTGGTTTCTAATTCTTTGACCGGATAGCTGTTTCCTGCTGTTTTAAGGTCTTATTCTGAGGACCTAACTCTTCGTTTTTTTTTAATTTAACTTTATTATTTATTTATTTATGGAGGAGAATGCCTTTCCTAGTGCATCTACAGGCCATTTTATAATTTTTGGAAATCCGGCATTCTTTCTCTGCTTTCTTCTAGAGTTCCACCCCCTGCTGACGTTAGGTAGACTACTGCGCACATCTCAGGATACCCTGTAAATTTGTCTTCTCTCACATCTGTTAATTTCAACCAGTTCTTCTGGCTATTCAAGCCACTGCAGGCTACCTAACTATCTCAGACACACAGCATGAGGAAACATTTCTTTTTCTTCTTCTTAAAATTTGTTCTTCTTTCATGCAATACATCTCAACTGATGTTTCCCCTCCCTTCGTTCCTCCCAGTTTTCCCCACATAATCTCTCTCCCCCAGCTCTACTCTTTCTCCATTTTCTTCAGAAAAGGGCAGGTCTACCAGAGGTATCAGCTGAACATGTCATAAACAAGATACAATATGACTAAAAACCTCATATTATGACTAAACCCTCATATTAAGGCTGGATGAGGGAACCCAATAGGAGGAAAGGGTTTCTAAGAGCAGGCAAAGAGTCAGATACACCCCCATCCCACTGTTCTGAGTTCCCCAGAAACACCAAGCTTGCAACCATAGCATAGATAAGAAGACCCAGGGCAGACCCACACAGGCTCTGCGATTGCAGCTTCTGTCTCTGTGAGACCCTGTGAGCCCTGCTTAGTTGTGGGTCATAGTCTCCTGGTGTCCTCAACTCCTCTGGCTCCTACAGTTTTTCCTCCCTACCTTCTGAAAGGTTTCCCAAGATCCAAGGGGGGTGGACCCAGCTATTCTTTCATTGTTTAATTCAAATACAGAATGAAATTGCTGCTCCTTTAAGGATTATCCAGGACAAAGAAAGAACAATCAGGTCACATTAAGAATACAGATGCAAACAAACAAAATGGAGGCTCAAGAGATCCAAACCCTAATATGGATTCTGTTATTCATGGAACGTTTTTGCTGCCTCGGCTGTGGGGAAGCTTGTTCACCAGAGCCACTCCTTCGCAAACACCTGGAGTAGTGTATTCCAGAGCTCCCAGCCTTCCTTTGCCTCTTCCTAGAGGTTGAGCTGGCTTTCCTCTTACCTAGTGCTCCTTGAGTGTGTCAGTTTCTCTGTAAAATGGTAGATATGGAAAAAGTGCACAAAAATGTTCTGTACCTGAGATCAACTCTTGACACATGGTCTGGTATTTTTGCTAAGCCACCCATCCACTACCCACTGACTCTGCTATGAATCTCCAGCTCCCAGGACATATAAACAAGTTTTTGAGAATCTGGAGATCACCATAATATTTAGTATTTGGCACTTTAAAAATGAAATCTTTATCTGTTTAACGAAATATACAAAAACATATGTTGAAGCTATTGTCTGACTTCTGGAGTGCACACATTCCTTTCATAAAGTTCCCCACTTATCCCGATATAGACTCTGGCCTTCAATATCTCCTCATTGTAAACTAGACTCCTCTAATTGTTTGGACTCCTTTCCTTCGGAAATGAATCGTGCTGCAGATACATTAGTCTGGGTCAGTCTGTGTGTTTATGGCTTTGCTTTCAACAAGCATGTGTAACACGAGGTTTTATCTTTCTCAAGTTGTTCTTTCCTTTATCATCTTAGTAAAAGCCCTTTCCACTCAGGCCACTTGACTGAGAAGGCCAAGCCCATTGCAACAGTTCCTGGGAATTCCCGAGAGCCACACTTTCCCTGCTACTTACTGTTCCCATCTTTGGTCACTTTTCTGTAGGGCCCAGGTCTGCCCCTGCTCCTGGGGTGCATCTTGAGGACAGTTTCTGGCCAGCCAGCTAAAACATTCTATTTGTTCCTGTGCTCCCTCTGCCCCACCTGGTGATTAGGTGTAGGGCATTGTTTCATCTTTGGTATGGTAGTTTCCCATCTGCCTGGGGGAAATCCTCGTGCAGCAGCTAGGTATATAAGATTTTCCCCAAAGTTGAATAAACAGCATTTGGCTGATCTCCTTTCGAACGACCCAGGTCTCTTGTGTGTTCTTTCAATTTCCAGGCCCTTGCCCGGCTTGCATATGGTACAGTGGCGGGAACTGTACCAAGGGGGTAACACAGAATCAGGTGTTACAATTGGAGGCACTGCTGGTAATATTCTTTAAAAGATGCTGGCATGCTCCCTGAGTGGCCTGCCCAAGATCTCCGGGCAGCGGGCTCACAGAGCAGCCGTGAGCCCCTGGCAGAGACGGCTGCCAGAGCGGTGCGGATTCCCCGCAGTGAGTGGCAGAGCAATGGCTCATCCAGGACAGGCTGGTACTGCCATGCGGCCGGGAGAGTCACCCAAGCGGGCGGGTGAGCAGGCGGTGGATAAAAGGCTTACAAGAATAATAAATAGACATAAAGCTAAACATTTATTACTTAAAGGAGAGAGAGAGAGGGAGACAGAGAGACAGAGAGAGGAGACACGTGTGCATACACCAAGAGAGAGAGAACAAAAAAAGGACAAGATGGCAACAAGAGGTCAGAAGTCACTGGGAGTGGGTGTGGCTTGTCCCTTAAAGGGACCAGAGACCAAAAGAATAACAGCTGGGATCATCAGCAACTACACTTTTCTTCTGTTCTTAATTCACATTCCAGCTTGCTCTCTTATTCAGAGATCAGTAGGCGGATCATGATGTCTGTGTACCACTTGACTCCAGGGGATGCTTTGCATGTCATCGACCATGTGAACGGTCTGCTGTGAAGTTGAACACCATGATACTTCTTCCTGTACTGTTTCATCCTACATATTAAGAACCCTTCCCACTAATTATCAAAGAACCCAACTACAAGGCTGGTCTGTGTTAGAGCAGAAGAAAAGTTAGAGCTTGGCTAACAGCTGTCACTTTGTACATTGAACCTAAGTTCTTTTATTTTGATGTTGTATATCCCAAATGGTCATGCCACTCTAAGGCACCCACAGTTGGTTTCTGTGGCCAGTATCTCTAGTAGGTCAAATTTCCCTCTTTCCTAGAGTTTCTTGAAGAAGTAGTAAATCAGTTTATAACATCACCTCAGAGAAGCAAGCTATTCAAAATTGACAACACTGTATCTTCCAACTCTTCCTCTCTCTTCCCTTCATTTTGGCCCTGCCTTTCTACCCCCTCCTTCATTTCATCTTTTCTTTCTTCACATATGCTTCCACTGATGCTGTGTGTCTGGCTTAATACTAGATTTAAATGATCCATCTTGAATAATCACACTATCCCATGACTTCAGGTAACCTACACTGTAGCAGGTAAGAAATACATACATTGTTTATGTTAGATAATGGTACTCAGTGTGAAGAACAAGGTAGAAAAGAGAATAGAGAATGATTCTGAATTTCAACATCTCATTAGCATCACCTGCAGACTTAAACAATCCTTTATGTATTCAGAGATCTCCAGTTTCTGATGTGGTTTGCTAAGATAGGAACATTAGTCAATTTTATGACTTCCTGAGTGCTTCTAATACTGGAGGGGGGCATCTGAAACTAGGGGTGTACAAAGAAGCACTGTGTAGATTGTTCTTTGAGTAGGACAGTCAGAGTTGGTGCTATGACAACTAGGTAAAGTAAGGATGACCCAAACTAAGACTCCTGGGCTAATATTGTCTCTTAGAAAAATCTATAATTACCAGATTTCCAAAAATAAGTATACTGATTGGTAGGGGCTGCATATTTTCAAAGCTATAAATACTTTCAAACTACCAACGTGGCAGCTGTGAATGGGCATTTGGAAATGATGATGCCAACATTATCCTATGAGTTGTGAGAGCTGGTGGCAGCATGCTGTGCACTAAATAGTTTTGAGAGAGGGATGAGGGAGAGAGAGAGGGAAAAGAGAGGGAGAGATGAAGAGTGAACAAGCAAGAGAGAGCAGGTCGTGCAAATGCTCCAATGCCTCCAAATTTTCTAGGAAAGACTGAAACCTACTCAACTCAATCTTTTTTAATCCCTCTACCAACAAACAGAAAAGAATACAAATGAGACTTTTCTTACATGTAGTTTCTGATCCTCTCTAGAGTTTTAGAAATGGCCTCAGACTTCAAAGTGTCCTTTCTTGTTTTCTTCTTTTTCTTTTAGGTTCTGTCACCCACAGTATTCTGTGTATCTTATCTCCCACTTTACCCAAACAGGCTTGCTGTTCACCTCTGATGTCTATCTCCTCAACAAACTCTTGACATTTTGAGTAATGACTTGTGTGAGTTGTCCCTGGGTCTCCTTTGTGATAGTGAGAAATAAGAGCAAGAAACAACACTACCACCACTAAGAAGTTCAGGAGAGGCAGAAACCTGGAAACTTCTAAAAACATATCCCAAGGTGAAAGTAAACAGTCATCCATTATTTCCTCTGTGGAGCAAAATAGTGCTTTTTGGACATCTTGAGATGACATTAAGTCAAACAAACAGGTTCAACAATGAACGGAGAGTCATGTATGTTGTGAGACATAAGCCGCAGCATGGGGAATTACAATAAATGCTTCTTCAAGTGCATAATGCAATTCTTACTGTTAGGAAAATGTGTGCTTTTCTTCCCCCAACCCCTGAAAGCAGACAGAATGTCAAGTAGAAGTTGTAATTTGGTGATGTGATTTACATGCAGATTAATCCATTATTAGTCTAAGTGAGAATTTTGATTTAGCAAGATGATATTTATCATCTGATTGCTTTGCTCACATAATCCAAGTGACTTTGTAACTTTAATTGTATTGCATGTTCTAGAAATATTGCCCATGATTACACCCTGTTTGAAATAATTAGGTGGTAATTAACATTACAAGTTTCTTTTAAAAATACTATCATTAGAGAGATTGCTAAATGAATTACCTGGCACAGAGGACTCAATTTTCTTGGCATAAATATCTTTCTCCACAGATGGGGCAGTGGTTTTCAAAGGCGTTCTCAGCCTGTATTAGTTGGAAGTGATCGCTGTGACAAATGAGCAAAGATTTACCAGTTTAGCACAACACATATTTGTCACACTTTCTGTAGGACAGAGTCCACCTGACTCTTCTTTATCAAGAGAGCCCCAGTGACCATAAACAAGGTACAAGTAGGACTACATTTTTTCCTTACACATCTTAGGAGATAATACATTTTCTTGCTCAGTTATTGACAGAATTCTTTCCTGTTGCAGGACTAAGGTCCTTTAATACTTGATGACACTACTTGTGTGGCCTGGGTGGTGACCCTATCCATCTTTAAAGCTACTAATGACACCAGCAATGGTAGCTGGAGTTTCTCCAGTGTTCTATGTGCTTAGCTTCATAGGTTCCAGAAGTTAGGGTATGGATCTGATGTGAGATCCAGGTGTTAAGCCTCAGCTGCTCATAGAGCTTGAGCCGTGGGGTATTTCATTCAGCACATCAGTCTTTACCAAAAGTGCTAGTAGGATAGTAGCAATTGTTCTCTCCCTCTCTCTCTCTCTCTCTCTCTCTCTCTCTCTCTCTCTCTCTCTCTCTCTGTCTGTCTCTCTCCCTCTCTCTTTCTGTCTCTTTGAGTATTGACTAGAGAAGGCAAAGGGAAAACTGAATGCATTGTTGTTTGTGCCGTGTTAAGAGGAAAAAGAGTTCTATCAGTTGTGACTGATATGTTGTGGAGGGAGTATTTTCCAGTAAGCTGTTAATTTTGTAAACTATTGGCTTGCACAGTAGTTGAACTAAACATTTAGTTTTGGAAGAACCATCTGTTTAGCTGTGTGTTTATCTGGTTAAATACAAGCTCGTGAAAGCAGAGGCTGTGGTTTCATACAGCGTGGAGCATGGAGAAAGCGCTGCGTGTGTCACTCAGTAACTGCTTCTAATAATGTTTATTGATTAATTGTTCCCAGTAATGTAAGTGTAACAGTGCAAGGAGTGCAGCATGAACAAAGCAGACACAGTCCCTGTCTCTCCAGTTTAAGACATCAAACACAGAACTGTATAGATTATTCACTGTGATGGGGTATAAAACTCGAAATATGAGTAATGGTACATTGACTTTCAATTTTAACTTAAAGTATCCAGTTGCACATTAACAGTTAGATACACCTATAGTATATTATCATTGAGTTGGTTTTCACCGAATCCAACTCTTCATCACCGGATCCAGTTCTTCATCTTTCTCTACACAAAGCATACCCCAAATGCATCTTCTAAGCCTGCCAGTGTTTTGCTTTTCCCAATAGTGCACAGACTCAAGATAAGGATTTCACATCTTATAGGCCAAGTCAAATGCGGCTCGCCATCTGTTTCCAAGCAGCCTTGAACTAAAAATGACTTTTAAAAAAATTTTAAACAACTGAAAAAATTTAAAGAATAATATTTTGCAACAAGTAAAACTCACATGTAATTCAAATTCCAGCATCCACAAATAAAGGTCAGCGAAACACAGCCATGCATAATTACTTATGCATCATCGCAGTCTGTTCCTAGAGTTGAGTGACCTGGATCCCATGGTCCCCAGACCAGAGCCTGTGAAAACTACAGCATTTGCTCCTTAGCCGCTCAGAGAAAACACTTGCTGATCCCTGCTTGAGGTCTTTGAGAAGCAAACCGAGTGCAGAAACGTTGTCTGCTTCCTTCCCCATATTTTTCTTGGAGTGTGTGTACTTGGAGAGAATACTGAGGGAGGACTTGTGGTTGCCTTTCTAATACACCCCTTATGTATAATTTGATAATTCCACCTTATCATATAAATTCAAAATCTCCACTGGTTTTTCCCACTGTCATCAAACTACATTGTTATTAATTAGATTATACAATGATGCTAATGGGCAAAAGCTGACACAATCCAGTTTTGAGGTGAACACAGAGAACTCCTAGGGAGTTGCCATCTGTGGAGGAAGGAGTGTGCACTGTCCTAACTAGATAAGGGAGTTTGTCTATCTCACTTCATGTAGAGGAATGGAGAAGTTTACTTAATGTCCTGACCCAGGTGACTTCAGGTTGGTTATAATATTTAAAATTAAGCACACAATACCATATTTTAATTGAATTTATTTTATATTGCTATTACTATTACCATTATTATCATCATCATCCTGACCACGGTTTCCCCTTCCTCCTCTCTTCCCAATCCTTCCCTCAACAATCCCTCAGACTCCAACATCTACTCCTTCTCTGTTTTTTTTTTTTTTTTTCCACAAAAGGGCAGGCCTTCCGTGGAGATCAACCAAACATGGCGGAACAAGTTGCAGTAAGACTAGGCACTTCCCCTTGCATTAAGATTGGTCACGTGCAGAAAGGGTGCTCCATCTCCTTGCTCAACTACGTTCACAGCAGTTTTCTTCAGAATACCCGGGAACTGGAAACAACCTAGATGCCCCTCAACTGAAGAACAGATGAAGAAAATTGATGGAACCCTTTTGAAGTTATCATCTCATATCTTTCATTTAGATTTCGTGTTATAGGACTTTCAGAGTGACTTTTGCCTATTGAAGAGGTAGTTGCCTCTTCCTCAGCATCACATCCTCAGAATCCTTGGGATGTGTAAGAGCGGTCAAAGAGGAGCCATTAGTTTTGACTGGCACCAGGTAGATTGCAAATCATAGTGTGACTGGTAGAAACCCAGAGATAGCAACGACAGGGTGTGTGGAAATGACTCAAGGCTGGCTGCCATACAGGTTCTTGGTCCTTGAGGTCAAGGAGTGGGAGTGTGCTGCTAGTTACTGAGCCCCAGATCTTACTGTGCTGAGGGCATCCCCCATGTCTCCTGCAAGACCAGCATATCCAAGAACCACAAAGTCACTGCGGAGCAAGCAGCTCAGTGGAAGAGAAGCATAGCCAACCCCAGTGCTGAGCTGCACAGGAAGAAAATGAACAGAAAGCTCAGATGCACATTTAATCTGTGCTTTAATAAAACTGCAAAACTGCCAAAATGCAACAAAACAAACCATTCTTTCTTGCCTGCATCCTTAAAACTCTGTTTTTATTTTCACACTCACTCCTGTCTTCCAACTAAATATCGAAATGAAATATACTATTGTAACCCTACTGTGTTTGGAATCAGTCAATAATTGCTGTCACCTCCCCTGCTTTCGAAGAGAGAATAGCCCCCTCTAATTTCTTGATTCTAGAAAGAACAGCCTAAAATACCCATTAATGTTTTAAGAATATGCCCAGTCATTTGCTTTTTCTACTCTCTTAATCCAACATTTCTCTGCTGAATAGTAATTTCCATTTATTAAAGTAAGGGACAATCATTGCCAAATACAGCAACAAATTTTAAAGCCTCCATCTTGTAGGATAATATGTGATAAAAACAAGTTTGAGCAGGATTTGGTGCTGCTTACAGTTTAGAAACCTTGTCTTTTCATATTTCAGTGGTTCCTTAGCCCTGAAATGTCATCTTATCTGTGAGTACCCAGCTCGTTTTTATGTTATATGGCCCTGGGATTCCAGGATACAAGGCGACCTCCATCCATCTTTTCTAATTTGCCGCAGTAGATACAATATGAAAAAAGTGCAGTATTAAGGAAGGATCTCTCCTTTTTTTTTTTAGTTTCTCTCTCTGGAGCCAAGTTAAAATGGAATGCAGTCATTAAAAGGTTATCTAGTGTAACAAGCTCCCCGCCAAAGGCAGGGCAGAAGGCTCTTTTCCTCTGTGAGTTGTTTTATGAAGTAGCTCATGGCTGACAATCAGTGAACTAAATCCTTCGACAAGGAGAGATTTACAAGGACTTGTCTACAGAGACAAAATGTTTCTACAGACTTGAGAAGAGCTGGGATCAGGGATTAGCAGCCCTCCACATAAATACAGCTTGGGGCTTCCGGATTCCACAGCTGGGGGATTTCAATAGCCACTCAGTGTAAATATGCTTACGGAATTGAGTTTAAATGCTGAGCAGGCTGCAGACAAGTTCCACGTGGTTTCCATGGTCTCTGGGTAAGTTAACAAGGTGTTTTCTGGACACAGACCCCAAGCAGGAGTCCCCCAGTTTTTTGATTTCTTCTTCAGTATTTGAGCTCCAGCCCCTTCCTGTTCCACACTCTTCTTTCTTCCTCTGGCTCTTTACTGGGCAGTGTTCTTTGTGACGGATGACTTCTGGGCAAGACTGCTAGACATTAAGAGTAGTGATAACATTGCATAATCCTCATGAATGTTTAATTATTCAACTCTTTATATGCATGTGTTAATTTGGTTAGGACTAAGTGAAAAAATGATAGTCATATAAATCTTGAAAATACTTAAAGGCATGGAATAACATAGCTTTGAGGTATGGTTGAGATCTTGAAATTTACTTCTATCTTTCTTTAGAAGAGAAAATTCAGTAAACCCTAAAGAGGGAAACAATTTATCCAAATTCACGGCATGGTTTGGTCCATGGGGGGCTATAGCCTGAAGGAATAAATGACCACTGCAGTGATAAAATACAGTGGTGATATAAGCATGTGCTTTGGAGGCAGAGCTCTTGGCTTTGGATCCCGCTTCTGTAATTTGCTAGATGTACAGTCAGGGGAAGGGAGTTTAACATTTGGTGTCTTACTGTTTGTATCAATAAATGACATTGATAAAGATGATGCTTCATGGTTTGTTTTGTTTACAGTATTAGTAAACAAATAAGAGCTGCATACAGCAGAAGTTAGAAGGTAGCAAGTGCTCTTGGAATGCTAGCTGGTGCTATTGCTTCTGCTCTGTTACTATGACCTATTCGCTGACTTCCCCCAACTCTGTGTAGAGTCTGAAAAAATTAAAAAGTGAGAAGTATGTTCAGTTAAACGTTACCATTGGAATAATTAAATGAGTGTATGTGTGGATTCATACCATGTAGACATTTAAGACTATAGCTTGTATATCATTATGTAAGATTATTAACAAAGAACCTCAAAGTTGTCCCAGAATTAAGCAGGAATCACTGTATTATGTCTCTGATTGTTGACTTGTATCCATTCAATATTCCAATTTGCATTCACATGTTACCTTGTGAGACACACATGGTGATATGTATTATAGCATGTATCTGGGATATGGTAGTTTGAGTGAGAATGCTATCCATCAGTTTATATGTTTAATGCTTGGTTTTAGAGATTAGTGGAACTGTTTGGAAAGGATTAGGAGCTACATTCTTGTTGGAATGGGTGTGGCCTTGTTGGATGAGATGTATCACTGAAGATGGTCTTGGAGGTTTAAAAAGCCTATGATGCCTCCCACTGCTTTCTGAGGGTGTAAAGCTATCAGCTATTGCTCTGACATCATGCCTGTCTGATCCTAACCATGCTGATAATGGACTAACACTCTGCAACTGCAAGCAAGCCCTCAGTTAAATGCTTTCTTTTTATCAGATTCACCTTGTTCACAGCAATAGAACAGAGACTAAGACCATTAATACCACCTTGAGTCACAAAGCAGAGAGAGGTTTCATCTTGTCTTTGTGCTCGAAGTGAAATCCATGTGGCAGTGCTGCGGCATAAACTATATATACTAATTTCTTTCTTTGTTTTTGAGACAGGGTTTTTTTTTTTGTAGCTTTGGAGGCTGTCCTAGAACTTGCTCTATAGGCCAGGCTGGCCTCAAACTCACAGAGACCCACCTGCCTCTGTCTCCTGAGTGTTGGGATTAAAGGCGTGCGCCACCACCGCTTGGCTCCCTAATTACTTAATGTTTTTGTTGTTGTTGCGAATAGTATAATACTGACTGAGTAAATCTAACCAAATCAACACAAAGTCCAATGTCATAAAACAGCACAGTTTTATTCTAAAGAACTTTTACGCAAAGTCCTGCAGAAGGCTTAACTTTAGAAGAAACTTAGTAACAGGTCTGTTAATTATCACAACAATTGGAAGAAACTTAATGACCACTGAGAGAAATATGAAAATTTATTTGTGTAAGATCTTACATGGTTTTAAAAATGATCGCACTATAGCAATATACAACAACTTAAATGAAAATTGATAATGCTATTATGCTTTAACCTCAAATTCCCCAAGGTAGTATACAATGTAGCAAACTATTTATAATAGTTGCAAGTTAAATAATTAAGCCATATGCTATTTAGGAGCTTATATGAATATGACAAAACAGTCTCATTATATAGTATGTGTTAGCGAATTGATTTCTAAGTAATAAATGAGTAAATAAAGTAGAAGATCAGGTTTTGCCCAAAGGCAATATTGTAATATGATTGATATAGCTTAGATACAAAGATATAAAAAAATCTCAAAATGAACAATTTCAGAGTTGCTCTTTTGCAGGAAATAAGATTAATAATACAATGTATGCAGAACAGGAAAAAAAAACTGTGTGTCTTGGGAATGGAAAACCATTACTTAAAACCCAGTATTTTGGAGGCAGGGGTCCAGGCACTGTCTGTCTTCTGTAGCATTTTAACTCCATAATTACTGGGCAAGACTTTGCTATTTATAGTTGAGTTCATGATAGAAGGTTATGAGATAGTCTTTATGTGGCTCTTCTAAAAGGAAATAAAATCTGGTTCATTTCCATTCCCTCCAGTCCTGCTGAAGCCCTGAGTTTTTTTTTAAAAAAAGCATCACATTTAGAGCGTTCAGCCTTCAAATAAGTGGAAAAAAGCCAGACTCATCCTTTCTTCTACCACTGACTTCTCTTTCATCTCTGCTGTTTCCTTACTTTAGTGGGTAAAGGGAGGGTGCAAGGGAAGACACAGCACAGCTCAGCCAAGAGCCATCTGAAAACAGTGCAGCATGTTTGAAGCATGTGTCTGAGTCTCTTTGCTCCCTAAATGCCTCACCTTTTTTGTCTTTCAGGAAGAATGGTTGCTACTGAATAATAACAAAGAACACAGTTACATATCACAAACTGCAAGAGTGGCTTACAGGAAACGCTGCAATGTATGAGCAGACTTTCTCTTTTTTCTTTATCTTTTATGATAATAAAGAAGCACTTAAGAAATGAACTGGGGTTCTGGACCCTTTTCCAGGTTTGGACTTGAAGGTTTTCAGCTTATGAAACCCTGTCTTTTATGAATAGTAGGAGATAATTTGCATGAATTTCCTAATCTCTCTGAGAAAACTACCCTTAAAAGACTGCAGGTGATTAGCCACTGTAGCCTCTTGGGAGTTGCCAGGGGTCTGTCCAGCAGAACAGTCCAAAGCAGTCTATTGTTATTGTTCTATTTCTTGGTAACATAATATCTTATTTCAGCCGAACCCAAAGATGGCCTCCACTTAGTATAGAACTGTAGCTGTTTCCTTAGCCCTTTCCCTCCCTGTTAAATTATAAAGAAAGCAAAACTGTTTTAAAGGGTTTATTCTAGACTTCTGCTATCTTTGGAGCACATCACTTTCAATAGCAGGGTATTCCTATCTCAGTTACGAAATCATAGAGCTAAGCATTCTGGGAAATTAGCAGTATTTTCTTTCTTCTTAGGCCAGGTTATTTCAATCACATGAGGCTATGTTTTTTTAAAGAATCAATTAATTCAATAAAATTGATGAATTGTTCAATCATTATTCAACTACTGCTAAGATAAAATACAAATGGGTAGCCAGTAATCAATGGCTATTGCTCTGCTGTATAGATGAGGTTAAAGAGAGTAAGTGTTATTTTATACATAGAAATTTTTTTTTGTAAATTTTATTAAATTATAAAAGTTTCCATTTCCGCTCCCCCTCCCAACACTCTCCCACTCCCCCCACTCCCCCCCTCCTTCCCCTCCGTCCCCCAGGGCAGTCAGGGTTTCCTGCCCTGTGGGAAGCTCCAGCTCCCTCCCCCTCCCTCCAGGTCCAGGAAGGCAAGCTTCCAAACAGACTGGATCCCCAAAATCCAGCATATGCAGAGGAAACAGGTCCCAGTGTCATAGTCAATGGCTTTTCAGAAAGACCCCGGGCCAGCCACAGTCAGAGAATCCGGCCAAATTCCGAGAATCTGGCTAGATCATGTCCTCGTTCAGTCCCAGTCCGACTGGCCCTGGTAAATTCTCATCAGATCCGTTCCCTTGTATCAGTGGGTGATAGCATCCCTCGCAGTACTGATTTCGTCTTTCATGTTCCTCCTCCTTCCGCTCCCCCTCTGGACCTCGGGGGGCTCAATCCGGTGCTCCAATGTGGGCCTCCGACTGCATAGCCGTCCTTCGCCAGACGAAGGATCTAAGGTGATAAGCAAAATATACATCAGTATGGTCATGGGCCACGGCCGATTCAGGCACCCTCTCCTCTGTCCAGAGAGCAATCTGGGGGATTTCTGTAGGGTTTACAGGAGACTTGATTATAGAAAATTTTTTTGGCAAAAATATTTGTCAAAGTAACCTCAGATTTTGACTTTGAAACTTAGAAAATTTTAAATCAATAAAAGCACACCAACATGACTGAGACAATACAGTTATGGATTATTATTAATATATGGTTGAGTACATTTATTTTCTAAGAACTGTTAAAATATAAACTTTGCCTGCCCCCATTTCTTAGCATTTGTGCCTCTACTATTAAAATAATCATATAGAAAAAAATAAATGACACAGGAGAGTACGTCTACTGCCTTCTATTCAGACAGAACAGCTCAGTTTATGAGTTTCAGAATCATATACATTGTTAAAATTGCGCTAAAATCTTGAAGAAAATCTTAAACTTAACACATTCAAAGTAGAGCTGTGTCTCTGTTCAGTAGACATCACATGCTACCACGCGACCAAGTTTCAAACCAGATATTACTTTTTTTCTTTCCTCCACATTCTATCTCACATCCCATATGAAATGGGATCTGTCCATTCCCCTTTATCTCAGAGTTGCCCTTTTTTCTTTTCTGGACCATAGCCTGCTTTGCATTTTTGTCTACTAATCCTCTTTCATTTCCCTAGAAGCTACAAGAATGTGTATATGTTTTATTTTGGATACTTGCTCAAAGCCCTCCACCAGCAAACATTAGAGCTGGGTATAATAGTAAATCACTGTTAATGATTTGAGTGAAAAATATTCCCCCCAAATGTTCATGTGCTGAAGTCTTGATTATCAGGTGATGGATTCACACATTGAGGGGTATTGGATCAGCAGAGCTCTGACTTCATCATTCACTGATTGATTAATAATCTGATGCCATTATTGAGAATGATGAAAACTAGAAAGTTGGGTCTTGGAGGAAGTGTGTTGCTGGAATTGTGACTGTGTTGTGTGTGTCTGGTCTGCAAATTCTTCCTCCTCCTTTCTACTTCCTGGCCACAGTAAGAGAGCCAACTTTGGCTCTCCACATGCTCTTGCCATCTTGTCCTTTACCCCTCCCCAGAAACTGTGGAGCTGGTGTATCATGAACTGGAGGTAGGAGGCAAAACAAGTCTTTCCTACTTTGGGTTGTTTTTCTCAAATATTTTGTCACAGTGACGAAACACTATCTAATATGTCCTCTTTCTCAGTGCATGAGGATATCTGTGATCAGTTTTATGGTTTGTCTGTTTCCCTTTGCACAACCCTCTCCTTTATTCATCATGCTTCAGCCTCAGTGGCTTTCTTCCTGTTTCCAGAAGTCGAATTTTTACCCCATTGAAATGTCATTTGTTGCTTATTTTTCTGGGTTGTGATGCTTCTAGACCTTCTATAGCCAGGTCCTTTCTATCATTCAGGGCACTGCTCAAATGTCATCTCTTCAGTAAGGCCCTTCATGGCTCTCCTCTTCAAAGAAGCTTTGTGTCCCCAGCTACACAGACAGCTTTGCTGAGTTTAGCTACATCCTCCTCTTAGTACTTAGTGTTGTCTAAGTGAATACAGTTTCTTCGTATTCATTCATCTTCAGACCACACTGTAAGCTTTATCAGTAGAGGAATATCTCTTTGTCACCACCTATTTTATCTCCTGAATTTCCTCCAGTAAAAATTGAATGTTTGTGGATGTCTGGAAGATCCTTCACAGAGTTCATTTGATCCTCACAATAACCCTCTGGGTAGACACTACTATTGATTATTTCAAGGGGTGATGTCTTTATATTGCACGTCTTAGAACCTTGGCAGAACTATAATGCATACTTTAATAAAACTCTTCTCATTTTATAGACAAGGCAACCTCAGAGTCCACTGAGGTCAGGTGTCTTTTCTTAACACCATGGTGTAAGTAAGTAAGATTTTGGTCCCACACACTTTTATTTTTAAAACAGTTTTATTGATATATAGTTGATAAAATCAATATGTATTTAATTCACAACACAATATTTTGATGTATGTATTCATGTGAAATGATTCAGTCTCCTGACTTCCAATTATCTGTATCATCACTTCTCTATCAGTTGCTTTTCTGGTAAGAAACTCTAAAATGGGAAACACAGCCTGCTACTACAAAGAGAGGACCAAGAGGTAAGTGACCAGACTCCTGGTGGGACACCCCACACTCTAGGCCCTCCATACAGGGGCAATACCCCAGGCTGCTCCTCAGCCTGCCTTGGCTTCTCTAGCCAGCCAGTAGGAGAGTTTTCCTGCAGACAGGCTGCTCCAACACCCCTACTCTATCTATCAGACCCTGCAAGCTACAGGTCCCACCCTACCCCCAAACTTGCCTATTCCACCTGCAACCTCAGTGGAACTCTGAAACACAGATTGCTATTATACAGAGAAGACCATGAGGTGATTGACCACCACCTGGTGGGACACCCCACTCTCTAGGCCCTCCACACTAGGGCAAAACCCGGCCCCTCCCATACCTGCCACAGCATCTCTAGCTGGCCAGCAGGAGGGTTTCTTGTAGGTAGGTTACTCCCATATCTCCATTTTATACATTGTACCCTGCAAGCTACAAGTCCCACTCCATCCCCAAACTCACCTATCTCCTGGCAACCTCGGTGGAACTCTGAAACACAGCTTGCTACTACACAGAAATGATCAAGAGGGAGGACCATGAGAGAGAACCAAGAGAGGAACTTTGAAGTACAAGCTGTGATTGCACAGAGTGAACCAAGAAAGAAAACCAAGGGAGCAGACCAAGAGAGCAGGCCAAGGGGGGGGAGGGGGGTTAGAGAGACTTCAGTGGCTCCCTGAGACACAGAGAGTGACAGTACAGAGCAGACCAAGAACAGTTTCAAAGACTCAGACAGCCACTGCAATGAATGGACCATGACACAAAGACACTGCTGGCATCAACTGAAGGAAGAGATGGGTAGGCGACAATGCAAGAATTCATCAAAGAACCCAAAAAGCAACATGATAACACCAGAACCTGGTGGTCATACAACATGATAACACTGGAACCCAGTGGTCATACAACATGATAACACTGGAACCTGGTGGTCATACAACAGGAAGAATTGATCATCCCAACCCCAAAGAAGCAGAAGAAAATGACTTTGAACATAACTTTAGGAAGATGATGAAGACCTTTAAAGAGGAAATGGAAAACCTCTTAAAGAAATGGAGGAAAAGACAAACAAAAAATTGGAAGAAACTAACAAATCTCCCAGAGAAACCCAAGAAACCAACCCCCAAAACAATCAAACACATGAAGCAAATGGTGCAAGACATGAAGAAATAGAATCAATAACAAAGAAAGAAATAACAACAAAAAACCCCACAAACTGAGGGAATTCTGGATATGGAAAATCTGGGTAAATGAGCAGAAACTACAGAGGCAAGCATAATCCACAGAATACAAGAGATGGGGAAAAATCTCAGGGGTTGAAGATACTATAGAGGAAATAGACTCATTGGTTAAAGAAAACATTACATCCAAAAAATTCTTAATACGAAACACTCAGGAAATCTGGGACACTATGAAAAGACCAAACCTAAGAATAATAGGGATAGAAAAAGGAGAACTCCAACTCAAAGGCACAGAAAATATATTTTAAAAAAAATCATAGAAGAACAGTTTCCCAACCGAAAGAAGGATATCCCTAAGAAGGTACAAGAAGCTTACAGAACACCAATTAGACTGGATCAAAAACAAAAACAAAAACAAGCACAAAACAAAAATAAAAAATAATGTCCCCTTGTCATATAATAATCCAAACGCAAATGATACAGAATAAAGAAAGAATATTAAGAGCTACAAAGGACAAAGGCCCAGTAACATATAAAGGCAGACCTATCAGAATTACAACTGACTTCTCAATGAGAACTATCAAAGCCAGAAGGTCCTAGGCAGAAGTGCTGAAGACACTAAGAGACCACAGATGCAAGCCCAGACTACTATATCCAGCAAAGTTTCCAATAACCATCGATGGAGAAAGCAAGATATTCCATAACAAAACCAGATTTAAGCAACTGTATCCACAAACACAGCCCTACAGGAAGTAGTAGAAAGAAAATCTCATCCCATAAAAGCTAACTGTACCCACAAAACAACAGGCAACAGATAACCTCCCACCAGCAAATCCCAAAGAAGAAAAACACACATGCACTACCACCAAAAAATAACAAAAATTAACAACCACTGGTCATTAATATCACTTAATATCAATGGACTCAATTCACCTATAAAAAGACACAGGCTAAGAGAATGAATATGAAAGCAGGATCCAGCCTTCTGGTGTATACGATAAACATACCTCAACCTCAGATCAGAGATTACCTCAGAGTAAAAGGTTGGAAAAAGAATTTACAATCAAGTGAACCAAGAAATAAGCAAGTGTAGCTATCCTACAACAAAACTGATTTCAAACAAAATATCTAACAAAATTGATTTCAAACTAAAATCAATCAAAAGAAATGGAGGAGGACACTTTATACTTATAACAGGAATAATCCATCAAGAAGTTGTCTCAATCCTTAACATCTATGCTCCTAATACCAAAACACCCACATATGTAAAAGAAACATTACTAAAGGTTAAATCACACATCAAACCCCACACACTAAGAATAAGAGACTTCAACACCCCACTCACTCTAATGAACAGGTCAACTATACAGAAGCTTAACAGAGAAATAAGAGAACTTAACAGATGTCGTGACTCAAATGGACTTAACAGACATCTACAGAATGTTGCACCCAAATGCAAAAGAATATATCTTCTTTTCAGCACCTCATGGAACCTTTTCTAAAATTGATCACATACTCAGTAACAAAGCAAACCTCAACAGCTACAAAAAAAAAATGGAGTAACCCCGTGTCTTATTGGATCACCATGGTTTAAAGTTAGAATTTGACAACAATACTAATTACAGAAAGCCTACACACTCATGGAAATTGAGCAATGCTCTCTTGAACCATCCCTGTGTCAAGGAATAAATTAAAAAAGATTTTTTTATTGATTTTTATTGAGCTCTACATTTTTCTCTGCTCCCCCCTCTGTCTCTCCTTTCCCCAATCCAACTCTTCCCCCGCTCAGGTCCTCATGCTCTCAATTACTCAGGAGATCTTGTCCTTTTCTACTTCCCATGTAGATTAGATCTATGTAAGTCTCTCTCAGTGTCCTCTTTGTTGTCTAAGTTCTCTGAGATTGTGATTTGTAGGCTGGTTTTCCTTGCTTTATGTTTAAAAATCGCTTATGAGTGAGTACATGTGATAATTGTCTTTCTGTTTCTGGATTACCTCACTCAAAATAATGTTTTCTAGCTCTGTTCATTTTCCTGAAAAATTCAAGATAGTTTTTTCTGCTGTGTAGTACTCCATTGTGTAAATGTACCACATTTTCCTTATCCATTCTTGAGTTGAGGGGAATTTAGATTGTTTCCAGGTTCTTGCTATGACAAACAATACTACTATGAACATGGTTGAGCACATGTCCTTTTGGCATGATTGAGCATCCTTTGGATATATATCCAAAAGTGGTATTGCTGGGCTTTGAGGAAGGTTGTTTCCTAATTTTATGAGAAATTGCCACACTGAGATCCAAAGGGATTGTACCAGTTTGCATTCCCACCAGCAATGCAGGAGTGTTCCCTTTACCCCACAGCCTCTCCAGCATAAGTTGTCATCAGTGTTTTTGATCTTGACCATTCTTACAGGTGTAAGATGGAATCTTTCTATTTGTATTAACAGACCATATGAGAAGATTTCTTTTTCTATACAAATGACAGAAGAACATAAATTTTCTGTTAAATGGCACCAGACAATTTCATTTAAAAAATGTTAATAGTTGGGCTAGTGACCTGAATAGACCAGCCTTGAAAGAAGAGACAAAAATGATTAGTACATGTATGGAAAATGCCTGATAGTGTGCAAATCAAAAATGTGATGAGACGCTAGCTTAAGAAAGACTATTTAAAAACAAGACCAAATCTTGGTGAGAAGATATTGTTTCTCTGAGATACAAGATGAATGGTCTGAAAACCAAGAATGAGATGAGATGAATTGAGAGAAGATTGCCATTGAATTAGATGCATACTATTCAGAAGGGTACAGAAAATAACAAAGCTTGAAGGGATGCTACACTCTGCTTCTTTGACACATGTCTCCAACCTGCAGAGGGGCAAATGATTTGCCTAAACAAGGTCACCTGGGTCCACTTGTAGTTTACTGTTTCATTGTTCCAAGAATCTTCTTCCAAACTAATGAGACCTTGAAGCCATGCTGAGATTGTTAGATGAACTGGTTTTCTAGACTTTTTATTTCTAGATCTGTTCCAGTGTCACAATTCAACCCAAACTCCACACACTCTGCTGCCAGTTTGGCTTGGCTCTCTCATTCGAAAGATGTTTAACTTTTGTTGTTGTTTTAAGACAGGGTTACGTGCTATAGCTCTGGTTGGTATAGAACTTGTTGTGTAGACCAGGCTAACTTCAGATTCAGAGAGCTACATCTACTTCTGCCTCCTAAGCACAGGGCTGTATTACCAGTACACCTAGCTGATGTGATCTAGCTTAGATCTTTGCTTAGCAGACCACGACTTGATGGTCATGTAACATCCAACTTCAGTGACCTATTTTCAAATGCCTTTAATAGTATTGTAGTTTTCAGATGTTCAACTAATACTTGTTTTTTATTTAAAAATTAAAAAATACATTGTCAAATCATACTAGTTTGGCTGACACAGGACTAAGAAGGGGATGGCAATGGATGATAAATTTCTGAGTAATTCCTGTTTTGTTCACTTCAAGAATCTTTCATAAGGGAGTCGATGAACACCCTGTTCTGGGAGCCTTTGCCCTAGTTCCTGAGTGTCAAAAGGGAGGACCCGTTTCTTGGGCCTATGCTGCAATTGGTTCAAGGATAAGAGCAACTTATTGAGGGTATAAAAATAAGTTGTCTACTACCTCTTGTATCTTATCTACAGTGTTAAAGTGCTTTCATTGTTATCATTTTATATGAAGACTCTTTCCTTTTACATTGTATTGTGATCCATGACAATTACTCTGGTCTTTCTGACTCAATTGAGTTTAGCCTCTAGACTGCAGGAGCTATGCCTGTGGTTGACAGCTTCTGAATTGGCTAGTGATATAGACATACTGATGTTGACACTCTTATGCACTCTCTTTGAATAATAGGCTGACCCTAGCTACTTATCTTTAACAAGAAGAATGTTAAATCAAAGGTGAGAAGATGTCACCTCTAACATGAAGCTACAAAAGATGCTAACTCACTTCCGTTATGACCCTACTTCTCCTTCCTTGCACAGATTAATCCAGCTCCTGTTTTGTAGGCTGCCACAGGAGAAATCTTTATGACAGAGAGCCACAGGGTGCCACTAGATGGCCACTCACAAAAAGCCCATGAAGACCTGAATCCTATCAGCAGCATGAGTGGTCTTGGAAGTGAACCAGTTTCCTTGTAAGACTTGAAACACTTCAGCCTTGTCAGAAACTCCAAATTAGTATTGTACCACATTTCTGAGCCAAAGAACTCTGAGATAACTGTTGTTGCTTGAAGTCACTGGGATCTGCAAGTTGTTAAAGAACATAGTGTCTGATGGAAGAGCATGTGCATGTCAGCCACTGCCTTGTCCCCTTTTTCTTTGGTCTGGGTGAACTGGTCAAGTCACCAGCGCCATGGAACTTAGCAAGAAGATGGAGACTTAGAATTGCCTGTTTTTGTCCAGTTTTGCTTCCTTGTCACATTTCTTGTATTCAGGACTCCAGCCAGGATCATTGAACTCTCATTCGAGAGTTTGACATAATTCAAAATGAGTGTTTGGGAGAAAGAACACAAATTCTACCCCTCTTTTTCTTCTTCTACAGTGAACTGCTGTATCTAAGTCAGAATACAGCATTGGTCCATTTTCTTAGTGTAATGAAGAAGTTACCTTCATTTGAGAACTTGAGCATCTCCTGACAACTTGTATGGAATTATGTCATTGCTACTTACCGTAATGAGTTGCTCATCAAAAGTCCTGCAGAGAGAATTGCCATTTCTGTATTAGAGACAGATCTTTTATCAGATCCTTTAGGCTTCATCATGGTATCAAAGCGCTTCATGAGCAAGCCACCTACTGAAATGTATTATACAGAAGTTGAAAACACCTTCACAAGACTAAAGTTTAAAATTATCCCTTAAACTTTAATAGAGAATATGGTCATAAATAGAATGCGTGTGTTTCTAAGCTTTTGCAAAATCATTATAAATAACACTACCAGTTTGCTGTTGTTCAATGGACTTTTGTTCTAAGTTCTGCTGGCTTTAAGGCTAGGAAGTAGGTCTTGTTCTCTAGAAATCTCAGTAAGTGCCTTTAATAAGCAAGGGGGATCATGTAACACATTGACTTCCCCATTTTGCCTTGCTGCTAGGAAACACAACTTTTAAAGATCAGTGGTAAGAATTACTCTTAGCTTAAATTTCTGCTTTATCTTTTTTTCTCTTTAAAAAAAGAGTATAAAAATTGTGTGTGTGTGTGTGTGTGTGTGTGTGTGTGTGTGTGTGAGAGAGAAAGAGAGAGAGAGAGAGAGAGAGAGAGAGAGAGAGAGAGAGAGAGAGAACAGATGCCTAGAGAGTCCAGAAAAGGGTGTTGAATCACTGGAGTTGATGATTGTGTGCATCCAGTGGTGGGCATTAGAAATCAAGCTTGGGTCCTCTACAAGAGCACTATATGTCTTAATGCTTAAGTAATTTCTCCAGCCCATTTATATGTATTTTAATTCATATTTGTTTAATTCTTTTTTGTTAGTTTTTTAATGGTTTTATATAATTTTGATGACTTTCTGTTATAAATTAAAATGATTATTCCAACACTTGGAGAAAGGTTTTTATTGATTTAAGCAAATGATTTTTTGTTTAGAGTTTAAAATTATTTAGCTTTCCATGGTATGAGGGATTAAATTATAGTGAATTGAAAATTCTTACAGTGGTCATGTCAGATGAAAGTGCTAAAGCCTGCTGTGCCCAGTTCTGAGCCTTCTTGTTTCTATGTGGGAACCTAGTAGCATTTTAAATAAAGGGACCACATACTACGGACCACACTGCTTCTGCCTAAGAGTTCTTCTTCTATTTCTCCAGTTCTTCTGTGATTGGCTGAGCTATTTTGCATCCTTTAATGTGTGGTTAACATCTGCTTAAACAATGAATCACCCTGTTTGCAACCAAGAATCCTAAATAACACAAACTTATAAAAACTTAGAGCACCTCTGCATTTTCTAAAACCAAAAATGATTGAGGTGGATCAGTATAAGTATCAGGTAACAGCAAGGGATGGGGGAAATGGATAATTGCTGTAGGAAGTCTTACAGCTTGTGGTTACCCACCCTCTGGGGTGTGGCCTCTTATACTATATAAGCCAATGTAGAACATGTGTCTGCTCTCTTTCCGGCTGCTGGATTCAGCTTCGTCTCTCCATCAAGCAGAGGATTCTAATTTGTGAGTCTACCCTTAAATAAATAACCATCTATTTCTCAATTTTGAGCTAGTGTGGGATTTCTTTTAAGCACACTTCTTCAGATAACCTTAGTAACAGTATTTCCTTTAAGATCTCCAAAATATTGTTCTAACCTAGTTGTATCTGTTTACTAAATTTTGCTTATAGAGCTATTAGGTCATAAACTTTGACACTCAAGTAGCCTTGTTGGGTTTGATATCCCTCTCTTTCAACATTTGACAGGATATAGAAAATCACTTGGTTGCTGCATTTTGCATTCTGTATTTCCCATTTACACATTTTTGCTATCTTAGTAGCTTGACCTATGAGTAGGTGGATGTCCTGGAACCTGAGATAGTTAATTGGACTGTTGCATCTTATGGAGTGGCCAAAATGGTTCTAAATATGAAAAAAATAATTCTGAGCATTGTTGGCCAATTCCAGGAATATGCTTCTCCAGCAAGTACATCTCTTTGTCACAGAGAATAACTGTACAAAATAAAAACCCTGTGTATATTAATAGTCCGAATATTCCCCAACCTGTAACTTCTTTTTAATACACACAAAATTGGAATCCCAAATAATATTTCTGATCCCAGTATATAGCAGGATCAAGTGTTCTATTATAAGTGACATGCCTGAAAGTTGCATCTAAAAGCGTGATGAACTAGCCCTATTGGCTAGTTTGCAGAGTGGCAGGTGTCTGTGATGGTGCTTAGGAGAAACACATCTAATTCATCCTTCACTTGGAGAGCTGGTTAGCCTTCATCCTGTAAAATATGAGATTCAGAATTCCGTTCTCTGGGTCTCATCCAGAGAGTCTTTTTAAGCTAACATTTTGTTTGTGGCTTGAAAAGTGTATTTGAGTAGCATTCTATTTTATGACTCATGTAGATTTGCCTCATTTTCCCACTGGGATATCATCTATACAGCCTCATTAGCTCTAACAGACCTTTTAGCTTGCTCAGAGTTCTGTGATCTCAGTGTTACAAACTCATTCATGCACTCTAGTTGGAGCATGCTGTTGCAGCCTATAAACTACCCGTCTGCTTCCTTTTCCACTTGTTTGGTGGATGAGAAGCAGAAGGCAGCATTCCAATCAACAGTGGAGCTAAAAATCTGGGCAATAGCATCTGACAAGTAGGGAACTTTAGACCTCAAATGCAACTTTTTCCTTCCTGACACCAGCAATCATGGAAATATTATGTACTAATGAAAGATTTTTGTCATGGTCCTTTCAGGTTTCTTCACTCTATTACTGAAGTGAGCTTCCTTTTTTTTATGATAAGTTATATTTATTCTATTTGTTATAAGTAAAGGTTCTGAAATCTTGAGAAAAGGCCACCCCCCTCAAAAAAAATCAAAAGCAAAACAAAAAACAGCCAAACAAAGAAAACCAAAACTCTCAAATAATCACTCAGAGGCTTAATATTAATTACAAAGGCATAGCCAATAGCTCAGGCTTATTAATAATAAGCTCTTACATTTTAAGTTAAGCCATATTTCTTATTTATTCTCTGCCATGTGGTACTACCCTTATTTGAATGGCATGTTCATCTTCTGTTCCCTATGCACCTGGCTGGTGACTCCTGACTCTGCCCTTCCTAGCATTCTTAATTTGGCTTTCCTGCCTAACTCTATCCTGTTTAACTATTGGACGGTCATCTTCTTTATTAGACCAATCACAGTGACAAATCTTCATAGTACATGAAGAAGATTATTCCATAGCATGTATTGACATAGAAAGATACCAGTGAGTTGAAAAAATTTGATTTATTTAGCAGAGATATAGTCAGGACTCTCAGGTTTTGATACTGTCCAGTAACTATCCATAAAGAATGTTTTTTCTCCAATATCCACATTATAATAAACCATATAAATTAGAGATAGTAAGACATTGGCAAAATAACTAAATGTTAATTACTTCAGTATAGCATAATAACATTTTTCAGGGTGTGGTTTTCTTTTAAAGTGTCCCATTGTCTTTCTTCTTGAATTAATGAGAGATGATATATTGCCTACATGATGAAATAAGATGCAATGACACACATAGGCTTTCAGATATCATATTACTAGTGCATGAGTGTTATCAGATACAACCAAGACACTGACGTAATCAGTGTGGTATCTGAGAGATTTTCTTGATTGAAGAACTTATATAGGGTGGATATGATGGAAAAACAGTGAGTCATACCCTGGGGGAACATAGTGGATTGGTATTAGATTTTAATCATACCAGTCAGACAGTATATAAATGTAAACTTTTGGGTCTAATATTTTCAGATAACTGCAGGGGACTGAAATTTGAGAAAGTAAAATCATAGACTCTGGTAGGAGACACGGCTATTGTGGGAGGAAAGATGAGACTTAATAGTGGCATGAGAGCGCTTAGCAGTTATGGAGCAGGCAACGGCAAACTTTGTGTTGAGAGTAAGAATCTGACAAAGCAGCCAGGAAAGGACAGTGGTTAGACTTGATGTTACCATGTTCTCTTCGACTTCCCTACTGCCAAGTTAGAAGGGCAACACAGAGTTTAAAAGGTGACAAAAGTTTTAAAAGTGATGAAGTCCTAGAGTAGGACTCATATCTTTTGACTCTTTGACATTTGGCTTAGTTGACAAGAGTTAACGCTTCTTAGATAATCTCTCAGGTCAGCTGGTCTCCCAGCCAGTTAAGTTTAAAAGGGGCTAGGGGAGAGATGCTCAGGCAATGGACATAAAATAGAGTCAGTCCTAGGCTTCCTTCAGCCTATATTGACATGTAGGATATCAAGAAACTTTTCTGACCCATAATTCCATGTTATCCTGGTAGAAGGGTTTCTCGGGGATGTGAAGTGGACTACAACAGAGTGTTCTTACACTGACATTGCGCCTAGGAGGAGGTCAGTGGGCACTGACTACTTGAATCTCTCATTCATATTGATGCCAATTCTCAGATTTTGAAGCAGCTATAATGAACATATGAAAGCATTTGAATCAGAATAGGAAAACTTTTTCCATTCCACCCCACGATGTCACGTCAGATCACACTGCCTTATACCTGAGAAGGGAATGCAAAGAGGTGGTGGAACTCATCTAAAAAGGTCAGTTACCTAAAATAAATACAATTTTAAACTAAAGAGACAAGAGACTGGTAAGAAACAATTGCTCTTCATAAATGAATGAATGATCATTTCATAAAAGAAATGAATGGTCACAAGAAAAAAAGTGAAAGTTAACCTTCCTCAAATTGAGTAGGTTCATGGACAGGCGCCACCTATATTTCCATCTTTCTGGGTTCACATACATCATCCTTCCACCTAAATCCTTGGAGTGGTGAGTCAAACCTTTGAGCCAACACTGTTTGCTAGGTTGGTTACTCACCTGCTTTGCTCTGTTTATTTTGTATCTATAATTATTATCAATGAGAAAGAAATGGTAATCAATTTTTTTTTGAGACAAGGTTTCTCTGTAGCTTTAATGCCTGTCCTGGAACTAGCTCTTGTAGACCAGGCTGGCTTTGAATTCACCGAGATCTGCCTGCCTCTGCCTCCTGAGTGCTGGATTAAAGGCGTGCGCCACCACCGCCCAGCTGCAATCATCAATTCTTAAGTCAGTATTTTATATGGACATCATGTGATATTGTCTCTGAGACCCATGCTCGGGTCCAAGAAGAAACTTAAACATATCGAATAAAATTTCAGGGAGAGCTAAGGGAACTGAGCAAGAGTTGGAGAATTATCGCAGAAGTAACAACAGTGGTTTAGAGGAGGACTTCTTATCAGAACCCAGTTTCATCTCTAGGCACAGAAGGAACCTTTGCTTGAGAAAAGATGTGATTGCTAGTCGTGGTCTTGAACAGAGTAAAAACAGGCAGCATACTCCATGCCTAGACTCTTCTTGCATTCTGATTTCTTGCTCATAATGTTTGTTAGTCAACTGAACTGAATACAAGAAGATAATGGGACTTAGGTGATGGAAATCATAGAAGTCACTGATGTTAAATACAGAGCAGATGGAGAAGGAAGGACGGGGGTTGTCTACGAGGACAGATGAAGGTCACCCAGAATAACTTTGTCTATACATATACTTTGGGTAGAATTTTTTGGGATTTGGGCTATGTCATATATACTCTATGTGACTAAGCAGATTATTTTAATTTTTCTGTAAATTAGTTCTCTCTTTTGGAAAATGATGACAATAATAATCTGTGTCTTATTAAGTTGTTTTGAGGGCTGGGTGATAATGCATAAAGAAGATTCATCGTAGAAACAGACACAGCTTCTGTTTAATAACATTATTAATTGATTTTCCTAGACATTTTTTTTACAAAAGAACAGAAAAAATTATCAGCAATGTCAGGTTATTGCAGAGAAACCCTTAGGCTTCATATGCACGAGGATGTCTTTTTAGGGAAATCCTGACAAGAAAGGAAAACTACCCTATTTAGAACTGGCTTCATAGTTTATCTCACTTCTGTCGCAAGCCTATTTCCAACTTCTTGAGAGGAGTATTTTGAGAAATCTCCTTCAAAGAAAGATAATTAGTTGTATTGACTAACTGAAACTTACATTTTCCAATTGGAAATGCAGTGATTCATTTTAGAGTCTCAAAGCTGCCTAACTGTTCTAAGGTTGGGCTGTGTAATAGAGAAATAATTGGACCCTTCTTGTAACCCTGAAATGAAAACTGCTCTACACTTGCTTTTGATGTCTTGCATACTGTGGTGTGCTGCTTGGGTCTCCTGTTTGCCTTTCAAGATGAGGCATCCAATCCCCCAGCTTCTGAAAATGTTGGTGATGTCTGCTTTCAAAGCCTTCCTGTTTGGAAACTGTCCTTAGCTGAAGAGAGCCACCTCATCTTTCTTTCTTTTTTTTTTTATTAATTTATAAAAGTTTCCACTTCCGCCCCTCCTCCCAATACCCTCCCATTCCCCCCACTCCCTCTTCTCCCTCTCCAGCCCTAAGAGCAGTCAGTATTTCCTGCCCTGTGGGAAGTTCAAGTTCCTCCCCACTCCCTCCAGGTCTAGGAAGGTGAGCATCCAAACAGACTAGGATCCCAAAAATCCAGAACCTGCAGAGGAAACAAGTCCCAGTGCCATTATCAATGGCTTCTCAGACATTCCCCGTGCCAGCCACATTCAGAGAATCCGGTTTGATCACATGCTCGTTCAGTCCCAGTCCAGCTGGCCTTGCTGAACTCTCATTAGATCAGTCCCCTTGTATCAGTGGGTAAATGCACCCCTCGCGGTCCTGCCTTTCTTGTTCATGTTCTCCCTCCTTCTGCTTTTCATTTGGACCTTGGGGGCTCAGTCCAGTGCTCCAATGTGGGTCTCTGTTTCAATCTCCATTCATCATCGGGTGAAGGTTCCCTCTGATCCTGCCTTCCTTGCTCACATTCTCCCTCCTTCTGCTTCTCATTTGGACCTAGGGAGTTAAGTTCAGTGTTCCAATGTGAGTCTCTGTCTCTATCTCCATCCATCGCCAGATGAAGGTTCTATGGTTATATGCAAAATAGTCATCAGTATGGTTATGGGCCAAGGCCAGTTCAGGCACCCTCTCCTCTGCTGTCCAGGAAACAATCTGGGGATCTCTCCTTGGACCTGGGAACCCCTCTAGAATCAAGTCTCTTGTAAACCTTAAAATGGCTCCCTTAGTTGAGATATATACTTCCCTGCTCCCATATCCATCCTTCCTCCTTCCCCCCATCCCAATCTCCCAAGCTCTCCCTAATCCTCCCCTACTCCCTTCTCTCTAACCCTCTCCCCTTCCATCCACTCCCGCCCCCGTGCACCCAATGTTGCCTGGCACTCTTGTCTACTTCCAATCTCCAGGAGGAAAACTACATAATTTTCTTCAGGTTCACCTTTTTATTTTGCTTCTCTAGGATCACGAATAATAGGGACAATGACCTTTAATTATGGCTAGAATCCACTTATGAGTGAGTACATACCATATTACTCTTTTTGGGTCTGGGTTACCTCACTCAGTAAAGCGTTTTCTATTTCCATCCATTTGCATGCAAAATTCAAGATGTCATTGTTTTTTACCGCTGAGTAAAACTCTAATGTGTATATGTTCCACACCTTCTTTAACCATTCTTCTCTTGAGGGGCACCTAGGTTGTTTTCAGGTTCTGGCTATTACAAATAGTGCTGCTATGAACATAGTTGAACAAATGCTTTTGTGGTATGATAGGGCATCTCTTGGGTATCCTATGCTGGAGAGGATGTGGAGTGAGGGGAACACTAATCCATTGTTGGTGGGAATGCAAACTTGTGCAACCACTGTGAAAATCAGTGTGGCGGTTTCTCAGGAAACTGGGAGCCAACCTCCCTCAGGACTCAGCAATTCCACTCTTGGGAATACACCTCATCTTTCAGTGGCTAGTCATGTTTTATGAAAAAAATGGACTTCTTTGCCTCTGTTTGAAAAGTCTTTAAGAGTTTGTACAAGCTCCTTGCCTTTAAAAGTAGGACAAACTCCTTTTGTGACTGCATATCACTTTGCTCTTCTTCCTCATATGCAGACTACAACACACTTCAACAGAGTTCCTGATTAAGAATCTTCATCTTGTAGTCTTTTCCAAGAGGCACGCTTCTGACAACCTTTGCCACAGATCAGTATTTATAAATCTCTCTTCCACTTGTTGTGCTACCGTGAATGTTAATCACGTGTTTGTTCAGATGAGATCAGATTCAATAGGACTTTGTGTATAGGATGGTAAGATTCTTTCCACAGAGGCCACTACTGAAGGCCCTAGGACTAACATGCATGGTTAGATTGGTGTAGATACCTTATTTTCCTTCCCATGTGTGTCTGAGCCATGCCATATTCTCTATCAGAGAATATCTCTTTCCAATGTAGAGGAGAACTAAGCTTTAGTTTCTTTGTGGTCAGATTCCCAGAAAAGAGCATTTCCTGCCCTGCAATGGTAGTGCACACCTTTAATCCCAGCACTCAGGAGGAAGAGGCAGGCAGATCTCTGTGAGTTCAAGGCCAACCTGGTTTACAAGAGCTAGTTCCAGCACAGGCTCCAAAGCCACAGAGAAAGAAGCCCTGTCTCGAAAAACCAGAAAAAAAAAAGAGAATATTTCCTGGAACAGTTTCACTTGAATTTTTTTTAAACCATGGAATTATGTATCCTGTTGAACTGGCCCATAAAGCTCCATCTGTACCCTTCAAGTGATTCTCTGAGTTTACCCTTCAAGTGAATCTCTGAGTTTGTGCCAGATTTTATAGTGTTAATGCAGAGTGATTCACAAGATGGCATTGCTGTTGCCTTAGGACCTGATGTGATTCAGTAAGACTGTGATTCTATTTAAAGATTATTTTAAGAGATATGCGTTCAGTATATTATATTATGATTATGAAAATATAGCTCTATCAACAAATTTTAGCTTAAACACTAGTAATGTTTTGGGAGCCTACACTTGTTGGAGGCACTGGGTTGACTTTGTCCAGGTGAGGGACAAGGTGAAGTACTTCAGCTGGTTACAGCAGGTAAGGCAATTCCTCACAGTGAATGCTTTCAAGTACAAGCTATGGACGCTCCATTTTACAGTTCTGACTACATGGTACTCACGGCCTGTATGAAGCTCTGCCAGACTTTCAGAGAAGGTTCATACACAAGTAACCAGCAGCTCTTTGTTGTTTCTGAAAGTTATTTCTCTGTCGTTTCCAACATTACACCTGTGCCCATATCAAGCTCCTCCACCACCATCAAATGTATTCTAGTTTTAAATGCAAGGCTAATGGCAGACACCAAGTTAGGAGATGCTGTGGTGTCTACTATAAAGTGTTATTTACAATGTGCTTCTTTGGTAGGCCAGGCTTTAAAAGTAGGGAAGGTGCACTGGTTTGGCACAAGAATGACATGAAGGCACCGAAATAATCTGCAGCAGGGTGAGGATAGTGTTAGGAGCCAGACAAGCAGGCTCTGTATGGAAGAATGATCATGACATGATCAAACAGACCAAGAAAAGAATAACTGCAAATCTAGACTGTAATCCTTATGAAAAAGAAGTGATCTTTTTGTTAAATTTCTAAGACATTTAGGGATTTTTCTGTCTTTCTAGTTACTAAAGTTGGCCTGCTACCTCTTTTAAAGTTTTGGTGAAATACAAACATTCATATTTGAGAAAGGGTACCCAAAATAATTTTAATATATTTTAACTTAGCCTTTGAGAAATTCATATTTGCCAAAATGTCTTTTGATGGTTTTGTCCCTCATTCCTACGGCTTCTCCCTGATAGCCCTTTTCTTACATCCTTCTCTCAGTTTCATGTTTTCTGTTGAAATTTTTAGTAACCCACTGAATTTAGTTAATGCTCTCCATCTATTCATCAGTGTGGGTCTCTTCTCTGGAGCACAGTCAGTCTACCAGAGATCATAATCCTGAAGAAAACTGACTTTCCTTCCCCTTGCAGTCATTAACTGCTCGTACCTTCTTAGCTAGGAGTGGGGGAATCCTGTCCCTGTCTCTCATCCATGCTGGAGTGTTGACTGTCTTTATTTGTGTAGGTCTTATTTAGGCAGGTACAGCTGTCATGAACTCATGAGTGCATTGGTCCTATCATGTCCAGAAGATACTGGTTTTGTCTGGTCCTCCCCAACCTCTGGCATTCATTCCTCAGACCACTTGGATCAGTTGTGTGTTTCAGTGTCCTCCACTACATAAAGATGCTTCCCTGATGATGACTGAAATCTGCACTAATATGTGGGTATAAAAACGCATATGTAGATGGCAGTTTTATAAAATGTCAGTGGCAGAAAATAATAGCAGTAGGTTTACCTCTAGAATCTGTGATCTACAAAATCACAGGTTCTAGGACGTATTTACAGTAATAGTCATGAATTCCTCCTCTGCAGTGGGCCTTAGAGCTAATCGGAAACATTTAGATACCCCAGTACAGTCATACTGACATTGCATCAATAGGCTTGCTAGAATGACCATTATTGTAGCTGGTGTGGTTCTTTGTTGGATAAGATTGTTGATGACTTTTACTCCCTGGTAACTTGCACAGTGCTTTTCAATGTCATGAAAGTTAGTTCAGAGGAAGTTCCCAGGTCATAAGCAGCTTGATTTCTCCATATTGTATAACAAAAATATGTGGTATCTTCATGCCTTCATATTTTCAAGTTAAGGTTTTTATTGCTAGGAAGAGACACCATGATCACAGCAAATCTTATAAAAACCATTTAATTGGGTGACTTGCTCACAGTTTTAGAGGGTCAACCCATTATCAAGATGGAGTGCATAGCGGCGTGCAGGTTGTCATGGTGCTGGAGCTGAGAGTGCCACATCTTGTAGGCAACAGAAAGTCAACTGAAAGTCACCGTGAGGGAAGTTTGAGCAAAAGAGACCTCAAAACCCATCCCCACAGAGACACACTTCCTCCAACAAGGCCACACCTAATACTGACCTTCCCTTTGGGGTCCATTTTATTTCAGACCACCACACTTTAGGAACAGGGTTTTATCACCAGGTTCTGGTGGGCAAACAAGGAAAATTACAATAGTTTTTATTGTTGCGATCTCTGGGTCTCTTTGAACCAACAAACTAAAAGGAGGAATTACACATTTGGCACTGGGCTTTTTATCTGGCAACCTGCAGTCCTCCAAGTATGATAACTCTAATCAAATTATGTGTGTGTGTGTGTGTGTGTGTGTGTGTGTGTGTGAAGGTTTACAAACTACCTGATTCCTCTATGTCTTTATTGAACACTCCTAGTGTTAGGTAAATTTGTATCTAACAGGGAACAGGTTAAAGATGTGTATTTTCTAAAGAATCCTGTGAAAAGAACAGAATACAATCAGCTTCTGAGTTTATAGGACCCAAGTAGACTTGAGCAGTCCCCATGGATCTCAGAGAGATGCTTTGATACCCCTGGAAAGTTTGACGAGTCAATTCAAATGTACATAGTGTGACTAATATGGTCTATTAGACCAGGGCACAGATGGATCTTTCAATCAGCGGGAAAGACACATTCCCATTTTGTGTGAAGACACAGTCCCATTGAGTGCGAAAACTCACAAGAGAACTATATCGTGATTGAAAAAGTTAAGGGTTCATCTAGAAACTGAACATGATAAAGTTTGCATAAAACAATGAGGAAATCCATCATAGGCAAACATAAAGGGAAATGGAAGATTTCAGCCATAGAACTCCCAGAAGTCATATTCAAGGAGTTGCGGTCATGGATGACCAAGAACACAGCTAAGTGTGTGGTCTGTCAGTAGACTAGATTCTCAGGTGGGCCTTGAGGACCTAGTCTAGCTGCTGGTGTGAATAGCAGAAGTTCCATCTGGGGCAAAGTGCCAGGTCAAATGGCAGTACAATGAGAGTTTATAAGCTAAGGAGAAAGCAAGCATTGACAGGAAGCGGTTACAGGAGTCCAAGGAAAATGGAAAAGGGCTAAGATGGAGTGTGAAACCCAGAACAAGGTAAATTTAAAGTGAGCTATAGCTTGGAAGCTGAAAAAGGCAGTTGTTCAGGGTCCATGCTACAGAGGATAGAGGCAAAGCAGTTCTCTATTTAATGTATCTATAATGTGTTGGAGTAACACGTTTAGAATATAGGGAGAGTATACCGGAAAGTGACAGGGTTCTCCAGTAAAACTGTTTGGATGGAACAGCTACATTTTTCCCCCAAGGTCACTAGATAGCATCTCCTTATATCTTCAAGCACTCCTTGAATACAGTTTCTGTAGATACACTTGCTATTGATGACAGGCAAGATGTCCTAGAGCCCAATCAATTTCATCTAAATGGTTTATCTAATGATTTACAAGTCGCCAGCTCAGTGATAGAAGTGGATGGAATCTGATTTTCACGACACCACTCAGTTCGCAGACTTTTCCATCGGTCTCTGGGATGCTCCGAGACCCACGTAGTTTGCATTTCTTTTCATTATTCTTGAAGGTGGTGACTCACTCTGCCCCATCAGCAACAGACTCCCTTTTAAAGTCAGATCTATATCTCTGGTGGGTTTTCGAAATGGGTGCTTATGATCAATGTGCGTTATTTATCACATAGTCACAATGCATATCTTTTCTCTTACCATACTTTTAAGAGGCAACACTCTGGATATGCATGAGTCATAGGCATAGTAATCAGGAAATTAATAATTTATAAGGAAAATATTAAACTGTCCAGGAAATTAGAGGACTCTTTCTTCCTTCTTAGTATTTCCTCTGTTCTCTGACAGTTTTACATGTTGATGATTTCAAGTAGACGACTATTAAGAAACATAAAGACAGGACCTATACTTATGTGGCATTGTTTAATAATATGCAATGATCAATCATCAGTCATCAGGATTGTACATGTACATTTCAGCAAGAGCATAGGAATGAAAAATCAAGTTGGAAATGACAGAAACCTAGAATAAATGAGACTATACTTTATTTTTGTGCATGAGCTTCCTGTTGAATCAAAACCAATAGAAAAATAGATCTCCTCCCCTCCCTCCTCCCCACCCCTCCTCCTCTCCCCTCCCCTCCTCCCCACCCCTCCTCCTCTCCCCTCCCCTCCTCCCCACCCTCCCCCCTCCCCTCCCCTCCTCTCCTTCCCTTCCCTCCCCTCTCCTTTTTCTCTTTCTCTTTGATGAGAGTATGTGGACAGTCTTTTCTTTGTACTGTGATCAGAATTGCATGCGATAGCACTTAAAACTATGGGCTTTGGTCTCTGTGGAGAGGTTTTAAATTCTCGTTTTCTCTCTTAGAAGAGTGGCTTCCTGGGCTGGGCAGTTTAACTCTTGGAATCTCAGTATCTTCATCAGAAAATCATCAGAGCAGTACGATTCCTTTGGCAGCGAAGAAATTTAAATAACAAAGTGCATATGAGCTACCTAGCTCTGTGCCACATGTAACTGCTCAATATCTATTAGGTGCAAAGTTCACAACACAGAGAGCACAAAGACAACCAAACTTTCTTGTAGCTGAGATACCAACTAAAGGAATCTAAATATATTGGTTTTTTTTTTGTTGTTGTTGTCTTTTTTTGTTTTTTGTTTTTTGAGACAGGGTTTCTCTGTAGCTTTGGAGCCTGTCCTGGAACTAGCTCTTGTAGACCAGGCTGGCCTCGAACTCTCTGCCTGCCTCTGCCTTCTGCGTGCTGGGATTAAAAGCATGTGCCACCACTGCCCAGTAACATATTGGTTTAAAATGATGAAAATGATACACATATAATGTTTCATTTTTCCCTAGGACATTTGTTAAGATGAACAAGAAATGAATAGTCATGAGTCATTATAATGAAAGAACCCATTAGTTGATTTGTTTGACATGCTTGTTTTAATGATAAGGAAGCAAAAATATTTATTATATCTGATCTATTGCCAAGATGTTATATTTTGACATGATGATTGGACTGAAACATTACTCAAGATACTGCTTAATAGAGTGGTGTTTCCAGTTGAATCATTTAAAATTTTATGGCTGGAGAGATGGAAATGTATTTGCTTCTCTTCTTTAAACAAGTACCTAGTTTAGATTACCAGTACTTATGTAAGGTGGTTCACAATTGTCCAAAACTCTAGTTCCAGAGGATCTGATGTTTTCTTACAACTCCTGAGGGTACCAGGCATGCATGTGATGTGTGTATACACACACACACACACACACACACACACACACACACACACACACACGTGCAGGGAAAACACATACTCATAAAAAATGTTTATCTGTCTTGAAAAACCAAAACCGAAAAAGTTTATCTGATGAACACTGGAAGTTGGAGACATGGTTCATACTTAGAAATCTGTCAGACTTCCCCTCCTTGCTCTGTGTGAACTGGGGCTTCTATGGTGCGCTCATTGTGCATCAAATATTTTGATGTATCTGAGGCTAACCTAGCATCACCTGTCCTTACTATATCACTGCTACTTCATGAAAAATCCAGGGAAGTTACTTCGAAGCTCTTTACTTTCAAGGTTCTACAGTAGAAGTAAGTTGTCAGGAGTCACACTCATATTAGGCTTGGAAAGGAGAAGACTAGCATGTATACTTCTGAGTCAGGTGCAGCCACAGAGATTGCAAAAGTTGAGGGTTGGAGCAATATTCATCTCTTAGGTGCATAATCTGAATAATGCTTATTGGTGGCTCTCACTGGCTCTTCCAGTGGCTGGATAAGCATCTAGGCCTTGTACATAAATTGATTTATATAAGGAGAGGGGTACTCAGCTTTTCTGCCACCTACCCAAGGTGTCACACATGCCTCATTCACTGGGCACCTGTTAAGTGACTTATTTTAAACACTACGAAATGATTTCATTCAAGCTTCTCAGCAGTCCTACTAATGCTGTCACTTGACAAATGAGGGAACAGAAGCTCAGAGTGCCACAGTCTGATTTGGGCCCCAGCTGCGTGTTTCTATACGTCACATTAGCACGATCACTGTAGATGCCCCTGAGCTAAGAAAAGTCAGGGGGTTCAAGACGTGGGGGAAGAAGACAGTTTATGGGAGATGATGGATAACGATGCATATTAGGGTGTCTGGATTATGATCCGAATCAGTCAAAACAAACCTTATGGTAAGAGCAGTTGCAGCAGGTGGGCTGATGTCAGCAGATTTTGGATGACAAATAAAGTATTCTTTTGGCAAACAATTGCAGTGCAAATTTGGATTTCTTTGTTTTTTCGTTTTGGGGTGTGTGTGTGTGTGTGTGTGTGTGTGTGTGTGTGTGTGTGTGTATGCATGTGTCACAGGAAAACTAGGGCCAAAAAATCAGGAAATGACACAGAGAGACTGAAAATTAAGGTTACATTTGTGAGCATGCTATCATTGTAGCCAACTGGGGCTCACTATCATTCTGAACCTTCTGTGGGACTGTGTAGAACACATTCCTGAAAATCTTTGTCTATCAGTTTTCATGCATCACTGGTCGGGGCTAATTCTGTAGGCCTTATCTCTTGGTGACCTATGTTACACTAGGCTAGAGAGGAATGGGTTTGATCTGAAGCCAGGACATGTCAGTTGACAGTGAGTGACAAGAATCTATACAGGTACACGTGGGAATTTTGTTCTGATGTCATCTTAGAAGGGATGAGATAATATGAATTGGGTATGAACAGTTTACAATACACATTGTACCTTAAAAGGTAATTTTAAAGGGAATAAGTGAGGAGATACAGCAGCCCATATATTGCAAGAACAGAGCTCAGAGTTCATCATTCACTCCAAGGATGAAGGGACAGGCAACACCACTTTTCAAATCATGACTGGTGTCTCCTGCAGGGACCTGTGTGAACCCCTGGAATATCTGAGTGAACGCAGAGTACAGGGACAGATATGAAATTGTCCTTGACATTTAAGCATTTGTAACTTTCTCTCAGGGGTGATTCTGCCCGATTATGTCACAGTGCTAAGCTGTCTACAGTCACATCAACAGTAGGTAGAGTAGAGTCTTGCTCATGGCATCGTCTACAAGAGTCACAATCAGAGTGAACTGGTATGAAAAAAACAAGAAGGACGATGAGATATTCTCCTGAGAATTTAAGTTTGAGGCTTGGGCACTCTGCTAGTCCTAATCAGTTTCTGTTTGTATTGAAACTAAAGTAGGAGGAATGTCCTCACGATCTGCACACATTTGCCTGCCTATGCCTCATGTCTAGTTAACCTCAGTGGCCCTCTCATGCACGGGGCTAAAAGAGCCTGTCAGAAAACATGGCTGTTTACTCTTTTCCATTTAAACAGTTGATTAGTGTATTATATTGTTATTTTCATTACGAAGTACACAGCACTCTCAGAATGATAAGTGGAATAAAACTAGGACAGTTAATTATATTACAGAATGCAATTTTGGTCTTTCTTTTTGCACCTGATGACGATCAGGTTCCACTGGGCCACTCTTTGAACTCAGAAATCATGAAACCCACCAATCTCTGTTTTTAACCTCCATAGACCTTAAGGTTTGGTCATTTATGCACATTTTCCTAGGGAAGTATTTATCTCTTGAGTTTTCCAGGGCAGTCTTGATTTCAACTGTTTTTTTCTCTTGTTTCCATATACCATCAATGTCCCAGAAATGCCAGTGTTTTGGCATTTAAGCTACATCTCTCAGACAGTTTAATTCCCAGAAGTGAAAAAAAGATCCCTTGTTAGATTCTGTGTCCTGGTTTTTGGTGTGGAAAATAAGGTCATCATATCCTCCTTTCACTATTCTTTTAGGACTTGAAAATCTGAAGGTTAGCCCTATTTCCCCTTGAGCGAGAACATCTTATGTAGCCTTTGTCACTAGTGCACTGCATTCCATGGAACAATACATAAAAGGTCTTCTTTGAATGTGACCTTGGGAGACTTACTTTAGATCGTCAGCATACCATATCAGTGCTTCATCAATGCAGAAGATAGAATGTGCACACTAGTCTCATGGATTCTATTGATCACTTTTTCCCTGAAGGCGAGAATTGGGTGGAGAAAGTGAATTACTGGTCATATGCCATTTTAAGGAGAGGTTAATATGATTAGATCTTTCAAAAAATTTTGTGGTTGCCTTTTCTGGTTCTGCGAGACAGGTAATTGTGCTTATTCATCAAATAGAAACAGATATATTTAAATATGGTATCTGTGCTTCTATGCCACTGCTAGAATATCTTGTTTTAATTGACTCTCCCTGAGTAGACTCTGAGCCTCACGAGGGTCATATTATGTTGGCCTAGTTTGTGGTCCTCTTGCATGCTTAGTTTGGTGTAGCTTAGTGTTGTTTATGGTCAGTACAGACACAAGATATCAGCATGATTGTTGAAGATTAGCATTCCAAGGAATATTTTTGGTGGCTGTTATTGCCACTGTATGGTGCATGGTAGAGATTTGGATATTTCTGTTTTGTTTTGAAGAGAATAGTAAGATAATGCTGAAAGATGATAATGGATTAAAGATAATTTCTGCTCTTAACTGTTGTGAAATAATCTTCTTGTACAATCTGAAGATATATCTTTGCCAAGGTGCCTTGTGAATGGGTTAATAAAGAGTTGAATGATCAATAGCTAGGCAGGAAGAGGTTATGTGGGACTTCTGGGGACAGAGAGGACTCTGAGAAGGAGAAACATGAGTCACCAACCAGATACTGAGAGAAAAAAAGGTGTAAGATGAAAGAGAGGTAATGCCATGTGGCAGAACATAGATTAATATAAATGGGTCAATTTAAGTCATAAGAACTAGTTAGGAACAAGCCTAAGCTAAGGCCTAGCTTTCATAATTTATTCTCCATGTCATTTTTTTTTGAGATGGGACCCAAAGAAAAATCTGACTACACTCAATCATTTTGCTACCATTGTGATTTTTTTATAGGTGCCAATGAATCTTGTGGGCAGAAACTGGCAATTATAGAGAACTTTAAACAAATTAATTTATTATTTAAGGCTCTTACAATTTCATAGCCATTTCAAGCAATTGCTCATTTGTCTCCTTTCTTACTAACTAGTGACCTAAATCTTAGGATATATATATATATATATATATATGTATGTATACATATTTAACTTATATATAATTTTTCTATGATTTCTGATATTTAGTCTTTAAAGGAGGGATGCTACTTCTGTTCCATTTGAAGGGAATATTTGAAGTAAAAAATTGGAAACTAAGTCACCCAGGGAGAGTAAGTACAACAATGACGAGGACTGATGGCTGTAAATGAATAGCTATTTTATTGATAAACACATACTAGACATCAGTATGAATACTTCTCATGTTATAAATAGTCCTAGAACAAGTTATGTTACAGATGAGAAGATGTGGCACATAGTAGTTGATGAGCACATCCCAGGTCATATCTAAAAAGAGGAGGAGAGAGCCTGAGATGTTCTAAAAACATCACATATATGTTGTGAATCTAGAAGACTCATTTGCTTTGCAGTTCTAGGAAAGGAAACCAGATGTTTGGAAATAGGAAGTTCTGGTTTAAAAATAATCACTTGATATAAAACACATTATACACATTGTCCAAATTTCAAGATAATAGCCCACTTGGTTTTGAGTTTTTTGGGCTATATCCTGATTTCCAAAGGATTAGTAGGAGGAGAGAGTCCTAGATCCAAGCAAGTATCACCTTTAGCCCAACAGGATCATGGCTAAGAACCAAGAGACAGTGCTGGATTTGTTGTTGCCTTTCTGTCAGCAAATTACCCCTCTGCCTGGATTTTGACCCTTGTCTCAGGTACTAAGGTTGTAACCTGGTGTACTTTCAGAGCTGAGGTAGCTTTGCTCTTGAGGTGGAAGTTTCTCCTGCGTGCAGCCTCAGGGTTTATGTGAGTCACTTCCCAAAAGAGTTGCCACAACATTATTGTCTCAGTTTTACCTCGACTGTGCCTTGACATATTAGTTATAAGTGGTATGAATGGATGTTTGGTTCAGGAAAAGTTTCCTTTGATCACATAAATTTGGTGAAATGGGATCTATCAAAATGAAATTAGTTTTAATGACCTGGTGCCCAAGGTTCTAAAGGACATTGTAAGTGTCCACTGGGGTCACAAAGTAGGTAGCATTTCTCACACTTATTGATGGCTTTAATTTTTTTCCTAGTAAACGTTGTAAGACTTCATGGCCCACAAAACAAAAGTATTGTTGAGACTACTCTTTTTTTCACATTATGGAAATTATTATGGGTATATATTTATAGAAAGAAATACCATGTGAATAGACATACATGTCTAAAAAAGATTACTCAGAGGGCATATGAAGTAGTGTGGTTACATGAAGAGAGATACAAGTCCTGAAAGTTAGTGTTTCAGTTTAGTTCTGTCTCTGGCCAGTTATATAAGAATGGGAAGAAACACAAATATCATGTACAAGATTAGGGGACCAGGAGCAGTGGGGAGAGGAGACAGGAATAAGCAGAAAAATGTCCTTGATGGTTAGACAAAGAAGCATGGTACACAAAGTAGCTAATAACTATCATGATTTCTAATTGCCCATTTAGTTATCATGTGCGTATTCAACACATATTCTTTTTTGACTTTATTGTGTGCTGAGTACAGAAGAACAACCAAGGCATACATCTCTGTCCTTTTGAACCTTCTAATTTGGAGATGAGAACAGGTAATCAGTATAGAGCAACCACTTGTGAAAGTAGAAATAGTAGAGGGTGAGATGATGAAATATGATCACATTAATTTCAGTTTCTAAGTGATAAGGTTATTCTCTTCAAAGGCCTGGGTGAGTGGGGGCATGCATCCTGTTGGGTCTTGTATGGAACAGGATGATTTATTTCTCCTTCTCTGACATAGTAGCCTTCTTTTTATGAGTCTTTATGTCCAAGATTTAAATAATCCATACACTAGAAGAGGGTTGGTGGTTGTGGGGTCAGCACTTGACTGGCGAGTCATAAAATAAAACGAAAGCGACCGTCATACATTTCTGAGAACTTCCTGCTGAGATGTATCTTGAAATGCTTCCAACTGTGGTAAATATCCTGACGCTCCATCACTACTCTTCCTAGTTAGGGTGCCAAGAAACTTGCCCTGCATCTCTGCCACGAGCAGACTGCACATCTGAGACATCAACTCTGCCTTTCTGATCTCAATTTCTCCTCATTTGGAGAAATGAAGGAAGAGGGTATCTTGTCTTCAAAGTATTCCAACTCCCCAGTGTCTGTTCCTGAGGTCTGTGGTCTAGTTCAATCTTGTCTGGAATTTTAGTTCTGACACTGGTGCTGTGTCCCACTCCTCTGAGCTGTCACTTGTGATATTACTTATTCTGATAAGCTTGCAAACTTCAGTGAATCAGCTTCATTGAGCCTTCTTTATCACAAGCAAAGAAACATTAAGAAGTCTTCCTCCACGCTAGCCATTTGATGCTGGTGAGAGGCTAATTTACTACTGGGACATTTAGGTACCTCCAGCTGAAGTGTCTGCTTATTCACTGCTATGGGTCAGGCAGCACAAGTTAATATTGACACTAATTGAGCACATTAATCAGAGAAAAATGATGATTTGTCGTGTGGATGTGTGTACTTAAAAAATGGGAATACTGAAAAAACGACATAAGACAAATTGAGCTGTAAGAATTTTATAAGCGGAGATTTCTGCCGCAGAAAATGAGTAAGAAATATATGGAGGAGCCTTGAAGATCCCTAGCCGAGCTTCTCATTTTTCCATGGTTGGGCTGATTTTCTTTGCAGGTGTGGTTAGGTATAATAAATAAAATAGTCTCTGCAGGAAAGGCTCAAAAAGTCTGGGGAGGCATGGGGGACTACTGGATGCACCTAGTCAAAATAAAAGGATGAAGCGTTTTCCCAGGAATTCTGCTTTAGGCACTGTGTGTGTGTGTGTGTGTGTGTGTGTGTGTGTGTGTGTGTGTGTGTGTTATACTGACATGCATACAGGAATATAGGACTCTTTCAGCTCAGTTTCCTGGCTGATTGGTATGCTATTGCCATTCTCTGTGTTTATTTGGAAAGATGTACTGGGCATGCACATGCTTTTCCCAGATCCCCCTTCCATGGAGGACTTATTGCCCCTGATAATTGGGTTGTTTCCTCTAAAACCAGTCCCTTTGCTCAGAGTGATTCTCACTGAAGGATGGGTCATGCAGTGCCTAATGTCCTAGACTTCAGCCCCAAATTGGGACATGGCTGAAATGGTTCCATATTGTGTGTGGCATTACACAGAGGGCATTGCAGTCTGATTTCCTCCCATGTCCAATCAGGAGTTGATCCCTTGGGCACCCATTTACAAATACCCTACTGTAGCCGAAATTCTTTTCTGTGTCCTGCTTGGTCCCATTGAACTGGTTTCTCCCCCATAATCCGTGCATCCCCTCAGCTGCTCGAGAAATAAGTGGAGGCTTAATATTAATTTTAATTGTTTGGCTGATGGCTCAGACTTTTAACTGGCTACCTCTACACATAGACGAACTCATTTCTAATTATCTGTGTGTGTATCAGCACACACTCTCTGGCTTGCTGTAATGCTTTGGCATCTTCCTCCTCCTGCGACTGCTGGTGTCTCCCTCACCTCTGCCTTTTTTTACCCTGTTTCTCTGTTTGGATTTTCTTCCTGGCTCTATTCTGCCTGGATATTGACAAAATAATCTTATTTATTAACCAATGGTAATAAAACATATTCAAAGCATATAGAGGGGCATTCCAAATCACCCTATAAGCTAATATGCAACTTAATGTTGTTTCCTGGGAGAACTTGACTTGCAACAGAAAATACTGTACATATGTAATGAACATTGGATTACATTATTTTCTTGCTTAAAATAGCCCTGAAGTGAAGTTCAAATTTCTTATCAGGGCTTAGAGATCCCTTGCCAATTAAGTTTTGCACATCATTTTAGGTTTCTTTTCCTATGGTTTTAAAATTTAGAGCCAAACCTCCAGTTCATGGGCCTTAGAAAGTTTCAACCAGTCTCATGTGTTGCTTTTTTTCTAATGCCGTTTTGCTTTAACCTAGCTCATTTCTTCTCATTGACATCATTGACCCAGTTCTGTTCCATCAAGAGAAATATTACACCTAAGTAATGGTAGTATGCACTTCTTGAGCTCTTGTACTTGAGTTTTTTGAGCTCAGCGTAAGTCCCTCGGATTGTCTTTCTTAGTCCCCGACATTTGTGCAGCAAGGCCTACTGCCCTTATCATTTTGTGATGAGAAAATGGTAGTATGCAGAGGGTTTGAGAGGCATTGGTCAAAACCATAGCCTGGTAAGCAGTGGTACCAATCCTGATATAGGTATTGCTTGGGCCCTACTTAGTATGTATATTTTCTGTGGCTGGGTCAAGTCTGTAGACTGCTCTTCCCTCTTCCCAGCATTCTTGTTGCTCCGCCTCTACTTTCTGCCTGGTTACCCTGGCTATGCTTCCTGTCTGGCTACTGGCCAATCAGCATTTTATTAAAAATAATACAAGTGACAGGATAAAAGGCCATTGTCCCAGAGCAATGTAGTAGAACCGATGCACAAACTATTTTTTTTTGTCCATGCCTGGGGCAGGTGAAATGACTGTCAGGCAATGGGACATGAAGGTGCTTTTTGAAGGTCTGTATGTCTGAGGTGAAACCTAGGGTCAGAACTCAAGGGATATCCGCACATGAAGATATTGGCCCACTCACACATATTTGGTCATTTGGGTAGTGAAGACATAGAATGGGCTGCCAGTCCCTCTGATGTCTGGCTAGCTCAGTTCCATGGACTCATAGAAGAACTATATTAGGAGAGGAGAACACCAGCAAGGTGTTTCACTGCAATGTTTTCTATCTGGTACATTCAGATGGGCCTGGCAGTGATGGTCAGGTGATCCCACACTATGGAGCAGCAACCATTTGTCAGTATTGGCTGTTGTAGTATAGGGATTCATGCATCTTCTGGGAAGCCATAGTATCAAGGATATATCAGGAACAGAGGACTAGCACTATGCCTTGAAAAGCTATGTTGTACCTTGCTGAATTTGCACATGCTCATAAAAGCAGGTCCCCACAAATGATGATGAAGGTAGCCTTTGTCAGATGGTGACATTTTACATGATCAGATGAGGACAAGGAAACAATGAAATTGTTTTTATAGTTGACATAATGCTATTTGTACCTTAGTTTGTGCATGCGCGCGCGTGCGTGCGTGCGTGTGTGTATGTGTGTGTGTGTGTGTGCACACTCATGCGTGCACATAAGCACGATAAACTCAAGGGTATGTAATCAGGACTCTAGAGACTCTTGGAGACTTTCACTTGGTCTCAGCTTTTCTAGGGTTCATTTGAAATATAACTAGAGCCAAATGACTAGATGACTTTCCAGTTGGTCTCCCAGGAGGCAGCAAATAGCTCCGAGCACTTGTTAGTCCAAAGGTTTGAATACACTGGAGGCAAGATAATTAGGGATATTGAGGAGAGCACAGAGAAGAGTAATTGAGAGAAGCCAAGTGAAAAATAATGGGGAAGCAAGGGAGATGAAGGACCATAACTCACAAGAAGTTGACTAGTTCTTGTTTAGATGATAGAAGGCCCAAGCTTTTAACTAGAAAGCCCAAGATACATTGTAGCTAAAGGAAATTTCATTGAAACATTTATCAGCATGTCTCCACTGAGTAGTCTATTCAAGGGAAGGCTCACAAAGTGTCATGTAACTCTCAAGAGGGAAGTCTCCCTCGCCCCCACTGTGAAGAAAGTTCCCTGGTGGTGAAGAAAACACCTTTCTAATCTCTGCTGCTTCTAATCCCGAGAGACTCAGAACCAGGCTGAGTTTTTTGAAAGCAGAACATGTACTATGATGATGGAACTCGTGTCGTGCTGTGTCTGCACAGGGAGGGCAGCGGTTCAAAGGCGGAACGAAGTGGGGCTGGATTGACACCTTCAGGCCTGATTAGGCAGCTGGGGTTCAGTGGTCCTTGGGGGTGGTCCTGTGCTAAATGCCTAGCCTTTCTTCAGCTTCTTGAGAGAGGTAAATGCTTTGGTGAGTCCAAAGATAGCTTGTACTCATTTCTTCAGCTTTAAGAGGACGTGAGCAGGAAGGAAGGGAGCTCAGAACTGCTTCTGGGTGAATGATAATTCTAGGCAAGGACGGTGACTTTCTGGAGTTGATTGCTGACTTTGAGACTTCCCTATTTAGTACAACTGGACCAAACAGACCTGTGTCAAGTAATGCAAGTGAATTAAAGCCACCCACACAATGACTGCCTGTGGTTAAAGCCACTGTCTGCTGCCTAGTGTAGTTGCACTCCTGTGAACATGACAGTGCCCTATTCTTCCTGTGGATTGATGCCTTGGGTACTGACTAACCATCCCCGTGGGCTTGGGGCCAAAGGGTTGCCTGGGATGGGGAACTGTTCTTGCCAAAGAGCATCACAGCAAACTTCAATGGCCATTCACACCATTGTGAATGTATGTAGGGGAGCATCGTTAATTACATCCTGTGCTGAATGTTTTGCCTGACTGATCTTGTGTGTCTGCTCCACCACTTCTGAGGAAGACTCTATTTGTTTTCAGATCTATTTAACTGATGAAGTTAGTTTGGGAGGAAACAGGCAGGCAGACTTGTCCAAGCAAACATTAGTGTCAGTTGTCTTGGTACTGTGAGATTTGAAAATGTCTTTGCTAATTTTTATGTTCTTTACAATGAATTGATTAAATAAACTGTATTACATAATGATGCAAAACCAAAATCAGTCATGCTATATTTTTGTATAGAACTTAAGTAATTTTCCAAAGTTCTGTGTTGAATGATCTGAGCCAGGAATCTTGCCCTGATTATTTCCCAAGTCCATGTTCTTTGCCACCATGCAGGGAGGACTAGTTTGGTGAAAAAACTCCCCCACTTAAAGCCCTTCTTCCTCTTTGGGAAGTTTTCATCTTTACCTTTGACCACCTTAGAACCTACCAGCCTATGCTGAATTCTCTAGCATGAAGAATATTGAGTAAATTTTTACCAGCTTCTCAACTGAACCATACATTTTCTTTTATAGTGGCCAATTTTCTATTCAGTTGTATGATGTCAGATATGAAAATCTTACTTTGATGAGTATGTGGGATTCTCTCCTTATGCTGTGAATGTGTTTTATTACCATTAGTTAATAAAGAAGCTGCTTTGGGCCTGTGCAAGGCAGAATAGAGCTAAGTGGGGAAAACGGAATGCTTGGAGAAAGAAGGTGGAGTCAATGAGAAACTATGTAGCCACAGCCACGTGGCGATACACAAATGAATAGAAATGGGTTAACCGAAGATATAAGAGCTAGATAGCAAGACATTTAAGTTATTGGCCAAGCAATGATTTAAATAACATGGTTTCTGTGTGATTATGTCATGGTCTAGGCAACCGGGAATGAACAAGTGGCCTCCTACTACATGGTGATATTAGTGAATACCCAGTGGCTAATGCTAATGAAGTTTCCATTCTCATGAACACGAGAGAATGATAGGTGTTTGGAAGCCCAGCGTTGTCTCCTAAAGTTCTGCGTCTTCAAATCAGGCTCTTCCACCCCCTGCTGTCTTCAGTACCTGTTCAGTTCCAAGAAATAAGTGCAACACGGAGAGTCCATCAGGTGACCTCACTGGTGGGAGAAGGGTGGAGACCATTTTGAACAACTTCGACAGCAAGGTTCCTCTAAAGTATCCAGCTCTGTTCTGAGTGTCTCAAATTGATGATGGAGCTTATGTTCCTTGTGGACAAGTCATTGCTTGCTATTTCTTCCTAATAAAAGGATCAGAAATCCTGAGGTTATTTTCCCACTGTAATTAGGATGGAGTTACGACCTGAGTATGGGTGGGAAGTGGGTTCTGGGATAAAACAGCCTGGGCTTGTATGCTAACTCTACTTTCTTTCTTCTCTGAGACCTTGAACAGTTCAGTTGACCCTCTAAGTATAAGTGCTTTTCCCTATAAAATGGAATCGTACTCATCCCTACCTATTAAGGTTGTTGTGAAAATTAGGTAATACAGGGCAGCCAGAATGTCAGCTGAGTGAAGGATGGACACCTGATTGTAGTCAGGTTTTAACACAGGCAGCCCGAGGAAGCTGAGGCCCTCATTGCACCAACTGAAGCTATAGTTCAGAGGCTGCCAGCAAGATCGCAGAACTTCGTGACAAAGGCTGATGGCCCTAATGGCAGAGTTTTCCCCATCTCTTGGAAAATCCTCATATGTGCTTTTAAATCCTCCCAACTGGGTGAGCTAATTCACCAGAGTAATAGCTTTACTAAAGTTCAAATAATTTGGAGCTTTTAATTACATCTGCCAATCTCCTTCGTCCTACCACATAGATTTGGGTTTGACTGAGGCACTGGCACTCCACCCTAACCGAAGCATCCTTGCAAAAAGCTCTCTTCACCTGCTTGCCAAACCCCATGAATCATTTTCCCGTAGCTGTTATGGCAAATTGCCACAATCCCGGTGGCTTCAAACAATGGATATTTACACTTGACCAATTTTTGAGGCTAGAAATTTGAAGTGAGAATCATGATGCTGAACCAACATTTCAGGAAAACTGAGCTTCCCCGAGGCTTTAGGGAAGAATCTAGTCTGCGTCTTATAATTGTTCTGTGTTTGCTTGTCTCAACACATCGTTCTCTGTCTCCATGGCCACAGTGTTTTTCGTGTTGGTAGGCTGAATCTCTTTCTGTCTCCCTCTTCCAAGGATGTGCGTTATCTTTCGTGTGTCTCTGATAATCCTGGAAAAGCTCCCATCTCTAGATTCTTAATTTCATCATATGTGTTTTCTCACAGATGGCAATACTTACACTTTCAAGTCTTGGGACCCTGGCAGTATCTTTGGGGGCCATTACTCAAGCCCAGTATCATGTCCTGATTTCATTTTGGAGGTTTTCTTTATGTCATAGCCTTTACTGTCTTGTGGGGTGGGGGGAACAAGAGCTCAGTTGCCACATTTCTATATTTAAGAAGACAAATGGAAACAAGCCACATCTCTAGAAGCAAGGTCAGCCTTGGGAATAAGACAAAGCGGGGGAGTCAGAGCCTCTCTCAAGCTTTCTCTGTAATGTGGTGCAGGGTTTCAGAGACGAGAAGGCTTCATGGAGGAGGGAGTAAAGAATAAGTATGTCAGAGCAGTCGGTGCTGCCTGCACCTGAAAGGTCACTTCCCAGAGCACATCACTGGGTCCACATTCCAGAGTTCCAGCAACAGATGTGGAGGAGGATTGAGCACTCATAGATCTGGGGAGGTGCAAACAAACAGACATACAAAATCCATGGCAATGCCGTTGGAGGCATAGTTTTCCTCCCTCAGTTTAGGCCCTCATATAGGTGTTACAGTCTTAAAAAGACAACAAAAGCTTGTTCTGCTTGTCCTCACTTCCCTCATTTCATTTTCCATCCCCTTGAAGCAGGAAGTCATCCTTAACTCCTGCTAGAACAGAAGTCCCTTGAAGGTAGATGTGTTGTTCGGAGCACTTAGAAAAGCACTTAGCATACTCTAAGCGATGAGTAAATGCTTGCTCAGTGAAATACTGAATGTTTTCTGGTCTCACGAAGCTTAAAATTCCTTACCACATTTAACTTTGTTTCTTCAACCCTAAGCCAGTCACTTCATCCTGACAGTTATTTAAATAGAGTCAGATCCGTCAAACTGGGTATTCGAGAGTTTTTCTCCTTTTTGAGTAAAATATTCTAGTCTATACAGCCTATGTAGAGCTAAAGATAATTTGGAGATTCTTTAAGCAGTGGAGAAATGCCCATAAAATAATTAGGATGTTTTAAACTCATTTAATTCTTAATATTTCCACTTCTGAATAAATATTTCATGCATTGCTCTTCTGGGAGGCAAAGAACCAGGAAATTTCAGCAATAATATGTGTATAAAATTTCTCTTTCCCCACGGTAGCACGTTTTGAAAGATTTTTCAACAGTTTATGACAAGTAGAACAGGAAAATATTATTTTAATTTCCTCGGGTCAATTATTAGGATTACTGAAAAAAGTACTTAAATCATACTTTATCAGTGTGATCCACTCAGAGAAGGGAGGTGAGTGAGAAAAAAAACCAGGATGGATTTATCATATTTAAGTTTGTGCTCAAACTGCCAAAACAAATTGCATGCACTGGCCACATCTGTCTTGTGTCTGTTGAGGTCCGTTTAAATGTGGCTTGCTGCTATGAGGCAGGCGGTCAGACTGAAAGACAGTTTTAAGACATGTGCATCTCAGGAACTATGTTCCTACTTTTCAGTTTTGGAAACATCCGCTGTATGAGAAGCAGTAATGAAAAGCTACAAACATGTAGGAGGACTTTTGTAGAACCAGGCAATCACTGGAGTCATTGGATCTGATGATTTACCACAGGGATCTGTATTTATTTCTCTCCCACTAAGCAAGGGTGGGGACAGTGGGTAGAACTGAGGCCTGGATTGGGTAGTAACATGGGCCACTGTGATGATAGAGTGATTGACTCATCACAGTTGGCCTGGGACTGCCCATTTAATCGCAGATTCCCTGGCTTCCTAGAAATCCTCTGTGTTCTCAATACACTAGGCAACTGACTGCCCCAATAACAGGCTGACTCTCTTACTGGATGTTGACACCCTATTGCTAAGGGTCATCAAGGAAGACTGTATGGTTGGTGTAGAAGTGCTTTCTGTGGGAGCTGGGTTAGGCTTTTATGGGATGCAAAAACCATTTGGCTACAGTCCTACCATTCTCTAAACAATCAGACTTTCCTTGGCCTAAGGATTTAAAACGACTGACTATATTCACACAACATAGCATTTCCTTATATAATTTCTGGTCTTCTTTTAACTTTAAAAAAATGAGTGATTTTATAAGTTCTTATCTTAAAATTGACCATTGTTTTTAAGACTTCTTTGTCAACTCATTTCCCTGCCAAACACATAGCAATTGGTGTTCAAATTTCCTGGATTTGGAGGGTGGTTCAGTTGGTAAGGTCCTAACAGGCAAACATGAGGACCTGAGTTTGATTCCAAACATTTACTTTAGAAGCCAGAATGGTGCACAGGCTTATAATCCTAGTCCTAGGGAGGTGGAGACAGAAGGCTCCCCAAAGGCAGTCAATCAAGCATAGTCAGTGAGACTCAAGAACAGTGAGAGACATTGTCTCAAAAAATAACCTATACAGCGTCAGAAGAGTCACCTGGAGATTGACTTCTGAACCTCACATGTGCACACACACACATTTATGTGCTTACTTGAGCACATGAAGACACACACACACATACACACCTGTACACATAAACACAAGTAAACTAATTTACCTTGTGATAAACCTTAAAAATTCTCTTGATCCTATATCAAGGTATTTTGCATGATATTGATGAGCAACTTATGAGTTTTAGGACAGAGAGAGAGCGAGAGCGAGAGCGAGCGAGCGAGCGAGAGAGAGAAAGAGAGAGAGAGAGAGAGAGAGAGAGGAGATAAACAGGATAGGAATCCTTATGACATTTTAGGTCTACTATGGAGACTTTTCTTCAAATATAAAATTAGGCAATTTGAAACTTGAACGAATGTTCGTTGTCTGTTATCCCAGTGATAACAGGTGAGGCATACCTTTGAGGAATTTTATACTATGGCATTGTACCCACAATGCCCACACATTCCAACCACAAAGTGGGTGGGTTTGAGTCGGTGAGTGAGAGGCTGTGTGGTCTGGCTGAAAGAGTGCTTCTTCTACTCTCGCTGGTTATGACTGTATAGCTAGGAAGAATGAACTGGTATAATAAACATGAAAGAAAGATAAATCAAGCTTAGCTTAGCCCTGAGCATTGAGTTGGTGAGATAATTTCTACTCTCAGAACTTTAGTTAGGTATGACACTTGATTGAGTCTGTGATACCTGGATTTGTTGGGCCTTCTGTTTCATGGAAGTGATTTCTTCCTAAGTTGCTTGGGGCAGGGTGCTGCAGTGGAGAAATACAATAGCAGAAAGGTGGAGAACTCTTCCAGGCTTCCTCTTCTCTGTACTCTAGCCATGGGACCCCGAGTCATTGTTTTAAGGTGGTCCCTCTCACCAAGACCTCAGTTGCCTCTACTGGTACATGGCACACAGCAGGATATCCCGCAATACCATTGACTATGTAGGAGAGATTTAAAAAGCACTTTATTCTAATACAAAGGAACAAGTTGTAAGGAGTTTGAGGACTATTTTGGGTCAAAGAGATTTAATCTCAAGTAATTTATGAAATAAATTTTGCTATCTCAAAGAATCTTCACCCCTTTGTGTGTGTGTGTGTGTGTGTGTGCGTGTGTGTGTGTGTGCGTGTGTGTGTGTGTGTGTATGCATGCATGCATGTGTGAAGATCCATGTGGATATTTATAATAATTGTCATTCATTTTTCTATACCACAAATATATATTTATATAATATATATACTGTGTTTCTTTGGCTAAGATTCTTATCTTGGGCTATGTTTAGTACAGGTACAGCAATACTATTATGCATTCTACCCTTCTCCCCAGGACTGGTGTTGAAATTGCTTAATGTTAATGAATTATCCCAAGCCTCATGGAGATGCTGGGCTATTATAACCCAAGGAAGGAAGAGTTGTGCTTATGTGAGCAAGATCAAAAAGTCAATAACAAGGTATGTTTAATTTTTGTCTTCTGGAGGCCATGCCCGTGAGTGATACCCAGATCCTCTGTTGCACCACATGCCCTGCTAGTATCACGGACCTGAAACGCAATGAACTGATGTATGTGTTTTGGGTCTAACGTCTGATGAGGGATGTTAGCTGCACTCATGGGTGACAGGTTTCCTGATGTGTAAGAGGTCATAAAATCCCCTGATATCTAGGAGGCCCTGACTGTCATCTAGGCCAGGCTCTTGTTCAATATAATTAACTCTAGCCTGAGGGAAATATCTAAAGGGATGACCTTCCTCAATACTGAAAAGCTGTTGGAGAGGACAAGCTGCCACTCACGACGGTTGTCAGAGCGCGGCTAAGTTCCTCAGCCAAGCTGAGAAGACATTTGCCTGTGTGGTTTCACATAAAGAAAAACAAAGCAAAACAACCCCCTAAAACCAAAGCCACAATAACAATGACACCAACAGCAGCAGCAGCAGCAGCAGCAGCAGCAGCAGCAGCAGCAGCAGCAGCAGCAGCAGCAGCAGCAGCAGCAGCAGCAGCAAACCATCGTTGTGATGGTCCCTAAAACTGAGCTCTACTAATGACAGCAATAACTTCTCTCTTGCGATCTTCCCAGGCTTCTTTCCTCACAGTCCCTCTGCCCTCCAGCTACTTTGTAGTTATTTTTTCCCACAGGACTGAATGCCTTCCGCATGTTTATCCTACTGATTGGTTGCAGAGCTGTTGCTTAGCGACCTCTGAGGCTTCTCTAATTCCCAGTGCACCTTTGCTCTTGCAGTCAAGTCCTGAAGGGAAGGCAGAGTGGCTTTAGGGACTCCTTTACCTTCTTGGTGAGATGGGGGCAGAAAAGGAATGTATGCACAAAGGAATCTGTAAGGCATTGTCTTACTTCCACGTCATCTAGGGCTTTAGAAGGAGTTGAAATTCAGAACGTGGAGTCCATTCTTTTCTCCTCCAAGGATGTATCTTAGTTTAAACTATTTTAAATGTTTTGTCAGGTGTATAAACCTTAAGAACAAAATCATTGAGGTATGGGAGTGTGTCACAGCTTTTTCATCTTTACTAAAAATTATAAGAATTTGATTTTTGTTATTTAAATTGTGTGTGTGTGTGTGTGTGTGTGTGTGTGTGTGTGTATGTGCATGTGCAGATGTGCATATGTGTGCGGGTATCCCCAGAGGGCAGAGGAGTCAGGTTCTTTGAAGCTGGAGTGGGGCAAGTGTGAACTGCCTGATATAGGTGATGGGAACTGAGACTCAGGTCCTCAACAAGATCAGTGTGAGTTCTTCGAGGCCAATCTGGTCTACAAGAGCGAGTTCCAGGACAGGTCCCAAAGCTACAGAGAAACCCTGTCTCAAAAAAAAAAAAAAAAAAAAAAAACAACCCCCCCAAAAACCCCAAACAAAAACAAAAAAAAAAAGAAAAATAAGTAAAGATCAGTATGTGTTTTTAACTGCTGAGCCATCTCTTCAGCCCCAACCTTCTTTCGTTTTGAAGCATCTTTAAATTTTTATGTGATTGTTTACCCAAGTTTTTAAAATGCTGGGCCTATGTTAGCTGTCATGTGGTAGAAATGTGGAATGTGGCTTTTTTTTTCCAAAGTGTGTTTACACTCTTATGTTCCAAGCTTCTCCATTCTTTAGCTCCTACAAAGCAAGTCTCACCTCCACAGTGCCCCGAATTTCTGTTCCCTTCACTCCGTGCTGCTCACTCCCAGCCCCTTTTGTCAACTTGACATAAACTAGGGTTATGTGGGAAAAGGGAACATCAGCGGCACAAATGCCTCCTTTAGACGGACATGGAGGCAAGTCTGTGGGAAATTGCAAATATTTTGATGAATGATTTATGAGGGAGGATCCAGCACACTGTGAGCAGGGCTACCACTAGGCGCATGATCCTGAAAGTTATAAGAAAGGTGGCTGGCCACTGAGGGCCACGTCTGGGTCCAAGGTCCGGCTGTAACAGGGCTCTGTGTTGATGCTTGTGGCGTACGCTACCACTGAAGGCTGTATGGATGGTTGTGGTCTGTTCTGACTCCTGAAGCCATGTTGATGTTCACAGGTTGTACTGCCACTGCAGGCCATACTGATGTGAGCGGCCTGCGTGGCCATCTGAGGCCATGTAAATGTCCATGGTCTGGGCTGTCTCTGAAGGCCTTATTTGCTTCTGCACTGCTACTGCAGTTGGGGGGGGGGGTCATGGTCTGTGCTGTCGCCAGAGATCATGTGAAAGTTCATGATCTGTGCTCTCCTTGACAGTAAAGGGCAAGGAAGAACTACTTTTGCAGTGATACTGATGACTGCAGATGCACAGTTGAGAAAGAGGGACCTGGAAGGCTTCTGTAACACCCTCGACCCCACAAAGCAGAGTAACAGCCTTGAAGAGAATTCATAAAGAGTGTGATAAGGATGCTGGCATAGCTCTCCACAACTGATGATTTCTGGTGGGGTTGCAGAAGCAGAAGGACTTAGTTCTATTTAAGGGTCAGGAGAGCTTGACTCCAGTGAGTATATAGGTACCACAAATCGGGCTTGTTTATTATTATTGTTGTTATTATTTCGTTGAAGTTGAGAGGTGTCACAGGGGGTGCTGATATGGAGGGACTGGGAGGTGCGTGCAATCAGGGTGTATTATGTGAAAATCCCAAAGAATTAATAAAGATGTTATGTTAAAAAAGAGAAAGGTAATAGTTCTAATCTACATGGGAAGTAGAAAAAGGCAAGACCTTCTGAGTAAAATGGGAGCATGGGGACCTTGCAGGAAGGTTGAAGGGGGAAGAAGAGAGGCAGGGAGGGGAGCAGAGGAAAAATGTAGAGCTCAATATAAATCAATAAAAAATAAATAAATAAAAAGAAAGGCAGCTGAATGTGAGCCTGGGGAGCAAGCCAGCAAGCAGCATGCCTTCCAGGACACTTGCTTCACTGCTTGTCTCCAGGGCTGTGCTGGAGTTATTGTCCTGACTCCCCACAGTCAAGGACTGCGACTTGGACTTGTACACCAGATAATGCTGTCTTTCCCTATCTTGTCTTTAGGCAGTGGTTTTATTACAGCACCAGAGAGCAAACTACTATGCCCTGACTGTCACTTTTTGTTCTGTCTAATCCTATCGAGCTCTCCATTAGCACTTTCCTCCTTTAGTTCCTTTTAGCCCTTGTGGTGTAGACAGGCTCCTGTGGGTTGGTCCTGGGAGGCGAAGTTGACTGGATCAGGAGGGACTCTCATGGCATCAGTGGATTGATCCGTAGCTGAGTGGATGATTGGGTGGTGAGGAGGAGGTGGGTTGCTGACATACGCCTTTCATGGGGACACCATGTCCCAGACACCTCCCTTCTGTCCCTCCTGTCTGCCAGAAGATGCAACACTTTGACCACACCACAACCTCCCTGTCATGAGGCTTCGTCTCATGGCAAATGAGACAAGCGTCTCTGGACGGAAATTCAAACAAATTCTCTGCTCAGTTGTTTTCTTGTGTACTTTTTTCACAGTGATAAAGAAAGACAAACACAGTCCTCAAGTGTGTCTTAGTCAAAGTTATCTCCATCTTTGCATAAAGTATTTCCTCCCAGAATCCTTTTCTCACTAGGTCCAGGAAACCCTAATTCTACTAGGTATGCAGTGTGAGCATCACTCTCATGACTCCCTGTTCCCCAACAGCTCATACATCGGCTCCTTTCGTTTTTGTAGTTGCTGGTTAAGTGGACTGTAGTCAGTTACTTCTGGAACATCCCTGTCACTAGACTGATCTCACCTCCTGAACACTTAGCACAAAGGTGGGAACATTGCTATTTATTTATTTATTTATTAAAAATTTCCACCTCCTCCCCACCTCCCTTTTCCCTCCCCCTCCCCACCTCCCCCTCCCTCTCTAGTCCTAAGAGCAGTCAGGGTTCCCCGCCCCATGGGAAGTCCAAGGTCCTCCCCCCTCCCAGGTCTATAAAGGTGAGCATCCAAACAAACCAGGCTCCCACAAAGTCAGTCCACGCAGTAGAATCAAAACCCAGTGCCATTGTCCTTGGCTTCTCAGTCAGCCTTCATTGCCTGCCACATTCAGAGTGTCCGTTTTGATCACATGCTCCATCACTCCCAGTCCAGCTGGCCTTGGTGAGCTCCCATTAGATCAGTCAAGGTGGGAAGATTGTACATCTTGTTTTCAGGATATATTTCCGAAAACATTGGGAATGAGTGGGCATAAATACAGAATTCTGAACATAATGGTTACGTTTAAAACAAATTCCCCATTCTTTAGCAGAAAAGAAACAGATAAAATGTCCATCTTCCCTCACTGTCAAATAGAGGAATATTGACTTTTACAAGTGTGGTGCAGATTACAGCAGTGCGGTCAACAGAACCTCAAGATGGCAGTGCCTACACCACGCAGACGGTGCCCACCAGTCTTTCGGGCTGCAGGGCAGCGCCTACACCACGCAGACGGTGCCCACCAGTCTTTCGGGCTGCAGGGCAGCGCCTACACCACGCAGACGGTGCCCACCAGTCTTTCGGGCTGCAGAGCACTTGACACGTTAACAAAGTGGCAGAGCTAACCTAAAAGCTGGGCTTTTAAGTCATTTTCCACTGTAATTCATTTATAGTGCAATTTGAAAAGCATTTCCTGGAGCCTCCCTTTTTAGGCAGTGAAAATCTGTCTCTAGTCCTTAGGAATGTTAGTATTCCCATGGAGATTTAAGGGTTATACTGTGGAATCCTAGAACCTCGAAGTAAATTGGTCTCATTAGTCCGCGGCACCTAGAATGCAAAACAAAATCCATCTCAATTTACCAATTAATCATTTTGTGTATATTAAATGCTAAATCACCTTTAGAAATTAATCTATTTTACTCAGCGTCATTGAATGCTACACAGCAAGAAGCAAATTAGGAACACAATATTTGTTCATTCACATAGACATAACCTTTTTTCCTCCTTCAGGATTGGTTAAAAATGTTTGGCTTTAAGCTTGTCCTAATAGATAATTGTTTTCAGTTCTATGGAGACCAATAATAAACAGGTAAATTCCAGTACTGAAGGGCACCATTCGATAGTGCAGGACTCCAAGGTGCAGTTTAATAAAGAGTAGACTTAGTGTAATCTTTTGTTCCATTGGGATGCTATTGGAGGCTATGATGGGATAATTTTCTAAACTGCCCCCTGGTGGCCTGAATGCTACCTTAGCTCCCAGAGATTTCCAGCTTAAAGTCAAGGAGGACCTTCCACACTGCTGCATCTGGACCTGAAAAGCTTCCTTCCCTTAAATCTCTAAATTAAGAAGTCACAACTTTGAAAATGAAACTCTGAATTAATAGAGCAAAAATACCTAAAGAGACTGGATTTCATACTTGTGAAGTTTCTTTTTTTTTTTTTCCAGATGCTGAGAATTATTTTTGACGCAGTCTCTAGGAAACCTAGAGAAGGGGGTCAGCTTTAATAACTATCTTAGAGTCCAGCTGTATAAACTCCTTTCCTCTTCTTCAGTTCATCTGCCTGTTATTTTTACTGCCCTGTTTTATGACGTGTTCAGTTTTATAAGCTGTATTTGCAGTTGTATGTTGTCCCTTCTTCCTTTCATACTTGAACATACTGAGAAAGCCCATTTCTTCTCTTTTTGTACTGACTAAAAACAACCCATATAAGTCTCACATTCTGCATCAGATAAAGCAGGCTTATTAGTGTAATTCAGAAAACATAAAAGTCTCTTTAGACAAAGAAGGTCCCAAGGTGTTCATATCTTCCAATTTTCACATATTTTCTATATTATTCTTTACCCAGAAGTTACCAGAAGCAATGGGTGTAAAGCCACAGGATGGAGCCATGCCTCCCCTTTCATAGGATGACAGCTGTGGAGGGGTTAAGGACTGACCCCTGGGCAGCTGCATGTGTTTCTGGGTGACGGCTCCATTTGTTGTAAGACACTGCTTTTCTCTTTTCCTCATTTTCGCAAAAAGTGGTTTTCCCGAAGCAGCTTCCCATAGTCGCTTGTTCTAGCTTTCCTTTATCTGTTCCTGACAACGATGGCGTAAAGTGTCTGGTTAGAAGGAAATAGTTTTCTTACACTGTGGATACAACCTAGACAAGGCCTGGCGACTGTTTGCTGTTCTCAGTCTCCAGAGAAAAACTTTGAAGGCAGTAGGTCAGTTGGCAGAGACATATTCTGTGATGCCTAGTCATAGGTGCCAACTTGGCTACATCGAGATGGAGATGTTGGACACTCCTTTGAGGGATCTTCCTGATCAGATCATTTGAAGCAAGGAGACAGATCCTAAATCTGAGCTGCACATGAAAAGAACTCAGAAGGAAATTTGCTTTTTGCTTGTTTGCCTTCATGCTTGCTGGCAGGATCTTCTAACCTGTTGCTGCACTCAGTATTAAATCCAACTTATTTAGGATTTAAGGCCAGAAGCTTTCCAGAAATCTTCCAGAATTCCAACACCAGATTGGGACTCCAGAGACATCCATGCTCATGGACTGAACAACTACTGATGTCTTGGTCTTTGCATTATGAACTAGTCATTGTTAGTCTACCCAGATCACCGCCTGGAAGCCAGTCTAATAAATTCCCGTCATATATATATATATATAAATAAAATACATAATACACAGACATATATATTCATACATATATAATATGTATGTATGTATGTGTGTATGCATTCTTTCTACTAATTATGCTTGCCTAGAGAATCCTGACTTATACATTATGCACATGCTTATGTGTGCCATGTCATGCTTGGGCGTAGCATCAGAGTAGGGAGTCATCAAACTCATAAAAGAACTGGCATCTTTTGAGCAATCCGTACCATCTTTAACAATGATGCTTTGATCTCAACCTTTATTCTTTTATAGGGGATTTCCAACTCCAGGCCCTGAGTTGATTGGTGGGTAGGGTTAGGGCAGTAAACATTACCTAGATACCAGGTAGACAAAACTAACCACCTAGGCCTGGCAGCTGGAGAGATTCATCACTCCTGGTGTATTCTCAGTCATATCTCAGTTACTAAGGAGATTTACAGTCTTTGGGGGTGACAAGTGTTTATCTTTATTGGAAATCAAACCAAAGTGCCCTGGAGATGTAGAAGTTGTTCCTCTGAGAATTCTTATAGACGTCTCTGCTATTCTCTCCTCTCACAACATGCAGATTAGTTTATGAACTTTAGAAAATCAGATAACAGCTTTACAGCAACAGAGTGAACTTTGTTACTAAACAAAATAACAGGAATCCCCTGCTGTGATGGTGTCAGTCTTCGCTTGGGTAGAAGAGAGGAGAACTTGATGCATCATCGAAGAACCAAAGACAAACAAAAGAAACTCTCAGTAAGGAGGCCCATGTCTGAGCTGCCTTATCTTGGGAATTTGCCTGGCATTGGAGCAGAGCAGGCAATGCCAGGGACACCCAAATTAACAGCATAAAGCTTTTTACAGTATGTTAATGTGTAAAATCAGTTGTAGTGCCCACCTGACAAAAATCGTTTGTGAAACTGACAAAATCATGTGAAAAGCAGCAAGCACTCCAGCATAGGTTTCATTGTGCACTGCGGTAACACGAGAAGGGCTGCATGCTGTTTGTACTGCATCATGAATACGACACAGCAATGAAATGATGATTGTTAAATATTCAAATTCTAAGGACTTGGTGTAGTATAGTAGTATAGAATAAGAATGTGTAGTCTTTTGTAAAGCCGAACTTACTCTGAGTGATTCTAATAAATACCCCCTAATGGATGCTTTCACGATTTAGTCTGCTGCATTTTAGAGTTCCAAAATTTCAGCCATTAAATCTGACTTTCTGTCTCATTTTCCATTTCCCAGGTGCAAGGATTTTGGATATAATATGTTCTGCAGGTTTTGAAGAAACAGATGTTTTTAGAGAAATTCCACTATTGCCAGGCTTGCTTCACTAAAAGAGTAAACTCAGCTGAGCACATTCCTGTTTGTTTTACAGTAGATGAAGAAAAATGGTAGTGAAAAATGGACTGTCGGATTTGTACTGTTCTGGTACATCTTCCCAGCTAGATGTGCTAAGCATTAATGAACAGGGTTCAAAAGTAGTTTTTTGAGGTACAATAAATGGTTGCTTTAACACCATTAAATGGTTGCTGTCAGTCTCAGACAAAGCAAATTATGAGCTAAAATCCCTTTGTGATTTTTCTGAACAGTCATATGTGACACTAAGAGTCATTCTAATTAAAATTCTGCAACCAAACACAATGGGAGAGATGATGAATTATGTGTTTCAAGTTTTCTCTTCCATTGCCCTTCCTTCAAATATCACAGATGAATAATTAGTAAACATAAATTCACCTCAGACTTTTGGCTGAGCACCTATTAGGTTCTTGAGACTGTGAAGGATGCAAAACTTTCCCAAGGTCCTTGTTACTTGTAACATAACTGGTAGGAAAGAACACACTCATAGAAAGGACCGAAAGATTGCAGTGGCAGTTTAACGTCAGCATCTGTGAAGTCAGTAGACCTGCCAATTTATTTAGATTTGCAAAAGAAGTGGAGACTCTTATGAGTCCAGGGAAGTGAGGAAAGCTCTACTGTAGTACCTGGGAACAAACACAGAGATCAGAATGTAGGGATGAAGTCCAAAACAGCAATGGGACATAAAGGTAGGTGGCAGGTACCAGGCTTAGCTGGGCTACAGGAGAGATTCTGAGGTGAGGTTTTGATGGTAGGGAAGACAGAGCCAGAAGTGGCTGTCCATGCCACTAAGACCTAAACACATGTGTGGTACCATTCTAAGGCTCATGTGTTTAAAAAGACTTGGTCTGCAGTTGGTGGTGCTGTTTGGATGATTTAAATTGTAGTACCATGGCCTGCTTACAAGAAATGTACTGCTGGGGTGAGACTTATAGATGATAACTTTTCTGGTTTGAGCTCTGTACTCCAGTACATCCTGGTACCCACAAACCATGTCATTCATTCCCACTGACACCGGCAGCTACCCCAGCTGCTACACCTTCCTTACAGCGATGGACAATTACACCTGAAGCCAGAAGCCAAGCAAATCCTTTCTCTTTTACATTGCTTCTGTTGGTTTTCAGTTCCAGCTACGTGCCATGTTCTTAATTCTTCCCATGAGTGTGTTCTTTTTTTTTTGTGGATTGCATTCCAAGTTGTAAAGGCATTGGTAAAGTCTTTGCATGCGGTTTAGTACCAAAACCTAAAAGGTGCTCAACAAATAGTCTGGAAATCCTGCAAGAGGGAAGTGCTTGGCATACTTCAAATCAGCGGAGAAAGCCTGTGGCAAAGGAAACAATCAATGCTCTATTCAGTGTGTTAGCATGACTATATTCTCCATGCTGTCTTCACTGGAGCAAGTAGTGGGTACAGCGTTGCAGAGGACAACTTTGGGGAAAGTTTCTAGGAAAGGCTCCTCTTGGAGTAGGAGTGAGGATGATGGGGCATTGCAGTCAGAATATATTCTGCCCACTGTAATGTGACTGCCTAAGATGGAGGGAAGGAATCCTTGGAAGATTTTGCTTGTTTGCCATGGTGGCAAGATTGGAAGGCTAAGTTGGATGAGGAGTGACCTTTAGTCACTTTCTAATTCAGGGGGCCAATTTCACCAGCTGTTCATTTGTATGAATTAAATCATGTTAAGAGCGCCTGTATTGAGCACACAAGAGAGAAAAGACACAGGAAGAGATAAGAATGGAGCCTTTTTTAGAAATGCACCTTGCAAATAGTCACCAAACAGAGTATTCCAAAATATGCTTTCTATTCACAAAGTAAAAACAATTCACTAATTTTACTACCATCTTTTTTTGAGATTACAACTTCTATTTTTTTGCAACATGACTATCTTTTTTGATTTATCTATTTACTTATTTTGTTATTAGTTATGTATACAGTGTCTGCATTTATGCTTGAAGACCAGGAGGAAGAGCCAGATCTCATTACAGATGTTTGTGAACTACCATGTGGTTGCTGGGAATTGAACTCAGGACCTCTGGAAGAGCTGCCGGTACTCTTAACTACTGAACCATCTCTCCAGCCCCAGCTTCTATATTTTATTTACTTATTTCTCATCAACCTAATTATTCATCATCATCATTATCAATCATCATCATCAACATTATCTTCACTATAATGTTTTTGATTTCAATCACTATAAAATCCCATTTCTCATTTTATTAGGCTAATTTCTATACTAACTTTCGCTATGACATCACCATCTTCATTACCACAGCCTGTGGCTTAAAATGTGACAGATGTTTGACTTTCATCAAATTTCTATCTTTCTAAATTCATCCACAATCCTAATTGTTAAGTGGGTTATCTTTTTTTGGTTTGAGCCTCTAATTACTTCTACTTCTTCTGAACCACTAAAGGTCTTGAAAAATCTGGAACATAGTTTTATAAGAATCAGCTTGTTAGAGCTGTCATATCTTTATCATTGTATTTTTAATATATTTTTAATTGAGTAGCAAGATTAGCCTGAGGTGTCCAACCTGTTGGGAGTGGCGAGGGAATGTCTGCCTGACACACTTTGTTTCAGGGCCTTTTCTTTTCTGTTGTTGTTGATTACAGAGTAGAGTGCTGGGTTACTTGTCTTCCTATCTGGAGATTTATCACATTCTTATCGAACAGCAACTCTCTTTTAGGTATAGTTTAGTACTGCGAAAAAAATGCAGCCATTTATTTTGAGGTTGTCATTATATTCTCTGAAGTGATTGGTGTTTATAATGCCTAGTCTGTAAGTGTCGTGTGAAGAAAAATAAAGGGGAAAGAAAGGCAACGATCATCACTAACCTTCATTTTTTAAACATTTGACCTCTGGATTAGATTGTCTAGCTTTGAATAATTGCTTTATACTAGATAATTACTAAACTATACCTCAGTGTCCGCATTGTGAAACTGGATTTAGATTCAAGTGAGATAGCACACGTAAAATGCTTAGTGTAGTGTCTGGTACTTTGACCTCCCATACAAATGCTGACAGTGATCAAAATGCTTTGATTAGGGCTGGAAAGTTGATCCAGAATTAAGAATATGCACTTCTCTTTTAGAGCGTTGATTCTTAGAAGGCATACCAAGTGATGACTGACTTCTTGTAATTCTAGCTCCTCGAGATCTGAAGACATCTTCTTGCCCCCAGGGTATCTGGTCTCTGGTACACATATGTACACATAGACCCATACATTTTAAAAAAATGAATTTGGTTTATTGAACAGAGATACTTGCAAAGTGTGGCAAGAACACAGAAGTGAGTATTCTCCCCAAGTCAGTCAGTGCATGTGTGGGGTGTGTGTGTGTGGTGTGGTTTGTGTGCGCAAGTGTGTGTGCAGGCACATGCACTTGTGTGTGTGTGTGTGTGTGTGTGTGTGTGTGTGTGTGTGTGTGTGCATGCATGTGTGTATGTGATGAACTGCCCAGGGAAGAGCCCAAAGGACATGGGTTGTCAGATCTGTGTGATACTACAAGAGAATTTATGAGTGAGTGAGCGAAAACAGATTTGACCTTTACAAGCTGCAAGATGATACAAGTGTTCTTAAGCTCAGTTAGGGATGCTATTGTTAACGCAACAGTTTTCCAAGAAGTCTGGGGCAATAATTAATTGAAGCAACTTAACATTTACTAGGTCTTTGTCCAGTAATTTTTGTAAGGTATATCTGCAAATGTCTATAAATAAGAAGAATCAAGAACCAAGTCAACAACACTGGTAATGTGTCAGTGACTTGCTAACTCTTGTATGTCCAAGAGAGTATTCAATGCAGAATCTAAGTGATTTGGCATATTCTGAGATTTGCGACTTATCAATAATAAGAGCAAAGGGAACACATTCTCTTGCCTAAATTCCCAAGTAGCTTCTTTCTGCTGCGTTTATTTTCAACCTCCAGGGCAGATGTTGTTGTCTCTCCATGTTTCTGAATGTGGTAGGAACTCATTTCTGCACATCTCCGATGAGTTTTAAGCAAAGTGCTTATGTGGGAGTCCCCTCTGTATGCTGTAAATATGTTTTATTGTCACTGGTTAATAAAGAAGCTGTTTTTGACCAATGGCTTAACAGAGTAAAACAAGGTGGGAATTCCAAGCAAATAGAGAAAAAAAGGCGATGTCTGAGAGATACCACGTAGCTGCCAGGGGAGAAAGATGCCCACATGCCAGAACTGGTAAGGCACAAGCCTCGTAGTAAAATATAAAATGATAGAAATGGGTTAATTTAAAATCGAAGAACTAGATAGAAATATGTTTAAGCTATCGGACAAATAGTATTGCAATTCATACAGTTTCTGTGTAATTATTTCAGGTCTGAATGGCTGGAAAACAAATGAGCAGCCTCCGGCAACAGAATGGCACCCAAACTTTTGGAACTGATGCCTGTCACCCACTTCGGGTCTGGTGCTTGTGTGCCCACTTGCGGTTGAGAGGAAAGAAGTGCCACAGTTTAGTGTACCCCACCTGGGCAGGTGTCAGGATCAGGTCTTCTAGAAATGCACAGGCAGGAGAGCATGGCGGTTTCCCTGAGACATACACAGAGTTATTTCCAGGCCATGCAGTGTGCTGCTTGGAAGATTTAGCTCTTACTTGGATAAGGGGTTTATATGCTGCATGGTGCTACTTAGTATTGAGGTGGTGAGGATGGCTCCCACCTGGCAGTCTCAGAGACAGTGAACAGACCTCTGCCATGTTTAACTTGGCAGAGACAAAAGGCAAAAACATTAGTCCTAGCCAAATGCTTCTTAGCATTTTAAGAAGTGGTTCTGGTCAGAAAACTATTACAGATATGCAATAAAGACAAATTTAGATGGAAAACACCTCTTAAATGGGTTGCAGTGTTGGATAAATGTACATAGGCTTGAGAGAGAGAGGAAAAAGAATTATAGACAGTTATAAAAGGAAGTAAATGGTTTTAAAAATAAAACAAAGTGTTTAAAGAGACAGAGTAAGGCAATCATAGATTAAAGAAGTAAAGAAAAATAAGCCACGTAAAAAAATTACACAGAGTCTGGATTGTTGTGTTTTCTTTGAATTTTATGATTGTGAATGAGCTAAATACACAGAGACATTTCCTCATCAGATGTAAGGATCAATGGTGTCTTGTTTACAGCTCTATGTGCTTGGTAGGTCATTTTCATCACTTGGTTATCTAGTTTTGGATGCCTTTTCTTGCTTAATGAAAAAATATATCATTAGATCTTTTTTTAATCCAGTTAATTTTTGTATATCTTAATTGGTGAGTTGAGTTCATTTACATTTAAGGTTTTTATTGTGAGGTAGTTGGTATATCCTATGGTTTCGTTTGTTTATATTCTGGGTGTCTGAATTATTGGTAGCTCTCTCCTACTCACCTGTTGTCATCAGGGCTTTGTAGTGTTGGGGATGAATCAATGATCTTTTCGTATCATGGGAGACAACCTTTTTTGTGTGTGAATTCTCATGAATAAGAAATTTTGTCTTTCTCCATGTATAATATCTTTTAAAGAACTTTCTTGTCATAAAATACCCAAATATGTATTTTTCTTGAAATATTCTTATTTCTCTATCAGTTTTTCTATAGATAACTTTGTTGGCTACTATGTGGGTTCTGTGTTTGGTATCTTGACTCTATTAAGAATTTTTACAAATTTTCACAATGTTCGCTATATTTTTTGTGTATATTTCTGGATGTATATAGTCTTTAACTTGTCCTCTGTCCCTGAAATTTATTCCTTTGCTTGGTCTTGTCTGCTCATGTTATTTTGTAGTATGTTTCTAAAATTATTGGGTGTGTACATGTACATGTGTGCATGTGTTCTGCTATTCTTTTTAAAAACATTTGATTGATTATTTTCTGAATTTCAGGGTTTTGTTTAGACATCTCTATTTCCTTGCTGTATTTTTCTCTCTGTGTCTTTGAATTTATCCTTCAACTTTCAGACCTTTGTGTTCACTTTGGTAACTTTCTTCTCTAAGTGAAATTGATTTTTTTTAAAAAAAACTCATCTACCTATTTGAGTTCTCTACATTGTTTAGCTTCTTTTCCTGTTGGTGTGATAAAATATCATAAGCAAAAGAAACTTGAATAATAGTTGGTTGATTCTGGCTCAGTAGGGAAGTCACAGCAGCAGGAGCATGGTCCCATTGCATTTAACACTCAAGGATCCGAGTGCAATAAACATACACATCTACTCATCTTGCTTCTCCTTTTTATGTGTTTCAAGACTCCAAACCTAGGGAATGTTGTTCTCTGCATTTTGACCAGTTATGCCTTTATGTAACTGCCTCCATCTGCTGCAGAAAGAAGCCTCTTTGATGAGGGTTGAGAGCTACACTTATCTGTAGGTGTAAGACTAACTCTTTAGAAGGCAGGCAGAAATCCTACTGGTTTACTCAAGACCGACTTTAGGCTGGGTCTTCTTCCTCAAGTAGCCTAGTTAAGGTAACCCCTCTGAAACAGTCCTAGCCAGAGTCTTCTCTCCCAGGTATTTCTATGAGTCTGACAAGATGACATTGAACACTAGCCATCACAGTGCTTACTGATGCTTTTTATTATCTTCTTCTGCTTTAATTTTGTAGATGAGTATTATACCTGCATAATTTCTCTTTTCCTTCCTCACTGTAACTCTTCCTATAAATTACTCAACTCCTCAAACTCATGGGCTTTGGCCTCATTCTTTCAATACAATCTTTTAAGTCACATTAATGTTGTGTACATAGACACACACACACACACACACACACACACACACACACACACACACACTTGCATGCATGCACACATATCCATTAACTGTCTATGGCTCTTCACGCAGGAGTAGAGTTTTGTGAGCTCATCTTTCCCCAGTTTGTCTTGGCATGTCAATTGGTGTCATCTTTAGGTTCTATTTGGACAACCATATTGTTGACATTTCCAGGGTGCAGCTTTCCTGTCATAGACAGGCGTCTATCTTATAGCAGACTTCCGGCTCCTCTGGTTCTCACAATCTTTTCAGCCCATCTTCTATGATGTTTCTTAAACTTTAGGTAGAGGGGTCGTATTGTAGATGAACCTGTTCTCTGGCCAGGCATCCTACAGTCTGCTGTCCTCTGGTGTGACGAGTCACAGTTTCTGCAAAGGTCTCCATCCGCTGCAGAAGAAAGCTTCTTTGGCAAGAAGTGAGAGCTACACTTAGCTTTTGATGTAAGAATAAGCATTTAGAATGCAGTTAGAAATTATACTAGTTTCCAGAAGTAATATAGTTGGTTTATAGAGTAGGGATAGATTTATAGGAACAGACATGAATTATTTCCTATTGAATAGGTCTTAGGTCCTATTTGGTTATTCTAAGGATATAAATGCCACCATTGCACTTTTCAGGATATCTTGGCATGTTGCTCATTGTTTCAGTTTGTAGGCATCACAGTTGGGTGGGACATTTGATTGCTTTTCCTCTTGGTAGCCTGTGCACGGTGAGTGCAAATGTCCTAGGGATGATTTCCAGACAAGTTCTAGTTCAATTATGTAAGTTCTGTCTGAAGTATGTGGTGTCTTCACTTACTTCACATACTTAATTGAAATTAAGACACTTACTTTGAATTTCTAGGAGGCAAGAAAGGGGGATGACAATAGCCTTTACTTTTTGGGGGAACTAACCTGGCCAACAAGTTGAGAGGAGATTTCCCATGCTTGGTATTGGGATTTTTGGAAGATTATGATTTTTGGAAGGAGTGTTGTCAACCAAGTGAAATAAATTTATTTAAGTTTAACACACACACACACACACACAAACTTTGATGAAGTAATCATAAAATAAAATTCTTTATGGATTTGAGGGAAGAAGGATAGAGAACATTAAGAACACCATTTATCTTTTTCAAAAATACGACTCTGAGATTTTCCTCTCACATTTGTGCGATCTTAGTGTCTTTACTTTTTATTATTGTGAGATGATTCATTTACATCAGGAAGGGTAAAAAAGATCCAAGAACAGACAAGAATGAAACTTGGCTCAGTGTGATTTTATTGTAACCAGTGCTGGACCAGGACTTCTAGACTCTGTCCCAGATCACTTTACTTTATCCATATTTAAGTACAGCACAATCTTGAAAGAAGTATTCAGATAACAATGAACTCAGTTTCAAATGCACAACAATTTAAGACATGTTTAAATTGGGATTCCTTACAAAGTAGATCTGGCTTCTTTTATAAGAATGGGTACTGTTGAATCAGAGATGGTACCTAAGATTTAGGGTCTAGAGAATTTGATTGAGCACCTATGGCTGTCAGGGTGTCAGGATTAGCTTGGCCCTAAGAGAGCATAGAAGTCATTTAGATTACAAGTGACTTCACTCATAAGAGCGGGTTCATAGTTTAAAAATGATGCCCAAGATTTAAGTCTGGACAAGTAAAAGCATAAATCCTGGGAGGTGCGGCAGAGCCTGTCTCATCATCCAGCAAAGAATCACCACGTTGTAAAATTACCTCATTCCTGGCATTCCAGGAAGAGCAGCTGCAACCTCATTCCATGGAAGAGGTGAGCTGTGTGTTTGGCTTTCCTGGTTTTTCCAGTGCTTATCTGTCTGCACAAGGCCCTTTTGTCCTCTACAATTGAGAAGTTATGAGGCTGAGAATATACCGTGGTGTTGTCTCATGTATGCTTTGTAACTCTTTTGGAATATACATATTTTCCAGTTTCCACGCTGTCTCTTTCTTATTTATTTTGCTTTCTTCGAGTCCTCCTGGAGGGTTATCTCACTAGGAGTTCCATTTCTTGGTGCTGAAGAAATGACTACAGTCACCCTAATGATTGTTCGGGAGTCATGGCATTGGCAGGAATGTCCCACAGGCAGAACTTTCCATGATTAAGACAGCCTTCTTGAGCTGGTAGAGTTGCTGTTCTGGGTGCCACAGCACTGCCTGTGTGATCCTGTGGAGCTCGTCCTGGTCAACTGCAGTGGACAGGGAGTCATTCTCTCTGTCTGCCTCAGGATTAGGCTCGCTGGATCACTCCCTTCAAAATGCTCTGTTGCACTTACCACGTTCCACTCCACTCTCTTGCTTTGTTTTCAGTAGCATGAATTTTCTCCACCAGAATCTCCTAGTGCCATACCTATGAAACCTTAAGAATAATATTGTGAAGAATTATATCGATTCATATTAAAGATATTTGTGTTATAAGTGGATAAAGGATATGGGAGAACACTATGTATGGTATGACCTTGGTCTTGTACAGTAGTATTATGCATTGATTTTGAGAGGTTATGTTTAATGATGATCCATGGGTAGTTGTCTTATAGGCAATATGTATTTATTATAAGTATTCCACTTGTACAGTATTAGACAATTCTGAAAATAACTTTTCATCTGCTTCATGTGGTGAATATAGATTAATTTCCTAGTTAAAAGTCAATACTTCTAATGACTGTGAAACAAACTGTTTACAAGATTCTGTGCCCATATGGCCTAGTGTGGGGATTCCTTCCTGGCATAGTCATAACCACTAGTTAGCGCCATAGTTGGGTTTTTCTGATTTGTGTTTGTTAAATACTCTCTGGATTCAAAAATAGCATAGCTCTTTATAAACAT